>NC_044033.1:41305383-41620928 GCF_901765095.1 Microcaecilia unicolor
CTTCTCTTTCAAAAATAAGCCTGAAAGCATAGCAAACTTCCCTCCTTGTCCAAAGCCGCACTAGCCCAATGCAAATAGGCTGTGTTGGCATTACCGGGCAGCTTTGTAAAGGGGGGGGGGGGGGGTTCACAGGAAAAGTATAGAGCTTCCCATATAATAGAACCAATAGTTCCAAAAATCCAAATTAAATGCTTTCCCCATACTATGTTACCCCACAATTAGGGAGACCAAGAACAAGAAAATCTATGCGAAAAATAGAATAATTAAACAAAACCATATATAAGAAATGTGTTATAAGGAATGTGTATTCAGCTCTATATACAGAAATCAAAGGTGTCAGAATTATTCTATTGTAACTGGGAGGGTTCAAAGAAGATATATATTACATTGTTGGGAGATATCAAAAATTTTTGAAGGATAGCACAACTGAAAAGTTGCCCATAATGTCAAAGCACATTGGCGATAGGCCAAGAAATTCTTCCTTCTAGTTTGAGTCCATCTGACAATGCCTGGAAAGATAGATACCTTCCCCCTTAAAGTTGATGCATAATATTGTGTGTTATTTATCCAGCTCCCATTTTTTGCATGGAGGGTAATTTTGCAATAGAGAAAGAGGGCAGAGTAGATAGCATAGGGTTGTTTTATAAAGGCAAAATAGTTGTCTATGTGTTGTTATAGTCTCACAAAACCTGCATAAATTACAGCTCAAATGTTCCAACATAAATTCATACCTGCTCAGTATTAGGTGTAAATACATGTAGATAAGGAGCAATTCTCTATGGGGGTGTCTCCATTTAGGCATCCCGAGGCAGTGCGGTGATAGCTTATTCTGGGTGCCAGGATTCCGTTAGCATATCTGGGTTTTTAAAAGCTTTGGCAAAGTTCCTGGAGGAAAAGCCCATACTCTACTATTGAGATAGACATGAGGGAAGCCACTGCTTCTCTAGGATTGGTAGCATGGAATGCTGCTACTATTTGGGTTTCTGCCAGGTACTTGTGACCTGGATTGTCTATTGTTGGAAGCAGCATACTGTGCTAGATGGGCCATTGGTCTGACCTAGTATGGCTATTATTATGTTCTTATATTATAGAACACAATTGTAATCCTACATTGGTACACCTAACATTCACATACTCGCAGTTACATCAGCTGCAGACCTGGCATAATTGCAGTCACATAAAGGCATCAACAATGTATTCTATAAGTTATGTGCAATAGCTTATATTGTCTTCTTTTAGCTAATTTGGTATCTAGATTACAAGTGATGATTTTGGGACAAAAAGAGGTAGGATCATGTAACACCTACAGTAAGAGTATTCCATTGGTTGCTTACTAAGGCTCATGTTCTTTTTAAATTAGCATATTGGGTTCATAAGATGCTTGGAGTACATAAGCACACAAGTATTGCCATACTGGGACAGACTGAAGATCCGTCAAGCCCAGCATCCTATTTCCAGCAGTGGCCAATCCAGGTCACAAGTACCTGGCAAGATCCCAAAACAGTACAATACATTTTATGCTGCTTATCCCACAAATAGTGGATTTTCCACAAGTCCATTCAATAATGGTCTATGGACTTCTCCTTTAGGATGCCATCCAAACCTATTTTAAACCCCACTAAGCTAATTGCTTTTACTACATTATCTGGCAACGAATTCCAGAGTTTAATTACATGTTGAGTGAAAAAATATTTTCTCCTATTCGTTTTAAATTTACTACTTTGTAACTTCATTGTGTGCCCTCTAGTCCTTGTATTTTTGGAAAGTGTAAACAAGCAATTCACCTCTACAAGTTCCACTCCACTCATTATTTTATAGACCTCTATCATATCTCCCCTCAGCCATCTTTTCTCCAAGCTGAAGAGCCCTGGCCGCTTGAGCCTTTCCTCATAAGGAAGTTGTCCCATCTCCTTTATCATTTTTGTCGCCCTTCTCTGTACCTTTTCTAATTTCAGTATTGGGCTCATTTTCAAAAAAGGACGTCCATCTTTTGACATAAATTGGAAGATATATGTCCTTCTCCCAGAGACGTCCAAATCGGTATAATCGAAACCCGATTTTGGATGTCTCCAACTGCAGTCCGTTGCAAGGACGTCCAAATTTCAAGGGGGCGTGTCAGAGGCGGAACTTGGGCGTGTCCAACACTTGGATGTCTTTGACCTATAATCAAAAAAAGCAAGGACGTCCCTGACGAACACTTGGACATTTTCACTCGGACATGGTTTTATTACGAATAAGGCACAAAAAGGTGCCCAAAATGACCAGATGACTACCTGAGAGAATTGGGGATGACCTCCCGTTACTACCCCAGTGGTCACTAACCCCCTCCCACCCTCAAAAAATATCTTTAAAAATATGTAGTGCCAGCCTCCATGCCAGCCTCAGATGTCATACTCAGGTCCATGACAGCGCATGCAGGTCCCAGGAGCAGTTTTAGTTGGTACTGCAGTGCACTTTAGAGAGGCGTACCCAGGCCCATACCCCACCTACCTGTTACATTTGTGGAGGAAACAGCAAGCTCTCCAAAACCCATCACAAACCCACTGTACCCATATATAGGTGCCCCCCTTCACCCGTAAGGGCTATGGTAGTGGTGTACAGTTGTGGGTAGTGGGTTTGGGGGTGGGGGGCTCAACACACAAGGTAAGGGAGCTATGTTCCTGGGAGCATTTTATGAAGTCCACTACAGTGCCCCTTAAGGTGCCCGGTTGGGGGCCTGGCATGTCAAGGGGACCAGTTCAGTACAAATGCTGGCTTCTCCCACCTCCAAAAATGGCTTGATAATTGTTCTAATATAGACCGTACTTTAGATACTATAGGTCTTCCTGGACCCTGTGATCAATAGTATCTACAGTATGGTCTATATTAGAACCATTATCAAGCTTTGTCAACCGGTTTCTACAAAGTGAGTTGCAGAAGATCACATCGTTCATGCAAGATTCCTCTCATATGCTGAAGCTACTTAGTGATTTACACAATATCCCAAATGAAGTTTGACTTGTTACTCTTGATGCCGCTTCCCTATACACGAACATTCCCCAAGATTCCACCCTGAATATAATTGAGACTGTTCTGAATGCTAGGAGTCCTACTCCACGTATCTCTACCTCTTTCCTGATGGACCTGTCGAAATTGGTTATTACATCTATTTTTGGTATGACAGAAAATATTCAACAAGGCCTACAATGAGAACTTATAACCTCACTAAGTCAATTCAACTATGAGCGCACACCTCCTATAATTACCCTAACAACTCTCTTCCCTCTTCCCTCACCCCTTCCTAAGCGCTACACATTACTAATTGTATCCGATATCCTGTTATGACAATGTTATCAAATCTATGTAAGCCACATTGAGCCTGCAAATAGGTGGGGGAATGTGGGATACAAATGCAATAAATAAAATAAAATAAATTTTAAACAAATTCATGGTGTAGCAATGGGTGCGACTTTAGCCCCATCAGTAGCTACACTTTACATGAATATATTTGAAACATCCTATGTATATCCATCTGAATTTTTTTCGATCATCCATATTAATCTGGAAGAGGTATTTGGATGATATATTTCTCATCTGGACAGGGACACAGGAAATGCTACTTAAGTTTATTGAATGGATTAATTCTCTGAATGTAAACTTAAGATTCACAGCTACGTATAATCAGCAATACATTAACTTCCTTGATATTCATATATAAAAACAAGAAGGAGTGATCATTACATCGTTGTATTGTAAACAAACAGATCGCAATAATTATTTACATTATAACAGCTTCCATCCGTATCATCTGAAAAATAATTTGCCAGTAGGCCAATTCTTGCGATTGAGAAGACTTTGTTCTTCCCTGGAAAACTATAAACATCATGCTAAAAGCCTTACCGATAAATTTCTGGAACGTGAGTACCCTCTGAAGACTGTTTGGAAAGCCTATTTACGAGCACAATATTCCCAGCGTGAATTACTTCTGAATTACAGAAATCATGAAGAACAAAATCGATTGATCTGTGTTTTACCATACTCTTCGCTGGCTAAGTTTATTGTACAAATTATCATGTCTCACTGGCACATCATACAAATGGATGCGGTGTTTACTGTCTTGGAAAAAGCATTACCGGGCTGTGAGACAAGAAGCACCATCTCATACTATATGTGAACATTGTCAGTGGTACTGAACCTCAATAACTGGATCAATATGGACCACCGATCCTCAATTACATCGTAAAATCAAAACATTTATTGATTCGGACTGCTATAAACTTACCTCTTCAAACAAGCTTACCCAAACAACCCAACTTAATTCTCAAACTTAATCCATACCACTAGCACTACCTATGCTCCAATCCTCTCCCCCACATCTCTTCCTATTGTCCTACTCTTTATAACTGGATCATCTCTTTACACTTTGTACCAGACTTTGTGTTATCTCTATGATTCTTTGTACCATACCTGTACCATACTTTGTGTTATCTCTATGATACTTGTACCATACCTTGTAAGCCGTACTGAACCTGCTATTGAGCGGGAAAGAGCGGGGTATAAATGTTATAAATAAATATTATCCAATGCCCCTGCAAGAAGATATATGTTGGGAGAAGTATGAGAGCAATAAAAGTATGTCTTACTGAACATAAATCTAGGATCCTTACTAATAAACTAGAGGCCCCGCTTGTACAACATTGGGTGGAATGTCATCATCAAATATCAGTTTTACGATGGCGGATAATAGACCAAGTAAAAGAAGGGTGGGAGGGAGGCGACGTTGAGAAAATACTGAACTTCAGAGAGCAATTTTGGATTTTTACCTTAAAAACAGTAGAACCATATGGGTTAAATCGTGAAATTGAGTGGCAAACACTTATTTGAGATTATCTACAGTATTGCAGCTAAATAATTTGCTTTTAATTACTCTACTTACTAGATACCGGTCAGCTGTTCAGTCTTGGAGCTGTGATTGGCGCTTTTTGTCACATGAGGATTTGATTGGCTATAAAGCTTGCCTTGAAAAGAGGTGGCAGCCATCTTAGACGCCGCCGCCAGTCAGAAGCACTCCTGGTTAGTAACGGTCAAGATGTGTATCGGTACATAATAGTTCTGTCAGAAGCTAAGAATTATTGCTATATTTTTCATAGGAGACTACCTTGAAACAGAATGGAAGCAAAACATGGATCTATGTTGGTGACATCTGCTCTCCATTATGCAATGTTGAGAGTTTTGTAAAAGCTAAGTATCATTGTGAAACTGCTATATATGCATAGCATAAAGAAAAGCGAAACTTCTATATATGCATAATATAAAGAAAATTGAGAATATAAATTGCTCTGATGTAATAACAAGAAATAATAGTAAAAAATAGTAGAAAAAACATTAAAAAATAATCGATTGATGAGGATTGCGGTACCACCCCTAAAAAGTATGCTTGGCTCATTGAATGGTTCAGCCAAAACGGGGGCAGGTACGCTAATCTGATGGATCCTATTATGATTGTCCGATCCTACTGACCTATGTGAGATAAGTTATTTATTCTAAAAACAAGTTTAGCTCAAAACATCTTAGTTTTAGTCCTGGACGGTTTTGTTTTGTTCCGTTATGGTTGAAAAATGTTCCAAGTCTTAGGAACGCCCAAATCCCACTCTTAACACGCCCCCGACATACCTCCTTGAGATCTGGATGCACTGCAGAGGAACAACATAGAAAAACCTTCTAAAAATAGGTTTTCAAAATACCACTTTGGATGGTTTTGTAAGAAAAATGTCAAAATGCTGTTTTATGCCACTTTTTAGACATTTTTCATTTTCAAAAATGAGCCCCATAGTTTAAGAAGCAATGACCTCTGTAATGAAGATAATTACTCACTTTCAGACTGGAATTATGCATCTTATAGTTTGTCAAGGGGTTATTATCAACACAAGAAAAGGAAACCTACCAGTGCTTTTTAAATGTTATACAGACTGGAAGATCAATGCAAATTAGTGAAATTTTTCTCATTGATACTGGACATTTCACCCGGGCTTTTTTTATGGTGATTGAAATGGTGCCATTAATGTCTGATTGGTAACCTTTGCATTGTTATTTGTACCTCTTCTGCATTCAGAAGCAGAAAGTGGTTCTACATGTTAAAATAATTGTTTCTTGTACTACTCATTGCTCTTTGAGTACATTTACCCCCCCTTCTAAAAGGAAGACAGTAACATGGAAATGTAATCTAGCATTGATTTAGCTGGCATCTGCTGCTGGATTTGTGGCCAGCACTGATATGATTTGAATTGAATTGAAGACACAGTAGCATTGTTTTAGGGGCACTGTGAGCAGACAGTGCTTATGTGCTCTGAATTCATAAGAGAAAACTATAAACATGATGTGTTAGAGGATAACCAATTTCTGTGTTATACATTCTAATTTCCACATTTCAGTAGAAACTACTCTTATGATACACTGTACTGAATACATCTTATTTACGGAAGGATTATTCCAGAGCCATACATTTTTTTTACAGGTTTTTGTAATATTTTAGCAGGCATTTTTGATTACATCTCTCACTTTTCTGTGCAGATGCCAATATATAAAAGAGAAATCTTTCTAAATGAAGATGAAGACAAATGAAACAGATTCTGAAAGGGAAAACAAAGAATTCTCAAAATGTCCTTTGTAGCACTTCCTGCTCTGCTTTCATTACCTTCCCTTTCTTTGATAATTACTCTCTTCTGTCTTTTACTCTATCCTTTGCTTTTGGATTTCTTCCCCTTCCCTTCTACCTTCTCACCTTCTATCCCAGTCCATATGTAGAATTTTGACTACTTCCCTCAAGCTCATAGCTATCTCTTTCCTTCTGTTGGCATTAAATGGTTTTGTTTACTGTGTCCTGCTACAAAAATAAACAAAACAGTGACTGCTAGAATCTAATGCCTTATAACTAGAAAATGTTATCACAATAGCACGCTATTTACCGATTAATGTGAGCTGTATTGCAATCACAGCTTCAACACAAAATGATTCCAGTCCAACCCATGCTCTAATTAATGAGCTGTGTTGCATGCAAATACTCAAAGAAGTTCATTATTATAAGCAATAAACTAGGAACCTAAGGAACGAGGTTCAATTCCTACTGCAGCACCCAGCGACTCTGGACAAGTCACTTAACCCTCCATTGCCCCAGGTGCAAAAACTTAGATCAAGAGCACTCTGGGGACAGAGAAAGGACGTTTATTTTTATTTTATTTTATTTGTTACATTTGTATCCCACATTTCCCCACCTATTTGCAGGCTCAATGTGGCTTACATATTACCGTTAACAGCGAAAGCCGATTCCGGTATGAACAAATACGTGATGTGGATAATACAAAGTGATATTGTGGTGGGGTGAAGTACATATTGAGGGTTTTAGAGAGGGAGAGGGAAGGAAGAGTCAGGTAATGTTCATTAAGGTCATTGGTTTCATTATGACGTAGGTGTCCAGGTATTTTATGTTGAGACGGTGGGGTATGCTCTTCTGAACAGGCCTGTCTTTAATGATTTCCGGAAGTCAAGATGGTCGAGCGTAGTTTTTACTGCTTTCGGCAGTGCGTTCCGTAGCTGTGTGCTTAAAAAGGAAAAGCTGGTTGCGTAGGTGGATTTGTATTTGAGTCCTTTGTTGCTTGGGTAGTGGAGGTTTAGGTATGATCGTGTAGATTTTGTGATGTTTCTGACTGGCAGGTCGATGAGGTCTGTCATGTATCCCGGTGCCTCGCCGTAAATTATTTTGTGAACAGTCGTGCACATTTTGAAAGTGATGCGTTCTTTGATTGGTAGCCAATGCAACATACATATAATAAAGAAACAAAATGATAAACTGCTGTGGTTGTACCACAGAAAGGCGGTATATCAAATCAATGACCCTTGATTTGTCTTAACGTGTTATTCAAGGAAAGTTAGTTACACCTCTAAAGGTATAGTTAACTCTTTCCCTCTTAGAGCCCTAGTATAGTGTTCCTTTTTTTCTTAATTATTTAAAAACAAATATTGTTAATAATGTGCGCTATTTACATATTCCCCTGGATTCCATATAGTGCGCCTTGAGTTGTGCGTGCAAATCCGATCATATTCTGGATTTGTGCATGCAACTTAATTGGTTAACAAGCCAATCAGCACTGATAATTGCCACTTAACAAGCAATTGACACTAATTGGTTTTATTTACAATTTACGCGCAGAGCTTGCTAAGCATAAAGTGGTGCACTTAAATTCTACCCTGCGGATCCCAAAAGTGGGCATGGTCATAGGAGGAGCATGGCTGGGGCATGGACATTCCTAAAATTAATGTGCAGTGTTATAGAATATGCCAACTCCACGCCTAAATTAGGCGTGGAAATTTATACCAAATTTTATTTGGCATTAATGGCTACGTCTATATATAACACCGCTAGGTGTATTCTGTAAACCATGTTGAAAAAATATGTCTAGGCATATTGCATAAACTATTCTTAAAGTTAGGTGCGATTTATAGAATATGCCTAGGCGTATTTTTTCAACGCTGATTTTTTAGGCATGATATATAGAATCGAGCCCATTCTCTACATAGCACCGAAAGTGCCTAACCTTTATAGAATACTGGCCTGGTGCACAGGTCATGCCTAACTTTGGGCACAAAGCTTATGCCTAAGAGAAACAGGTGTAAGTCCCACATGGATTGGCACTATTCCATAAGTTGGAACTTAACTTTTGGGAACATACATTGTCTGCCCATGCCCCTTCCAAAGGCTTGTTCCCTTTTCTGTTGCGTATGGTAAAAGTTAAGCACCAAGTTATGGAATAACATGCAGTGGAGATCCACACTCAACTTCAATTGAGCACCAATTAAGTAGCTATTTGGTGCCAATTTCCTCATTCTGTTGGGCGCAGATCTTGGATATAATTGCAAATTCCAGTGCCCAATATTCTGTGGCCCGTGCATGCTCTTTCCTGATAGTGTGTGCATGCATGAACCGTTATGCATGAAATGCATGCACTATTAGGAAAGAGTGCACACTATCTGGAGAATAAGAAAAGGAAGATTCTGGCCAGCTGGCTAGGGAGAGGAAGGGATAATGTGGGATAAAAATGTCATAAATAAATAATTCAATTATAATACGCAGATTCCTAATTTTAATTCTTTCACTAGAATTAGGAAAAGGGCAAGATGCTATTTGTTTTGCAATATGTTTTCAAGTAAGAAGTAGAGTGGGAAGCCATTTGATTTCCTTTTCAATCCTGCAAAAAAATTCACTGTAGTTAAAACTCAATCCAATCTTGTTCTGTCCCTGCAGGCTAACAAATGAGTGTGTTTACAAAGGTACTATGAAATATTCTCACATTAAAAGTGCTTTTCAAGTTGAAAATGTTGCCTGTTATTTATTTTTCCCATTCTTGGGACCAAATAAAATTGGTTCAGACTGAAACTCTAACTTCCCTTTAGAGGACAACATAATTTGCTGTTTCTGATTATAGTTGATTTGCTATTCTGTCTGCTTATAGCACAATCTGCCCTTTATCTTTCCTTGAATGCAATTGCAATACATGAAGCTTAAATGCCTTTCCATAAATGCATCTGTTGAAATTATTTTTTTATGAAGTCAAACTTTTCAGACCTAGAGGGACCGGATTTATGTGATACACAAACATTGTGGATAATCAAGATCACACAGGGAATTACGCTTTCAAATATCACTGGATTTGTTCAACTTTCCATTGACAGGTGGAATTTTGGGCAAATCTGGTTAGGAATGAAAACTTATTTTTCTATTCATTAGAGGGAGAAATTTCCTGGATCTGTGCACGAGTCTTCTCTTGCAGTAATGGAGGATTGAGTGTCAAGAGAACAGGCTGCAGAAAATTGCTCCATCCATTCACATTTTGTAATCAGAGATCACATCCCGGGTTACAGGATTCAAGATGTTTATGAATCACGAACTATTAAATACAAATGGAATGCAATTCAAACAAAATTAAGGGGAAGTCATATGGGGCTACATTCTATGTATCACACCTAAAAAAAATTGGTGCTGAAAAAATAGGCCTAGGTGTATAATATAAAGTATGCCTAAATTTATTTGAGGTTTACAGAATACACCTAGAGGGGGATAATCAAACGGGGACGCCCATCTCCATGGCCGCCCATCTCCGAGGACAGGGACACGAAGGTGCGGGACAGACCGTAGTATCGAAAAAGGTGGGCGGCCATCTTTTCTTTACATAATACGGTTGGTGCCGGCCAAATGTCTAGGATTTGGGCGGATTTGAGATGGTCTGCATTGGTTTTCAGCGATAATGGAAATCGAAGCCAGCCATCTCAAAAACGACCAAATCCAAGCCCTTTGGTCATGGGAGGGGCCAGGATTCGTAGTGCACTGGTCCCCCTCACATGCCAGGACACCAACCGGGCACCCAAGGGGGCACTTTTAAAAATTAAATAAAAATATTAAAATACCTCCCAAGTGCATAGCTCCCTTACCTTGGGTGCTGAGCCCCCCCCCCCCAATTCCCCCCAAAACCCACTCCCCACAACTCTACACCATTACCATAGCACTTACGCTTTAGAAATGTCAAGTAGTAGTAGTAGTAGTAAGGGGGGCACCTAGATGTGGGTGCAGTGGGTTTGGGGGGGGGGTTGGAGGGCTCCCATTTACCAGCACAAGTGGAACAGGTGGGGGGGGGGGTGGGCCTGGGTCCACCTGCCTGAAGTACACTGCACCCACTAAAAACTTCTCCAGGGACCTGCATACTGCTGTCATGGAGCTGGGTATGACATTTCAGGCTGGCATAGAGGCTGGCAAAAAAAAAGTTTTTAAAGTTCATTTTTTTTGGTGGGAGGGGTTTAGTGACCACTGGGGGAGTCAGGGGAGGTCATCCCCGATTCCCTCCGGTGGTCATCTGGGCAGTTTGGGCACTTTTTTGGGACCTAAAAAAAAGGGTCCAAAAAAAGCGGATCAAATTCTCGCTAGGGCCGCCCTTCTTTTTTCCATTATCGGCCGAGGGCGCCCGTCTCTTAAGCACGCCCCGGCACACCCCTGTCCCGCCTTCGCTACCCTTCCGACATGCCCCCAGGAACTTTGTTCGTCCCCACAATGGACTGCAGTTGGGGGCGTACAAAATTGGCTTTCGATTATCCCGATTTGGGCGCCCGCAAGGAAGGGTGGCCATCTCCCTATTTGGGTCAGAAGATGGACGTCCTTCTCTTTCGAAAATGAGCCTGCTAGTGTCCATTTACGTGACTAAATTTAGTCTTGGGTAGTTATGCAAGTAAAACTTGGTGTAAATGCCTATACCTAAATTAGGTGCAGACCAAGTGTATTCTATAAATGCTCATAGTTTTAAGAAATGCCCGTGACTCACTTATTTCATGCCCTTACCGTGCCCCTTTTCAACTACGCGCTTTAGAATGTACGTGCATTAATTTGCAGAATATGCTTAGACAGTTGTAGACATAAATTCTAGTTAATACCAATTAGTGTCAATAATTGATTGTTAATTGGCAATTATTGGTGCCAATTGGCTTATTATACTAATTATGTTGTGTGCACAAATCCAGAATATGACCGGATTTGTGCATGCGACTAGGTCGTACTATATAGAATCCGAGAGATAACGGGTTGAACTATAGGGGTATACAGCTGGAAAAGTTTTGTGTCATGTCTTTTCTCTTGTTGTTTCTGGGAAGGATATTTGCATTTTTGGTTTGTTTTCATTTTGAACCATGAGATCATGAGAGCAGCATCGTTAAAAGTGTGCACTCTTTCTGAAAAAGCTTGCACTTTTGCAAAAAGTACTCTCAGGGTAGCATTCAACCTGTGGCAGTAAACGACTTGCAAGAAGCTTTCAGCCGGGAGCAGACCTATACTACTACTACTACTAATAATAATAATAATAATAACATTTATATAGCGCTATCAGCCGCATGCAGCGCTGAACACTTGACATAGAGAGACAGTCCCTGCTCAAAGAGCTTACAATCTAAGTAAAACAGACAGACAAGACATTACGGGCAAGGGAATTACAGGGTAAAGAGGAACAGGGAAGGAGGAGGGCAAATGAGTAACGGTTAGGGGTATTCAACATGTAGCTCCAGGATGTGAATATCTGGATATGTCTGCTGACCTGGAAGTTAACCAGGCACTGGCCAATATTCAGACCAGTGCCCAGTTAACTTGGTGCATAAATGTAGGACAGATGTTTTGCTTTATGGAGATTGAATATCGCCGCTAACTGGTTAAGTGGCATTCCACCCTAATTCAACCCCTGGCCCACCCCTAATCTACCTGGTTAGATGATAGCCAGTTAGCAGTGGTTAAGTGGTACTGATCATTGCAGCTGGCTAGCTCAGTGAGTTTTAACTGGGCAGTATCCTCTCCTGTTCAGTTAAACCCTTTTCAGTATCAATCCAACTAATTTCATGAAACATGATGGGGATGTCACTGACATTTTCTATGTCATTTCAAATGACCCTGGCAAAAGAGAAGTTCCTGGTTGTGCTCTTTTTGATATTATGGAAGTACTTAAGGGTAATATATAATAAATAAATAAATAAAAATGGAAAATGTTATATGCAAATGAGGAAATGAAGAATAAGTTTAACTTGGAGGGTTTTTGACCAATGATTTAACTGTTCAGTCTCTATATAGGAAAATTCAAACCACTACTGAGGTCTTTTTCCTCCATAAATAGCCATGGTTGTTAGAGGATGTTATACTCATTTTGGGTTTGGGATTATTCCTGATAGTTTGAATGAGGATTTCCTCCATCTAGTGATTTGTGTATTTCAAATGAATGCACATTCCATTCTAAGTAAATGGAAACAGAGAAAATGATGGCAGATGAAGACCATACGGCCTATCCAATCTACCATCTATACCGATTACTAATCTGTACTATCCTTTCCTTTCTCTTACTGATCCTCTGTACTTGTCCCACCATTTCTTGAGTTCAGATACAGTCCTCGTCTCCATGACCACAACTTTGAGGATGTTTTGTGCATCCACCATATTTTTCTTTGGATGGAAACTGCAAAATAGGCCTTCATGCATAGTTTTACCTTTCATTCTAATAGTTTTCAAATCACTGAATAGACATAATTGTCCAAAGAAACAAGTGAAAACGATTAGAGAAATATAAAGTGTACAGATACTAATTAGCAATTTAAAAAGTTACTTATGCTTGAATTGTCATTATCAAGAGGGATTTGATTGTCAATAGTAAATATGCCTTTTGATTCATAACATATTGAATCCAGTCTGTGACTGTATGTTGCTTACACCCAAATATAAATATATATTTCAACAATGGATATTTGACTTTTTATAAAATAGAAATTCAAAAAATAATACAGACTTTTGAGGAGAACATTAGAAAGAACATATTCATATTTTCCAATAAGCCTATGACCACCATTTGACTTCTCAGTCAAGATTTTCTCCAAAAAATAATAAATAAATACAGTCCTCTGTTTGCAGTATGAACGACAAAAGAAAAGAGGTGTTAATGCCCCTGTACAAATCGTTGGTGAGGTCCCACCTGGAGTATTGTGTTCAGTTTTGGAGGCCGTATCTTGTTAAGGACGTAAAAAGAATTGAAGCGGTGCAAAGAAAAGCTACGAGGATGGTATGGGATTTGTGTTACAAGACGTATAAGGAGAGACTTACTAACCTCAACATGTATACCCTGGAGGAAAGGAGAAACAGGGGTGATATGATACAGACGTTCAAATATTTGAAAGGTATTAATCTGCAAATGAACCTTTTCCGGAGATGGGAAGGCGGCAGAACTAGAGGGCATGAAATGAGATTGAAGGGGGGCAGACTCAAAAAAAATGGCAGGAAGTATTTTTTCATGGAGAGAGTGGTGGATGCTTGGAATGCCGTCCCGCGGGAGGTGGTGGAGAGGAAAACGGTAACGGAATTCAAACATGCGTGGGATAAACATAAAGGAATCCTGTTCAGAAGGAATGGATCCTCAGGAGTTTAGCTGAGATTGGGTGGCAGAGCTGGTGGTGGGAGGCAGGGCTGGTGGTTGGGAGGCGGGGATAGTGCTGGCCAGACTTATACGGTCTGTGCCCTGAAAAAGACAGTTACAAATCAAGGTAAGATATACACAAAAACTAGCACATATTAGTTTGTCTTGTTGGGCAGACTGGATGGACCGTGCAGGTCTTTTTCTGCCGTTATCTACTATGTTACTATGTTAACAGCTCTGCTAATGTTGTCTTCTCTGCTTTGCTCCAGCATTTTTCTCTGTAATAGGCTTTTCTTATAAACATTGAAGGAAAAGTTAAATGGCTGGTAGGATGCCAAATACATGAATAATTTGCTGTAAAAATTGCCAGCACTTATACACAAAACATTTGGTGGTCATCATATGACCCAAAGTTATGCATTTAAAATTGGAGTGAGATTTGGAGCAGAGAAGAGACAGGGCTTAAACTTATTTGTAGAGTAGTGATATTCAATCACTAAACAAAGAGCTGGCCCTGCCACTGAGCAGACTAGATGTATTTATTTATTTATTTATTTGTTGCATTTGTATCCCACATTTTCCCACCTCTTTGCAGGCTCAATGTGGCTTACAATACATCATGAATGGTGGACATGTATAAGAGAATATACATTTAGTAATACATATAAATCTTGGGTAGCATGATAATGAAGAAACATGATATTAGTGTATCAAACAAACATTATAAGACAATTCTGGGTATATGTGTAGGAGTTCACATTTGTTGATCTTTGTTAAAGAGATGGGTCTTCAGTAGTTTGTGGAAGCTAGCTAACTCGTAGATCGTTTTCAGGTTTCGCGGCATCGCGTTCCAGAATTGTGTGCTCAAGTAAGAAAAGGATGATGCATGCATTAGTTTGTATTTTAGACCTTTACAATTGGGGAAGCGAAGATTGAGGAATGTGCGGGATGATTTTTTAGCTTTCCTGGGTGGTAAGTCAATCAGGTCTGACATGTAGGCTGGGGCATCTCCGTGAATGATTTTGTGAACTAGGGTACAAATTTTGAACGTGATGTGTTCTTTAAGTTGGAGCCAGTGCAGCCTTTCTCGTAGGGGTTTTGCACTTTCATATTTTGTGTTTCCAAATATGAGTCTAGCTGCTGCGTTCTGAGCTGTTTGAAGTTTCTTGATTATTTGTTCTTTGCAGCCAGTGTATAGTCCGTTGCAATAGTCTAGATGACTGTGTACCATTGATTGTACCAGGTTGCGGAAGACGGTCCTTGGGAAGAAAGGTCTTACTCTTTTTAGTTTCCACATTGAGTGGAACATCTTCTTGGTTTTGTTTTTCGCGTGACTTTCAAGAGTTAGGTGTCGATCAATGGTAACTCCAAGAACTTTTAAGGTATCTGATATTGGAAGGTTCAGTTTTGGTGTTTTAATGGTGGTGAATTTGTTTGTGTTATGTTGGGAGGTGAGGACTAGGCATTGGGGTTTTTCTGCATTGAGTTTCAGTTGAAATGCATCCGCCCATGAATGCATGATATGTAGGCTTTGGTTGATGTCATTGGAAATTTCCTTTAAATCTTGTTGAAATGGGATGCAGATCGTTACGTCGTCTGCATATATATATGGGTTGAGGTTTTGGTTTGATAGTAGTTTGGCCAAGGGTATCATCATTAGGTTGAATAAGGTCGGTGAGAAGGGGGATCCCTGTGGTACTCCGCATTCAGGTATCCATGTGGCTGATGTAGTCGAATTAGATGTCACTTGGTATGGTCATGGGGTTAGGAACCCCTTGAACCAGTTGAGAACGATGCCTCCAATTCCGAAGTATTCAAGGATATGTAGTAGTATACCATGATCAACCATGTCGAAGGCGCTAGACATGTACAATGTCCACCCAAGATAATACAATTTTGTGGGGGGTGGGGTGGGGGGGTGGTAGTGTGGCAGAAAAGCATCCACTCTTTTATTTATTTATTAATTTATTTAAAATATCCATAAATCACATTATCTACAAATTATAGGTGGTATACAAATCCAACATACACCACCCTATTTAAGAAGGCTTACCTTCATAACTTTACCTCTTCCTGTTACAGCAAATTCCATGGACCCTTACCTTTATTATTCAATCTTATTATCTCTGTTGTTCTTTAAAATACCTATATGTTTACTATTTTTATTACATTATTATGTTATTTTACTGAACTATATTACATTGTTATGTTATTTAATTGAACTGTAGTTTGCCCTATGGTTTTGTAAGCCACATTGAGCCTACTATTGATGGGAAAATGTGGGGTATAAATGTGTTAAATAAATAAAATATAATATATAAAATTTAAAAAAAGACATTTAAGAAATAATCAAAAACAGAATTCAATATATAGAAGAGCAAAACAATAAAGTATAAAATATAAAATCTGAGACCATAAACTTGTGCAAATAAGAAACCCTTAAGTTGCTTTTTTAACTGTGAAACTGAGCTTATACTTCTGATCTCATAGGGGAGAGTAATCCAAAGACAGACCCCTTCAATCTGAACCATTCTGGAGTGATATATATATCAAGTCTTGACATGTTGAAAACTGGGAACATCCAAAAACAGTTTATCAGCAGACTGCAACTTGGATGATATATTCTCAGTGCAGTCACTAGGGCTAAATGCACCTCATTATTCAAAGCTTTATGAATTGAAAGCAAAACTTTGAACTGAACCTGAGAACATATTGGAAGCCAATGAAGTTCCTTCAATACTGAAGAAATATGACATAATCGAGGAAGTCCAGTAAGTAATCTGGTGGCTGAATTCTGAGCAATCCGTAAGGTCTGCATTAAGAGGTCTTTTTACTAAGGTGCACTAACAGATTTAGTGTGTGCTAATGAATAGCATGAATTTCTGTAATTACTGTCTCTGTGCCTGATTGCTTTTGTGAATACTCTCCTGCTCTCTGTCTTCCAGGCTTGTTCCGGGTTGCCCAGCACCAGATCTGCTACTGCTGCCACCGCAAATGCAGCAGCCCAAGTCTCACCCTCCCAGAAGTGACATCATTAGTACAGTCATCAAAACCCAGTCTACTAGTGGCGCATGGCGTGTTAGTCATGCATCATGTGTGAACGCTGAAGGAGCATGCATAAGACGCATGATGTGCTCCTCAGTGAGCTCCTTCATGCATTCCCTGAATGCGTCCCCACTGT
This sequence comes from Microcaecilia unicolor, assembly GCF_901765095.1. Classification (NCBI taxonomy): domain Eukaryota; kingdom Metazoa; phylum Chordata; class Amphibia; order Gymnophiona; family Siphonopidae; genus Microcaecilia; species Microcaecilia unicolor. The sequence goes on from NC_044033.1 coordinate 41,322,520, forward strand.
GGTTGTTAAGTCCTTCGATTCTTGATGTCCCTGGTACTTCTCACTATATGCCTTTCTTTCAGTTTCCCAGTTTGTTGGGCTGTCACCCTCCTTCCATTACCATGCATCTCTCCAGAGTGCAGGTAAGCAGCTCATTTCTGCCCCGACATCCACCTCAGTCCCACTGCTTTAACATAAGCACTACAGACCTCTCTCATATCTATGGGGCTTCTTAATTGCCATTCCCATTGAGGAAAATACCATCTTATCCAAGAGCCCATTTTATCGCACAACCTAGAAGCCGTCTGCATACAGAAACATGGTTATCTGACTCTGACACTTCGTACCTTAATCAGGCAATCCTCAGGCTACCATTACTGCTTTCAAAACCGCACCTATTATAGAGGGGGTGGAGTAGCGGTCATCTATGCAGATAAGTTTCATGCCTCATATACCTCAGGTGGCTCAATAACTACTACTGACTACCTCTCCTTTCATCTCCATACCTCTCCTACCATTGACCTGCTCCTTCTATATCATCCTCCCTCCCCCCCCCCCCCCCCCAGCTACATCTTATCAGCAATTACAAATATTGATAACGGATCATTGTCTCTCCTCTCCAAACCCTGTTAGAAGATTTCAGTATGCACTATGACAGTTCTCTTCCCCTTCACAGATGATCTTGCCTCTCTATTCTCAGATTTTAATCTTCTCCAACATATTCAGTCCTCCACACATACGGAAGGTCACATGCTTGACCTTCTTCTTTTGTTGCCCACTGTCTCCTACACATTGCAACTTAGCAATCTCTGCACCTTACCTTGGACAGACCACGCTATCATCTTTTTTCACCACCAATTCCCTAAAATCCAGTACACCATACTGATTGGCCTCTCTTGTGATCTACATAAACTTAGCTGAACTAACCTTCTTCAACATTCCTCCCTCAATCTTGACTCCTTTTCAAAATTAGCACTTGAGAACCAGATTGACCAATGGAAAAGCTCTTTGCAAATTTCTCCCATGACATCCCATTCCATCTCCTTTTCCCGTGCCAAATCTGACCCATAGTATATTCAAGAACTGCATCTTTACAACTAATCTTATTCAATTGAAAACTCTAACCACCTATCATACACTTTCAGAATCTTTAGAATCTTTACCATGACCACAATCCACCACTGCCAGAAATTGTGATGCCTCCGCCTACCCAAAGGTATAAGCTGAGTATCCACCGACCATCCGCTGTCTACTCAAAGGTGTAGGTCAAGTATCTGCTATCATCCACAACAGCCAGGGGTCAGTCCATGACATTCTTTAGTAGTCCAACGATAAGTCCATCTATGATAATAATAATACAGCAGTAGGTTAGTCCACAGTGATCCTCAGCAATCCAGCAAAAAAAAAAAATCCATCCACAAAAATAATCCAGAAAATGAAAAAAAAAGTGTTCCTTAGATATAGCTAGATTCTTCAGTGGCCTGCTACTACAGGGCTATGATGTACATTACTGTCTTTCAATATGGCAGTACACTTTACTTGTGTCTGGCCTAGTTCCCCTGAGTTACCAAGTAGTTTCTAGCAGTTATTTGGATCAAAATCTAAACTTACAAGATTCCAAGTTGAACTTGGCCTACCTGACGGTAGCAGTTGCAGTTCAAATGTAGTTGATGGAGGCACATTTGATTGGGCATTACTGCTTCCTTCTTGGTCTCCTTAACCTAGCTGTACTCTGGGTTTTTATACTTCCTGGCACATGCTCTTCTGGCTCCACCCCTCCCATTTCATTTCCTTCCTCAAGCAGGACTATGTTTTTTAAGGTGGATCTAACACTCTGAGGGAATATCCTTAAGGGGAAGCCACTGCTTTCCCTGGGATTGGTAGCATGGAATCTTGCTTCTATTTGGATTTTTACCAGGTACTTGTGGCCTGGATTGGCCACTATTGGAAACAGGATACTGGGCTAGATGGACCATTAGTCTGACCCAGTAAAGACCTGCCAAGTATCCGTCATTCAGCGGGTCATCTCCCGCCCTCCCGCCAAAGTGGGAAAGTCTTCCGTTGAGATGATCTGCTGCCGCCACCGCCGCCGCTGCTGCTGCGCTGTGAGCAACCTCGGTCAGCAAAAGAAGAAAATGAAACGCAGGGCCGCAGCAGCCTTCAGGCATGCGCTGTCGGCTCTGCCATCCTCTGCTCCCAGTGACGTCAATTTCCTGTTCCGGAGGCAGAGGACCGGCAGATCGACAGCGCATGCCTGAAGGCTGCTGCGGCCCCGTGCTTCATTTTCTTGTTTTTCTGAGGCTGCTCACACAGCGGCAGCATGTAGAAGGATGCAGCTGAGTTCCCTGGCTGATCCCAGTAGATAGCAGCTGCTTGGGTGCCTGAGGAACTAAGGTACAGGGAAACAAATGCTGGGGTGGAGGAGAATAGAAAAAAGATTTTGTATGGAAGGGGAGGAGGAGAAAAGAGTGTGTCAGTGTGTATGTTGCATGGAGGGTGGAGAGAGATCAAAGATGTTTTATGAGGACAGAAAAAGGGGAAACACTGGATGAAAGGAGGAAGAGAGAGAGGAGATGGATGAAAGGAGGGAGACACCGGACAGAAGGTGGAGATCGAGGGGAGATGTTGGATGGAAGGGAGAGAGAGAGAAAGGGGACATGCTGGTTGGAGGTCAGAGGGGAGAAGCTGGATGGAAAGAAAGAAGAGTGGGGATGCTGGATAGAAGAGGGGTAAAGAGAGAGAGATGAATGGAAAGATGGTGGGAGAAAGAGGGGACATGGAAAAGGGCAGGGGACAGACAAGCTGTTGGGGAGAAGGAAGGGGAGCAAGGGGGAGACCCTAGCTGGTCTGACTAGCTAGGATGGAGAAACAGGAGAAATGCTGGATGAAAGGAGGGAGAGAAAGAGGAAAAATGCTAGAAGTAGGGGGCAGAGAGAGGGAAGACAGTGGATGGAAGACTAGGAGAGAATAAGCGAAGATGCTGAATGGAAGGATAGGGAGAGAAAGAGGAGACGCTGGATGGAAGGCTGCAGAGAGAAAGAGGTGGGGAGACACTGGAAGGATGGGAAGAGAAAGAGGGGAGATGTTGGATGGAAATGGGGAGAGGATAGTGAAAGACTGGAGAATAATTGTAAAGGGCATGGGGAGAACAAAAGTGAAGAAAAGATGAAAAGCCATAAAGTAAAAAGAGAGAAATAAAAGAATGGATAGTATAAATGAATTAAATCTTGACAGAGAGAAAGGCAGAAAAATAAATTGAAGAAAACATAGAAAAAGGAGAGAAAAATGACAAATGGACAGGAGACCCTAGCAAGACAGTTAAGAGAAGACGAAGGAAAGCAGAATCAAGAGAATGGGACCAACACAATTAGAAAAAGTAAATGGCCAGACAACAAAGATACAGAAAATAATTTTATTTTTAATTTAGGATAAAGTAATGTGGTGGTTGAGTTAGTTAAGGTTAATAAATGCAAATAAAACACAAAATAGAAAATAAGGTGATACCTTCACTGATTTTAAAACATCTTTGATTAGCCTTCAGAGACCAGCACTTCCTTCGTCAGGTCAGGACAACATTCTACTGTCCTGACCTGACCTGAGACAGGAGGTTTTGGCCTCTGAAAGCTAATTGAAAAGGGTATTAGGCTATTAAATAAAATATTTTCTGAAATGACTGTGGGATTGAGGTGTGTCAGGGGGTGGGGCCATGTAGAGTGGGTGGAGCTAATGCAGAGTGGGTCAGGGCTGGGGGCGTGTACTAAAATCTCCCTCTCAAAAATTGGGACCCCTTGGCAGCTCTGCCAGTATGGCTCTTCTTATGTTCTTATGTAGGCGACAGCATCCTATAGACTCCCTCAAACCCACATACTCTTTTTATATGCCTATTGAATACTCATGTGTTAATCATTCCCAAAATAAATGAAACCCCCTAACTCCATATTTGTCCTGATTGTCTTGGATAGATTATAAGCTCTGTCAAGCAGGAACTGTCTCTTATATGTTTGTGTACGTTGCTGGTAAATGTCTCCTCAGTGTATGTTAGGGAAGTAAAATGCTTTAATGCCTTAAGTGACTGCTTTAAGTTAAAATAATAGTTGGGGGAAATGAAATCCCTCGTTCTCTGGCTTTCACATTTTGTTGGATGATGGAAGTTTTCAGTCTAATTTATGCACTCGATACTTTTTGTGAAAGTTTGCATGCTAATTATGTGTGATTGCTCTAAATACAATTGGATCAGTATTCAAATCTCACAGTCAGCATGTTTTTGTTTTTTTAATGCCAGCCACTATATTGAAATTAAATCTGTCCAGTCAATATTCAGTCTACATTAGTCAGCGATTTTTAAAATGCTGACCGCCTCAGTGAGAATTAGCCCTGGATATTCAATGTCAGGCCATGTCCAGTCACCAGCACTGAATAACTGGTACTAATTCATAACATGGAAACTGCTGAATATCGGCTGGGACCTACATAAGTTAAAGCAGATTCATTGGCCACCTCTAAACCCCCTTAACTCCCCTGATGTCATAAACCCTCCTTCCCTCCCTCCCTCCCTGCTGCCTGAAGTGAATAAGTCAAGACCAGCCCTCTACCCTCTTCCCTCTCCATAGGCCCCAGGAACAAGTGGACATCGCTCCCACTCCACTAGACACTAGGGACCCTCTGGTTATTCCAAGTGTGGAGTCTAGTGATGGTGGATAGGGGGTTTGTGGCCCCAGATCAATTTTTGGAGGCCTTGGGCCAAGGGCGGGGAGGGAGTTAAGGGAGGCCCTCAAATGTCAGGCGCTTACCTCCATTTGAAGGCCTCCAAGGAGGGAGCCATTCACTTTTAAAGTAGTTTCTCTCCTCAACTGTACCTGTACCTTGACTGGCTCACAGGATCTCTGTTCATACTCTCCCCTTCTCTTCAGTCGTTGCCCATGTTCAGCTTTCCCACTGCACAGCTCTGCCCTGGTACACTTGCTACCAGCCCCTAAATTTGCCCATGCACTACTTGACTTCCCAGCACTTGTGTACTACCGGGTTCCTGGCAGGGCTTTAACTGATGCCTTGAGCTACTTATGGACCCCTCCTCAGGCTTTCCCAACTGTGCTCTACCAGCTACCACAGTCCCTGGAGTCTACACAGCCCCAAATTAGCCTCTTTCTTTCACTGTTGTGGCCTATCATTGTACACATTCACCCATGCACACATTTCTTCTGGGTCTATGGCAGACTGAAGGGAGCTCTGATGCCTGCTGGCTCTGCCTCTCATGCAGCCCTGCTTCTTTTTCACTTACAGCCACAAACGTGTGGTCCCGTGCAAGTCTGCACAGCCCTGCTTCACTCCCTGCTCCACAACAGCATCTCCTCACTCGGGATACCCTCAAAGCCCCCTGCATGTGGATAAAATACATTTTCGTCCCCGCACTGTCACAAATATCGAGGCTTAAATCACCCTGTGGCTGGTTCTTTGTTGTTGAGATCACTGTTTTCCTTTTTTTGTTTTCGAGGTGTTATTTGATGGGTTCAAAATCGGTTTATTTTGGACACTGCCATTTTTCTCCTTTTTTTTTGGTATTTCATAGTAACATAGTAGATGACGGCATAAAAAGACCTGCACGGTCCATCCAGTCTGCCCAACAAGATAACTCATATGTGCTACTTTTTGTGTATACCCTACTTTGATTTGTACCTGTGCTCTTCAGGGCACAGTCTGCCCAGCACTATCCCCGCCTCCCAACCACCAGCCCCGCCTCCCGCCACCGGCACAGACCATATAAGTCTGCCCAGCACTATCCCCGCCTCCCAACCACCAGCCCCGCCTCCCGCCACCGACTCTGGCACAGACCGTATAAGTCTGCCATTGCTTTAGTACTCCATTTTCTTTCTGTTAGACTAGAGAACAAAACAGGTCTTATTGATTTTTTTGTTGTATTCTTTTTGTTAGAATTATTGCTGTTAATCGGATCCTGCATTTTCTTTTGATTTACTTTTGTAGTAAATCTATAAATATGACCAAAAAAAACATTGGTCGGCAAGCCAAAGTCAGGGTGGGCTTTTTAGCCTTATTTCCCTTCAGGCAGCCAAAGCAGTAGTTTGCCATCAGTAGATATTCAACGAAGGATCAGGAAACTTGGTCATTTGTGCAGTGGTGAAGCATTTTAGCTTATCCAAGCTTTTTAATTAGCTGGCATGCTGCAATGTAACTGTGAATTAGAGCAGGAATATAAAAGGAGATAGGATTCAATTATAAATATAAGGGGATAATTTTATAACTGGATGCACACAGACGAACATATATTTCCCTGTGTGGATACTGGCAAACTTAAAAAATGAAAGTATGTACATATTAAGCAAAAAAATCTTATACTGAGAAACAGAAGGAAAAATAGTTCAAATCAATAAAACACCCAAACTGTGTAAAATAAGAGAAAAACTCCACGGTGTCAATGGAGAAAAGACCTCAGTGACAAATACAGAAACAAATAGGAAAACTTAGCCTCCCCCCCCCCCCCCCCCCGAAAAAAAAAAAATCATAGGTCAGAAAAACTCCATTGCATAAGATGTATGAGGCTCAAAAAACCCACGGGGCTCATTTTTTTTTAAAACAGATAAACATCCGAAAAACAGCACAAAGTGGCAGATAGACCTTTTTTTTGCAAAAAACATCCAAATCACTATTTTCAAAACCCATTTTAAAGATGTTTTTCTATGCAGTTCATCTAAATCTCAAGGGGGCGTATCAGAGGTGTGTTTGGGGCTTAACTAGGACAGGCTTATGATCTGGATGTTTTCCTGTGATAATGGAACATTGTAAAAATGTCCTGGGCAAAAAATAGAATATTTTTGGCTAGACCTCTTTCAATAATGACTAAGTGCCAAAAAGGTGCCCGAAATTATCAGATGACTTCTAGAGCAATGGTTTTCAGGATTTCCACAATGAATATTCATGAGAGTGATTTGCATGTACTGTCTCCACTGCATGCAAATTCATCTCATTATCATTCACTGTGGATATCCTGAAAAGCTGACTGGTTGGGGTGCCTCCAGGACCAAGTTAGGGAACCATTGCATTAAAGAGATAAAGGCATGACCTGCCCAGTGCTCACTGACCCCTTCCCACCCCCCTAAGAGGTGAAAGCGACAGAAGATACCAGGCTCTATGATAGTTGCAGATATAATGGCCATTCCTCTTAGAGCAGCAAGCAGATCCCTGGAGTAGCCTAGTGTTTGTTGCACTGGACTGTAGAGAAGGGGAACCTGACTTATATCCCACTCTAATTGGTTCGCTTGTGGTGGAAAGTGTGAGCACCACCAAAATCACATATAGGTGATGCTTGCAGGCATAAGAGCTCTTACAGTGGGTACAGCAGGGGCGTATCTGGACTCCGGCGGTAGGGGGGGCCAGAGCCAGAGGGAGGGGGCACATTTTAGCCCCCCCCCCGCCGCCCCCCCCCCCACCGCCGAGCCCCCACCACCACCAATGACTCTCTCCACCCCCCTCCCGCCGCCAACCCTCCCCCGCTGCCGTTCTTACTTTTGCTGGCGGGGGACCCCAACCCCCGCCAGCCGAGGTGTGCTTCCACCTGCCGCTGCCGTAAAAACATCTTCTTCAGCCGGCGGGGGACCCCAAACCCCCGCCAGCCGCCCCGCGGTGTTTAAAATTCATCTTCGGCCTCCGTGGCCATGCTGCTGTGATAGGCGCTGTTGAAATCCACTTCGGAGTCTGACGTCGTTGTACGTTGTACGTGCTGCGACGTCAGACTCCGAAGTGGATTTCAACAGCGCCTATCACAGCAGCACGGCCACGGAGGCCGAAGATGAATTTTAAACACCGCGGGGCGGCTGGCGGGGGTTTGGGGTCCCCCGCCGGCTGAAGAAGATGTTTTTACGGCAGCAGCAGGTGGAAGCACACCTCGGCTGGCGGGGGTTGGGGTCCCCCGCCAGCAAAAGTAAGAACGGCAGCGGGGGAGAGTTGATGGCGGTAGGGGGGTCCAGGGCAAAATCTGCGGGGGCCCAGGCCCCTGAGGCCCCACGCAGATACGCCCCTGGGGTACAGTACATATTTTTGCTATTCCTGGAGGGCTTACCACACAATATAAGGAGGTTATGATGTGATGTATATCTGAGACCATTTATGTGGAGTCCACTGCAAATGCCCCCCTAGGGTGCCCCACTACTCTGCTGGGATGTCTGTGTGACCAATCTAGTAAGACTGCTGGCCCCCAAGACATCCCAGTGGCTTGATTTTGCACATTATTACTTTGTGTTGGATAATTTGTAGTAAATAATTAGCAGATTTTTATACACACAGCTTCAGCTTTAGAAATGTTAATTTCTTTTCTTCATCTCTCTCACATACACCCCAGAATAATTCACTGCTGAGTCACTTTAAAGTTGAATTAACAAAACATCTGTTTACTCACAGTTTTAGTTAGATTGATATTCAGGCAGGCTTATATAACATAATACAATACATTTGGATTATCAGCTCTTTCCATGTGCTTAGATGGTAATGGATGCTCACACCATAGATCCTCAGGTTAGGAGAGACCTTTTGAGCTCCATGTGCTGTTCCTAACCACACCCACAGGAAGTTGCATGGGTGTGACCTCTCTAGGCAATTCACATCAGAGGTCACAGAGTAATCACAGAGAAAGAAAATAAACATTGCTGACAGACAATGCATGTAAAACACAATACATTATTCCAACAAACCCCTTCTCATGCATAACTGTCATGCAATTATTAATTCATACAAAGTCCAAGCTTTATTCGCAGATTCTCAAAACGTTCTCTGGGTAACGGTTTGGTCATGATGTCAGCTGTCATCTCACTGGTGTGACAATAGTGTAGACTGATAACCCCTTCTTTCGCCAGCTCTCGCACGTTGTGATATTTCGTTGCGATGTGCTTGGTGCGTGACTGAACCTTGTCATTCTGTGACAGTCTGATGCAGCTCTGATTATCTTCCATTATCTGGATTGGTCTCTGTTCATCTATTCCAAAATCCAGCAAAGGTTTTTCAATCCACATCAGTTCTCTGCATGCTTCTGATACAGCCACATATTCAGCTTCTGTAGAAGACAGACTCACAATACTTTGTTTATGACTGGCCCAAGAAATTTGTACATTTCCATACATAAACACATATCCACTTGTGGATTTATAATCAGAATGATCCCCTGCCCAATCTGAATCACAGTAACATATTAGTTTTGGATTACTATTGGCTGAAATCTTTAATTTACAATCAATGGTACCTTTTAAATACCTTACCATCCTTTTAACTGCAGTCCAATCTGATTTGGTAGGTGAGCTGACCCTTCTGCTCAAAATTCCTACTGCATTTGCTATATCAGCCCTGTATGTGGTAGTCAGATATAAAAGCTTACCTATGGCTGATCTATATTGGATGTTATCGGGTTAAGGTTCTCTTACTGTTTCATCCTTCAGAAAATCAGTGATCATGGGAGTGCTTACAACTTGGGCATCTTGCATACCTAAACTTTCAATAAGCTCATTTATTTTCTGCTTCTGGCTTAGAAGATAAGAACCATCATTTTGTTTCTCAATTTCTATACCAAGATAGTATGACACATTACCAAGTTCTTTTATCTCAACATTGAGGTTTAAATATTTTACAATGTCCTTGTACTCTTGCTCACTTTTGCTTGCAATGAGCAGATCATCAACAAAAGCTAAAATGTATGCATATTGTCCATTTCTGCACCTAGTGTACAAGCATTTATCTGCTTCACCTTGCTTAAATCCTAAATTTGTCAATATTTCATGCAATTTATCATTCCAACATTTTGCACTTTGCTTTAATCCATAAAGACCTTTGTTTAATTTACACACTAGCTGTCTTTGTTTTGTATTTATGAAACCTGTTGGCTGTTCCATGTACAAGTCTTCAGTTATTTCTCCATGAAGAAACGCTGTTTTCACATCAATGTGGTTGACTTGCATGCCTTTTGAGACTGCAATGCTCAGAAGTGTTCTTATTGTCGTGTGTTTCACTACAGGTGCAAACACTTCATCAAAATCTTCTCCATATTTTTGAAGATATCCCTTTGCGACTAATCTTGCTTTATACCTTTCCACTTTTCCTTGTGCATTCCTTTTTAACTTGAATACCCATTTGCATCCTATAGCTTTCTTGCCAGGAGGTAATTTTGTAAGAATCCAAGTATTATTTTTATCCAATGCATCAATTTCTTCTTGTGCAGCTTTACGCCATTCAGCAGCTTCTTCTGCTGGCATTTTCTCAATCTCATCCCATGTTAAGGGCTCTTGAGCTTCTGCTGACTTTGTTAGGTAAGACAGTCTTGGGGATGGAACACCTTTGTTTTCCCTGGATGAGCGTCTGACAACAGGTTGGTCCGACCTTTCCGCATCCTCTAAATCTGAGAGTCCTTCTCCAATTGATTCCCCTTCTCCAACTGTACTGTCTTCTTCAATGATCCTTTCTGTGTCTGCTTCCTCTGCCTGTTCCTCGTTAGATACAGATGAGTTGCTTTCAGACATCTGCCTTGGTATGGCATTTATATACACTGGCATGTCTATTATGGTTCTAGTTTCATATTCTGGATGATAAGGCTCATCTGGGATAATCCAGCCTTTATCAACCCTTTTGTTTTCATCAAAATATGTAACATGTCTTATGCCAACAATGCCAGTTTTCAGATTCAAAATTCTATATCCTTTGTGTCCTGGAGCATAGCCAACTAAAATGCCCCTTTCTGTTGTGGAATCCAGCTTATGCCTTCTTTGCTTTGGTACATGAGCATATGCTGTACTTCCAAATGTTCTTATGTGTGACAGGTTTGGCTTCCTACCATGCCATGTCTCATGTGGTGTGCGCTCAGCGCCTTTAGTTGGCATTCTGTTTTGTAGGTACACTGCTGTGAGAATGGCTTCCCCCCATAGTCTTTTAGGGAGATTGCTATCTGACAGCATACATCTGGTCATTTCCACAAGTGACCTAAATTTTCTCTCTGCAACAGAATTTTGCTCTGGTGTATAAGCTACTGTTGTGATATGCTGAATGCCTTCTTGTTGTAGAAATGTGCACATGCTTTGTGAAGTGAACTCACCACCATTGTCGGTCTGAAGAACCTTTGGTTTTCTTTCAAATTTATTGCTCACCATGGCTACGTATTTCTTCAGCATGTCTATGACTTGACTTTTTTCTTTCAGCAAATAGGCCACACAGTATCTAGAGAAATCATCCAAGAATATTAGCACAAATCTGTTATTTCCCAATGATGGGATATTAAACGGTCCACATAAGTCACTGTGTATTAAGTCCAGTACTTTATTACTCCTATTTCCTGTGTATGCAGGAAATGAGGGTCTCACACCTTTTTGAGTAACACAGTCTATGCATTTCTCCATTTTACCAGTATCTGCACTTATTTGAATGCCTGTGGCAAGTTGCTTACTGTGAAGATCCTGGATCACCTTAAAATCACGATGTCCCAGGCGGCGGTGCCAGATTTCCAGACTACATTTACCATCATTCTTCCTTACTTGCGCCATATGTGAGGCTTCACCTGAAATGCTCAGTTTATAAATATCATTATGCATAAAAGCTTCAGCATACACTTCATCATTTTTAGAGATTGTGCACTTACTGTTTTCAAAATGAATCACAAATCCCTTCTTATCTAATGTAGATACACTAAGCATATTGCAAACTGCTTGGGGAATATACAAGACATCACTTACAGGAATTTCTTTAACTTCATTAGACACTTTGCATTTTAAGAATCCAATGCCTTTTGCTTGGATCTGAGTAGTCCCTGCGTTTGCAGTATGAAGAACACCTTCTTCTGGACTCATTTCCTGAAAGAAATCCTTACAATTGGTTAAATGGCATGTGCTCCCCGAATCCAAAATCCAAGTACTTTCATTTGAATTATTATTTACCATAGTCAAAGATTTTTCTGCCATTAGAAAGCTCTTATGTTTATCATTGTCCTTTGTACATTTCCTGCTTGGAAAATTCTTTTGTTCCATTGGCTTAGGTGAGCTAGAGGGGGTGTTTTGTGTTTCCTTACACCATTTAGATACATGTCCCTCCTTTCCACATGAGTAGCAAATCAGCTTGCCTTTGGGTGGAGTTTTCCCATAGCTCCGCCTTCCTCTATTCTTTGCCAAGAAATTTGTTTCATTTCTCTCTGACTGTCTTTGAGAACACATCTCCTCAGAATCATTAATTATGCATTCCTGCCTCAGTTTTGATGCTGCCTGTTCAAACGATTGCCCTTCAATGGCTTCATTCACAGACCTAAAAACATCAAACTTCTTTGATAGTGAGGTAAAAAGAAATGCTCTTTTCAATGCATCACACATGGGAATTCCAGAAAGTTTTAGCTTTTGAAATGAAGACATAAGATGCATAATGTGATCATTACACTTACTTTTATCCCTTAATTTGGTTTCATTCAACTCTGCCAACCAAATTGGTTGCTGTTTTGCATATGTAGTTGCATACATAGTTCTCAGTTTATCTAAAATTTCCTTTGCTGTATCTTTTGCCTCCACCAATATGGCTTGTTTCTCTGAGAGAGCTTCAAAAAACATGCACTTCACATAATAGTTTGCATTGTCCCATTCAGCCATATTTTCAGCTGTTCTGTTTTGGTCTAAACATATACTTAATTTCTTTGCTTGAAGGAGACATCTGAATCTTAGCTCCCATTGCTGATAATTATATTCAGTTAATTTAGGCACCTTGAGAGAGTGGAAAAATGGTGAATTTCCTCCCTCAGCCATTGCTTAGCCTTGCCTTCTGTTTGGTGTGTGGAGGGGGAGAGAGAGACAGAGTGAATCTTTCTTTTAAAACTTAAGAGAAAAATTTGGCTTTTTCACTGCCTGGTAATATTTCTCTTCTTCCTTTTTCAATTCCTGGGCTGGGCCCATAACCCTTTTGTTGGATTATTTGTAGTAAATAATTAGCAGATTTTTATACACACAGCTTCAGCTTTAGAAATGTTAATTTCTTTTCTTCATCTCTCTCACATACACCCCAGAATAATTCACTGCTGAGTCACTTTAAAGTTGAATTAACAAAACATCTGTTTACTCACAGTTTTAGTTAGATTGATATTCAGGCAGGCTTATATAACATAATACAATACATTTGGATTATCAGCTCTTTCCATGTGCTTAGATGGTAATGGATGCTCACACCATAGATCCTCAGGTTAGGAGAGACCTTTTGAGCTCCATGTGCTGTTCCTAACCACACCCACAGGAAGTTGCATGGGTGTGACCTCTCTAGGCAATTCACATCAGAGGTCACAGAGTAATCACAGAGAAAGAAAATAAACATTGCTGACAGACAATGCATGTAAAACACAATACATTATTCCAACACTTTGGACATTTTGTGTTTGAAAATGACCTTAAAGAAAGATGCATTGAGCAGAAAAATATCAAAAATAGGGTGATTTTTGAACCAAAAAGATAGACATTTTTCTTGTTTGAAAATGACCATGTTTAGCACTGGATATTTGGATGTTTTTTTGCAAAACCAAAATCAGATTTGGACGTCATATTGAAAATGCCCCTCCATATTACCAGTGGCCATAAATCAGTTCAATGGAACAATAACAAAACACTAAATTAAGGCTTAGATACATGCAAAAACAGGTTGAAAAATACTTAGCTTACAGAGCATATGTAGAGACATTTCTACATGATAACATGGGGGGTTTGATTCCCATATATCTTACGTAAGCAATGGAGTGTCTCTGACCTGTAATGGTGATTTTTTTTCAGGGTCTAAGTCTTCTGTTTTCTCTATTTGTCACTGAGGGGTTTTCTCTATTGATATTAAACAGGTGGAGTGTTCCCAAAAATGGTTTGGGATTTGCGTTGCAAACCGTACAAGGTGAGACTTGCCGACCTGAACATGTATACCTTGGAGGAAAGGAGAAACAGGGGTGACATGATACGGATGTTCAAATATTTGAAAGGTATTAATCCACAAATGAAGGGAAAGGGAAATGGGACTTGATATACTACCTTTCTGAGGTTTTTGCAACTACATTCAAAGTGGTTTACATATATTCAGGTACTTATTTTGTACCAGAGGCAATGGAGAGTTAAGTGACTTGCCCAGAGTCGCAAGGAGCTGCAGTGGGAATCAAACTCAGTTCCCCAGGATCAAAGTCCACTGCTCTAACCACTAGGCTACTCCTCCACCTTTTTTGGAGATGGGAAGGTGGTAGAACTAGATGACATGAATTGAGGTTGAAGGGGGGCAGACTCAGGACTAATGTCAGGAAGTATTTTTTCACGGAAAGGGTGGTAAATACGTGGAATGCCCTCCCGTGGGAGGTGGTGGAGATGAAAACAGTAATAGATTTCAAACATGCGTGGGATAAACATGAAGGAATCCTGTGTAGAAGGAATGGATCTATGGAATCTTAGCGGAGATTAGGTGGCGACGCCGGTAATTGAAGAGTAAAAATCAATGCTGGGTGGACTACGGTCTGCGCCCTGATTGTGGCTGAATGGATATGGATGGGCTGGAGTGTAGATTTTAAGGGGCTTTGACGTTAGCTTCAGAACTTTTAGTACAGGAACAGTGCTAGGCGGACATTTACTGTCTGTGCCGTGAGAAAGGCAAGGACAAATCAAACTTGGGTACATATATAAAGTAGAACATTCCATGTAAAATGAATTTATCTTGTTGGGCAGACTTGATGGACCGTTTAGGTCTTTATCTGCTGTCATTTACTATGCTACTATGTTCTAAGGCCATTTTTACCATAGCCATAAAATGACCAGTTTTCTATTATTTCTATTAATAGCCATGAGTTAGTGTTGCAATTAGCACATGGTCACTGAAAAAAAAATCACTGTGTGAGCATTCATCAACATCTTTTTTGTAGGTGGTAAGAACTAAGGTGGTAATCCTGCGCTAACCAGTTAGAGCTCAGAAATGTAATTGAGCTAATTAGTTAGCACAGGGATAGCCAATCTCTGTTTCTGGCACACCTCCTCCAAAAAAAAAATTAATAGCACTCGGATTAGTGTGCACTGAATTGGAACTTACTGCAGGACATCTGAGTGTGTCTCTGTGTAAACCAATTTAATCTGTGGTAAGCACAGACAAGCGCTTACCATATTTTAGTAAAAAGTACTCTATGGTTTTTAAAGATTCATAGCAACAAATTTTGTCTGAAGACATTAATAAAAATGAAAAAGAATTGAGTAATGAAATATCACTGTTTAGTGATGTGGGTAGAAAAATATTTCAAATCATTTTAGTTCATTCTAGAATTTTTTTTCTGAATTTCAGCCATTTTTTTCTCAGTATCTTCCAAATGTTATTGTTAATATAATTTTTAAATATGCATCTGAATTAAGGGTACTTTTACTAAGGTGTGCTAATGCATTTAGGGCCTCTTTTATCAAAGTGCTCTAGCTGTCCCCAGTGCAGTAAAGCCGACAAAGCCCATTCACTTTGAATGGGCTTCGTCGGCATTGTCATGTGGGAACCACTAGCGTAGCTTGATAAAAGAGGTCCTTAGCATGGACTAATGATTATCGTATGCTAAATGATAATGGCCATGCCCCCTTTTCAGCTAAGTACATAAGTACATAAGTAATGCCATACTGGGAAAAGACCAAGGGTCCATCGAGCCCAGCATCCTGTCCACGACAGCGGCCAATCCAGGCCAAGGGCACCTGGCAAGCTTCCCAAACGTACAAACATTCTATACATGTTATTCCTGGAATTTTGGATTTTTCCAAGTCCGTTTAGTAGCGGTTTATGGACTTGTCCTTTAGGAATCTGTCCAACCCCTTTTTAAACTCTGCTAAGCTAACCGCCTTCACCACTTTCTCCGGCAACGAATTCCAGAGTTTAATTACACGTTGGGTGAAGAAAAATTTTCTCTGATTTGTTTTAAATTTACTACACTGTAGTTTCATCGCATGCCCCCTAGTCCTAGTATTTTTGGAAAGCGTGAACAGACGCTTCACATCCACCTGTTCCACTCCACTCATTATTTTATATACCTCTATCATGTCTCCCCTCAGCCGTCTCTTCTCCAAGCTGTATAGCCCTAGCCTCCTTAGTCTTTCTTCATAGGGAAGTCGTCCCATCCCCGCTATCATTTTAGTCGCCCTTCGCTGCACCTTTTCCAATTCTACTATATCTTTCTTGAGATGCGGCGACCAGAATTGAACACAATACTCAAGGTGCGGTCGCACCATGGAGCGATACAACGGCATTATAACATCCTCACACCTGTTTTCCATACCTTTCCTAATAATACCCAACATTCTATTTGCTTTCTTAGCCGCAGCAGCACACTGAGCAGAAGGTTTCAGTGTGTTATCGACGACGACACCCAGATCCCTTTCTTGGTCCGTAACTCCTAACGTGGAACCTTGCATGACGTAGCTATAATTCGGGTTCTTTTTTCCCACATGCATCACCTTGCACTTGCTCACATTAAACATCATCTGCCATTTAGCCGCCCAGTCTCCTAGTCTCGTAAGGTCCTCTTGTAATTTTTCACAATCCTGTCGCGATTTAACGACTTTGAATAACTTTGTGTCATCAGCAAATTTAATTACCTCGCTAGTTACTCCCATCTCTAAATCATTTATAAATATATTAAAAAGCAGTGGTCCTAGCACGGACCCCTGAGGAACCCCACTAACTACCCTTCTCCATTGTGAATACTGCCCATTTAACCCCACTCTCTGTTTCCTATCCTTCAACCAGTTTTTAATCCACAATAGAATTAACGCACATCACTTTACAGAAAGTGCCTAGACAGTTGTGCATGTAAATTTAATTAATACCAATTAGTGTCAATAATTGCTTGTTAATTGCCAATTATCGGCACTGATTGGCTTGTTAACTAATTAAGTTGTGTGTGCAAATCCAGAATACGATTGTATTTGCACACGCAACTGAAGTCACGCTATAGAGAATCCGTGGGTTAGCCACACTAATTGTTAGCATGCACTAAATCTGTTAGTGCACCTTAGTAAAAGAACCCAGTAGTCTGTGGAAATTAACTTTATATGTGCTAAGTAGATTAACCCACCTTTAATCAGTTTTACTGGTACTCATTTTTTAAGGTATGTTAGTAAAGCATATGCAGACTAATGAATGGACATCCCTAGGTCTGACCAACTATCAACATAGAGACACAAAACATAATTAATTAACATAGAGACACAAAAACGTTTTGCTTGTACACTGAAATGGCATTTAGCATATGATTCATTAGGATAATAATATGCTAGAAATTAAGAACTAATATCCAATGTGCATAATTAATGTCGATACTATTCAGATGATGCACAGAGTTTTGTATTGATAATACATTTTTTCACTGGTAGTTCAAGCAACTGTATTTTTATGCCTGTTAAAAAAAATTAAAAAGTTAAATATTGGCTGTTTTTATTAAGAGTCCCCTTACGGAGACTGTGTTTGTCGAAACATAGCCCATGTTGGGTCATTCTATCAGCATATTTGATTGGCAGAATAAACTTTTGTCACCCTGAACATTGCAGTTGGATTTTTCCATGTTTTGGGTTTGATTTGTCTGACTGTGTAGACTTCATCAGTGCCAGAAAATTATACGCACTGTTACTGTTTTAGTTGGTGTAAATGGCTGTGTCTAAATTTTGCATAGTAACATAGTAGGTGACGACAAAAAAAGACCTGTACGGTCCATCCAGTCTGCCCAATAAAAATCACAAACAGTACAAGTGGCATTTGAACCTGGGTCTCCTGACTTTTAGCCCACTGTTCCAACCATTAGGCCACATCTCTGTTCTATAAAATAAACTCATATGCGCTACTTCATATGTATACCTGACCATGATTTGTATCTACCATTTTCAGGGCACAGACCGCAGAAGTCTGCCCCGTACTAGCCCCGCCTCCCAACCACTAGCCCCGCCTCCCAACCACCGGTGCTGCCACCCAATCTCCGCTAAGCTTCTGAGGATCCATTCCTTTAAGCAGGATTCCTTAATGTTTATCCCATGCATTTTTGAATTCCGTTACCGTTTTCATCTCCACCACCTCCCGCGGGAGGGCATCCCAAGTATCCATCACTCTCTCTGTGAAAAAATACTTTCTGACATTTTTCTTGAGTTTGCCCCCCTTCAATCTCATTTCATGTCCTCTAGTTCTACCGCCTTCCCATCTCCGGAACAGATTCGTTTGCGGATTAATACCTTTCAAATATTTGAACGTCTGTATCATATCACCCCTGTTCCTCCTTTCCTCCAGGGTATACATGTTCAGGTCAGCAAGTCTTTGCTCATACGTCAGGTTCGTTTGCGGATTAATACCTTTCAAATATTTGAACGTCTGTATCATATCACCCCTGTTTCTCCTTTCCTCCAGGGTATACATATTCAGGTCAGCAAGTCTCTCCTCATACGTTTTATAACGCAAATCCCATACCATTTTTGTAGCTTTTCTTTGCACCGCTTCAATTCTTTTTACATCCTTAGGAAGATACAGCCTCCAAAACTGAACACAATACTCCAGGTGGGGCCTCACCAATGACTTGCACAGGGGCATCAACACCTCCTTTCTTATACAGCCTAGCAACCTTCTGGCTACGGCCACCGCCTTCATTTTAGTTATGGAACAGCTGCTGTGTGTATTCTCTGAACCGCGCCTAGCTTTAGGTGAGCTTTATAGAATACCACTAAATGCAGTATTTTTTCAGCACCAATTATTTTGGCACCATATATAGAATCTGGCCCTTAGTGTGCACTTTTAACAACGTTTGTTTCCAACTGACAAAAGAACAGAAAAATAAACAATTTCTCGGTGCCTACCCCTAGTATATTAGGCACAGCAATCTGGATAGAGAGCACTGGTGATTGCCACTGCCTCTAGAGATAGCAGCAATATTTAGCTAGTAACAGGATAGCAATGAAGTCTATTAGGATAGCCTTTTGCTGGTTTACCTTTGTCCAGGTAGCAACTGAATATTGCCAACTATCCACAGAATTATGCAGAACATTCACAGATTGCCCTCACTCTGCCTTGGTGTTATCTGGAGAGTACTAAAGAGCTTTGGGGTCCTTTTACTAAGGTGGGCTGAAAAATGGCTTGCGGTAGTGTAGGAGTGGGTTTTGGGTGTGCACCAATCCATTTTTCAGCGCACCTGTAAAAAAAGGCCTTTTTTTAAAATTTTTGCCGAAAATGGATGTGCGGCAAAATGAAAATTGCCACGTGTACATTTTGGGCCTGAGACCTTACCGCCAGCCATTGACCTAAAGTCTCACATGGTAACTGGGTGGTGATGACCTACGTGCACCAAATGCCACTTATTTATTGCATTTGTATCCCACATTTTCCCACCTTTTTGCGGATTCAGTGTGGCTTACAATATGAGTTAAATGATGGAAATACAATTTGTTACAGATTGGTTATGGATTACATTGTGCAGAGTTATGCGAGACAATAGAGGTGTCGTTAAGGAATGTAACAATGGAACACAAACATTGAAACGTTGGAAGGAGACAATGAGGCATATTTTCAAAGCACTTTGGGAGGCTAAGTTCCATAGGTTTCTATGGAACTTTGGGAGGCTAAGTGCTTTGAAAATGAGCTTGATAGGGAGCTTAGAGGGCGATAATAAGGCATGAAGACATATGGTATATATCTTTCTGTGAGTAAAGGTATGAGTGATGTGATATTACGGGAATGAGAGTTCAGAAGTGGATGTATGATGCATTAATGAACAGTAAGTATGGACTTTATGTGTTTTGGTTCTTTCCGTAAATTTTTTAAAAAAGATGGGTCTTCAATAATCTGTGGAAGTAAGCTTGCTCGTGGATCGTTCTTAAGTTGCACGGCAGTGTATTCCAAAACTGCGTGCTCATGTGAGAAAAGGTTGCCGCGTGTAGCGCCTTGTATTTCAAGCCCTTGCAATTGGGGAAGTGGAGGTTAAGGAAGGTTCGGGATGATCTTGGCGCGTGTAGCTGATTCACGCCAGAAAATAAAAAATATTTTTCAGGCGTGCGTAGCGGACGCATGCCAAAAATGAATTTACCACAAGGGCCATGTGGTAGCCGTGTGGTAACTCCATTTTGGCGCATGTTGGGCGCACATAGACGCTTACACAGCTTAGTAAAAGGGCCCCTCTGTAAGAATATCTAGTGGCCATGAAGTTACATGGAAATACTTTTAAAACAAAAAGGAGGAAATATTTTTTCACTCCAAGAATAGTTAAGCTCTGGTACTCATTGCCTGAGACTGTGGTGATAGCAGTTAACATATCTGAGATTAAAAAAAGGTTTGGACAAGTTTTTGGAGGAAAAGTCCATAGTCTACTATTGAGATAAACATGGGGAAGACATTGCTTGCCCTGGGATTGGTAGAATGGAATGTTGGTTTTTGATAGGTACTTGTGATCTGGTTTGGCCACTGTTAGAAACAGGATACTGGGCTAGACGGACCATTGGTCTGAACCAGCATGGTTATTCTTATGTTCTTATGTTTGTTACCTGCTTAACCCATTAGTGTCCAATGTTCCCATATGGGAGCTTATTATGGGAACATTGGGCACTAATGAGTTAATGCACTTTACTAAACTTACTGATTAATTAATTGTTAAAAAGGGCTTCATTTCAGTATTTATATACTGATTAGACCTAAGCAGTTTACAGTTTCATTTTAAAGGCACTGGGTCTGTCCCTAGAAGGCTTACAATATAAGTAGTACATTGTACTACTGTTGTACATGGGGCAACTGAGGGTTAAGTGACTTGCCCAGGGTCACACGGAGCTACAGAGGGAATTGAACCTGGTTCCCCAGGATCTCAACACACTGCCGACCATCAGGCAGCAGCAGGAATCAAACCCAGTTCCCAAGGTCTGCAACCTGCTACATTAACCATTAGGCCACTTCTCCTTCTTAAGAGGAAAAAATTTATTTCTCAAATGTGCTTTCTGATTTGTAATCGAGAAGCATGATCAAAAAATTGGATGTGGATTCTAAAAGATAAAATTTCTTGATTATAGATGGGGGGGGGGGGGGGAATCTACAGATGTCTATAATATGCATTTTTAAACAAATGGTAAAACTTCTATTTCTTACATAATATGAATTGTATCCTTTCCATTCTGCTGTCTAAATAACATGGATGTCAGAGTAAAATTAAGCTTCTCCAGCACAGATATTTGCCATTGTTGCAGCTGTTCTATTGTCTGAACATACTTTGTGTTCATAAACCATATGGATCTGTTTCCCAGAAGGTATTATGTCGAGAAATATGATTTTGATTATTTTTTAGAAGAATTACTAGTCCTCAGAAATGGAAATAGCCAAAAATATTCTATCTTAAAGATGCACCTCATTTTTGTAGACTTCAGTTATTAGTATACCTTGTAAGGGGTTCTTCTGATGCCACTATGGGTTGTCCACAGAAAGGCTGTTCCATTCACAGGGTTCCAGCTCATTTCTAAAGCTTAATTCAAACTCAGTTCAGAAGCTCAGTTCAAAACTCAGTGTGGGGTTCCCAGAAAAAGGGCTTATTACAAGTTCTATCCCTTCTCTTTGTCCCAGACAGTTCAGACAATTCATCAAGAAAAAAAAAACAATGATTTAATTACCTTTTCAGGGCAGGCAGTTCACCTCCCACTTCACAGCAACAACCCCCCCCCCCCCCCCCCCCCCACACACTACCTTTAAGTGCTGGAAAGGAAGTGATTTTTTTTTCAAGTGAAAAAGTGTCGTTACTCAAATGCCAGGCCATCCTTTAAGGGTGGGGTGATCACTGAGGGACCAACCCCACAATAGCCAGACCCCCCTGCAACCAATCACAGAATCTGTGACAAGGCAGAATTTGTGTGAAGAGCCTAAGTTCTTTCATTAAAACTTGGGGACCATGGGTCAGTTTTAGAAGGCAATGGAAAATGTGCTGGTACTCAGTACCCCCTCAATAAAAGCTCTGTGGAAAGGTCTGGATTTGTATTTTCCAAATCCATGATTTGCTCCTCTAGTCAAGAAGTTAGGGAGGCAAGTCCTTTCCCTGCTCTACGTACTCCATGGATACCCTTTCCTCTGAGTAGGTATTCTCCTCTCCCTAGCTTCTGGGACCTTTCAAGAAATCCACCCTGCTTTCCTCACAGCTGGGTGGAATTATATATTGCATTTGCAGCCAAGGGAATTGGGCTTCTTCTTTTCTGCTCCCCCTACTGGTGAATGGGGTAAATGGCCCATCTTTCCCTGAGCTACTCCCCCTCCTGTCAGTGCTAAAAATCCCTTCTGGTTTTTCAGGCCTGCCCTTCTCTTTCAGTCTCCCAAGGGATTCTGGGTATTGTAGTTCTGGGGTTTGCTGCTTCTCTCTAGGGCCACAGTTACCAGCCCTATCACAACCTTAAAAGCAACTGAAATATTTTTTCTAATGAATTAAATGCTTATAAAAATGGATGTTACATAACTCTTGCCAATTGAAGCATTCTTACGTATATACAGAGCAGACACAGAGCAGATGCTAGGCTGCAATAGGCACTAATGCGTGCTTGCCACAGTTTAAAATGCAGTACCGTGGGATGTACTTAAGTATCCCGCAGTACTTTCTGCATGTGCACACACTTCCCACACAGATCTGGGGGCAGAGAGTAGGGGCCCCTTTTAATAAGCGGCGGTAAACCCAATATGGACTTACCGCTCACTAAACTGGAAATACCGCCGGGCTACAGCAGCAGCCCGACGGTACTTCCCACCCATAGTGTGCCGTCATATCCGGAGCTATAAAAATATATTTATTTTTGTAGCACTGGAGTGTACCCGGCAGTAATCAAGCAAGTCCCCCATTCTTACCTCCCTCCCCTGAGAAATGAGACCCATAGACTCCAATAAAAATGGTGTTGGAGTAGATGACAAATCCGTGCTCACAAGTGTGTTTCCAGTAGGAAAATAATATCCAATTGTAATAGTTTCATTTCATTGAACACTATGCTCCGTTTCTCTGGATCATGTAAACCATTAACATCCCATGTACCCACTTTAAGCCCCATGCTGTTCATTCCTATAACCTCCCCTCCCTTCCCATGACTAGATAATCTCCCTAAAGTCCTACCCCCATTAACCTCATCTCCATCCCCCCATCTTGTTGCTGGTTACAATCCAACTCCACCAGCCCCCTCCCTGAAGGAAGATCCCTGCCGCTACTGAGCAACACAAGTTACAAAAACAACACGTTCCCCCTCTTCCCTATATCCATGCACACTCCTTCCACTGTTTTGTGCTTCTTCCCATGTGGTTTTATTTGATTTTTGTTTTTCTCCCAAGCTCATTGGGAGAAAAAAATGATGAAGACACTCTGCAGAAGACTAGAAGCTCATTCTAGACTTCTGCAGAGGATTTTCATCATTTTAAAATCCTTCAATGAACCACGGGACTGCTGTGCACCTTTGTCCACATCTTGTTTTCATAGATGCTATTGTGTCCTGTATTTTGCTGCTTCTTTCATCCCATTCTGATAGGAATTCTGTGTTGGTTGTTGGTGACCTTTTGTCTTCATATATGACTGTCCAAAATTTGGTTGTGTCAATCTTTCCTCATGATTTGTATGCTGTTCATGATTTTGTTGGGTTAGGTTTTAATTTTTTTTATTAGAGAGTCATGTTAAGTTTAAAGTGATCAGACCAGGGAGTTTCCATCCATTTTGGGTTCTGTATTTTGAAGTTATCGTCTTGTGAGAGTTTGAAGGCTAGTAGGTCTATGGCATGGTCTTTCGTATGGGACTTAGACAGTTTAGGCTGTTGGAAATCCCATAGTTGTAGGGATTCTACACATTCTTTAGGGTTATCTGCTTTCAGGTCATCAAGATGAAGGTCAGTGTCTCCTAATAGCAGGATGTTGGGATTGCTAACACATGTGTTTGAGATAAAGTCCATGAAGTTTGTTTGAGTTGCTTTCCAATTCCCTGAAGATCTGTAGAAAAGGATGCAGCACAGTTGGTTGAGTAGTGTTGGTCTTTGATTTTAAAAGAGGCAATTTCTAATTGCAGGGTTATAGATTCAACTGAGGTTTCAACCATTAGAAAGGATCTATATAACAGTGCTATTCCTCTACCTCTTTTTCCTTTTCTGATCCAATTTAAGATTTTATAGCCTGAAGGGCATAAATCCAGAATAATAGGGCCTTCCTGGTCATGTATCCATGTTTTGTTTAGAAAAACCAGACTGAGATCTTCGTTTGTTATCCAGTCTTTTATTGTGTCTGTTTAGTTTACCACTGATCTGGCATTGATATATCCCACTGATATTGAAAGATATTCATCCTCTGTCAACTCTGTAGTGGTAATTTTCTTTAATTGTAGTTTTGTCGGGTTGCTGTGTTTTTTAGTCTCATTTATGCCCTTCTGTAGTGTTAGGCTGTCGGGTGAATGGGTTTCATTCTTTGTAGTGCCTCGTCTGATTGTTTGGACTCTGTTCAAAACGTGGACATTTCCTCTCACTAGGTGGTATAAGCTGCAGAGTATCAGTATGTTATTTTCTTCCTGAGTTAGGGCAGTCATGCATGTCATTAGTGTTAGGGTTGATAGCCCTACTAGTAATCTTGTAATGAACATTTTGCTTCAAGGTGTGCTGGGGATGGGGGATGTGGTTGTTTGGGATCCTGTTAGATGGGTTATTTTTATTTTTATATTTTTATTATTATTTGTATATGGGTGTAAGTTGTCAAGTAGACCTTCTTTTTTTTAATTAAATTAACTTAATTTTTAAAAAAGAAACACACAGTCTTACAAAAAGCAGAAGTAACCATATATCTTACCAGCAAACAAACGGAAGAAATGAGGAAAGAAGACATATGGGGAGAACATCTATTCAAGAGCACGTCGGCAACTGACTTCCACTGTCCTCTAGGCCAGTTCCTACAGAATGCAATATGTCCACCCAGGAGAGAGAAATTACTCCCAGACACCATCGTCCAAGAACCAGACTCTACTCACTTCCGGTAACCTCCTACTTTGCTTACTTCTCACCCACCCCTTCTTACAAAGCCGTGCTAGCGGCTGCCGCTCAGCAATGTTTGATATTAGATCTTTGTGACTATATACGTTAAGATGTATTATGTAAGATTTTGACCAGTTAGTGTTGTAGCCAGAGACAAATCTTCTATCAATTTGAGTAATGTAGAGAACGTCGTTATCAAGTTCAGTAATATATAGCTGGATATCATCAACATAAGCTGAGAGTTTATATTCATGTTCCTTCCAAGGGATACTCTTTATATCGTTATTATGCCTAATTGCAATTAATAGCGGCTCAAGAGCAATATCAAATATTAAAGGTGTTAAAGGGCATCCTTGTCTCGTACTCCTATGAGAATAAATGAGGAAGATAAAATTCCATTTACAAATAATCTGGCAGTGGGAGCATCATATAGAACCTTAATCATGTGAATAAATTGATCCCCAAATGCAAACCATTTTAAAGAAGGGAACATATACTTCCATTTCACTCTGTCAAAAGCCTTCTAGGCATTCTAGGCATCCATGGATAACGAGAAGGTCAGGTGCGGAAGGGTTTAGCAAGATGAATTATTGTGGGAAGAGTGGCAGTTTGTTATGAAACTAGTTTGTTCCATATGTATAATTTGTGACATTTGTGTCCGTGAGCTGCTACTCCCACTGCTGACCCACCCCTGTGAATGCTTGTTTTTTTCTGCATGTGTGAAAACTGCACATGCATGGGAGACCCAGCAGTGACGGCAGCAGCTTGCGGACACAGCCACCAGCTGCAGAGCTTGGAGAGCTCTGGCTGCCAGACCAGAGGAGGTGGTCTTCAGTTAGCACAGCTTGGGGATCCCTACCAGCCACAGCAAGGGTGATGACTAAATTTGGAGGCCCCCTGTGGCTATGCCATCGATTGTATTCAGTACAAAAGGAAGTGCATTTCTGTTTTTATTTTCTTCAGTGTTGCAGTACTTGCCAATTTAATTTCTTGGGGTTTCCAGTTCAATTTTGGTGTTCACATTTCTATTTCTAACCCCTTGTTCTGTATTTGGTGAAGGTCTATCTGTGTTTCATGTGTGAGGAGTGGCCTAGTGGTTAGGGTGATGGATGTTGGTGTGGGGGAACTGAGGAACTGAGTTCAATTCCCACTTCAGGTACAGGCAGCTCCTTGTGACTCTGGGCAAGTCACTTAACCCTCCATTGCCCCATGTAAGCCACAAAAAAAAAATTAGGGCTTCTTTTACAAAGTTGCAATACCAATTCCCAAGCAGCAAATGAGAGGAAGTCCATAGGAATTGAATGGGCTTCCTCTCATTTGCCGCACCGAGAATCAGTAGCGTGACTTTGTAAAAGAAGCCCTTAAAGTTGTTTTATGTGTGGTAGTAATGGTGGGTGGGGAGATTGGGGAGGGGGCCCCTCCTTAATTTCTGCCCTGGGACCCAGACACCTAGATCTTTTTCCTGGGTGGTGACTCCTAATGTGGAACCTTGCATCACGTAGCTATAACTTGGGTTCCTCGTTCCCACATGCATCACTTTGTATTTGCTCACATTAAACGTTGTCTGCCATTGGGATGCCCAGTCTCCCAGTCACATAAGGTCCTCTTTCAATTTTTCAATTTCTAAGTAGGCAATACCAATTTTATTAGCTTCATCACAAGAAACTGAGGCAATGCAATATTAGAACACAGACTCAATTGACATTAATTACTTTTATGACAATAAATATGGGTGAAAGACATCCTTCCTTCTTGGTAAATAAATGTTCTCTGATCTTGCTTGTTGTGTAAAACTTTAATTTCTCCAAGAGCTCTTTTAGAATAATTGCAATATCCTGAAACAGCAAACTGGGGTTATAGGTTTAACATCCTAACATTTGTAGTTAATTGGTATTATAGAATTAACAATTATCTGGGTGAGTGTGAGTAGCATGTATTCCATTGTAAACTTCTAATTAAAATTGTTGCTGGAAAATATAAAAGTCATTATAAAGACAATGCAAGATCAAAACCTTTACGACTTTAATTTAACCTGTTTCTAAACACTTCCTAGATTTGCTATCAGATCTTAATTTTTGGACTCTGTTTAGCACTTACCCTTAATCTAAAGTGTCATTAGTTAAATACTTCCCACTTGAAAAAGATATATGAACAAGGCCTCTGTCATTACTTAGAAAGTTTGAGGATCATTAAAGAAGTCAGGGGAATTATTTTAAGGTCTGCAAAGTGAAGATAATAGGATTTCTCTGAAGGGGAAAGAAAAGCAATCACAAATGTATTCCCTATACATTTATTTAAAGAGACAGGAGATACTTTGCTGTTGCAGAAAATGAAACAATTACATTTTAGATCAGAAATAAATTTAGATGGGAAAACAGTAATGCGTAAAATGATGCTTGTTTGCAGATGCCAGAGAAGGCGTATATTGAAGTCAAATAAGTGATTATCTAGGAGTGACTGAGTGCTAATCAGGTTATCTACCATCAATAAGATAGTTTCTTCAATGGTTTTTAGAAAATAACGACTTAATAGATATATGAATATTAAATAGAGGGTTCAACTGAAGAGTCATTCAAACTTACTTGTTGAATGACGCTTAGATGGCGACTTTGGCTGTGATGAACTAGGCTGATATCAGGCAGACTTGTACGGTCTGTGTGTCATATATGGCAATCTGGT
Organism: Microcaecilia unicolor; assembly: GCF_901765095.1. Lineage (NCBI taxonomy): Eukaryota > Metazoa > Chordata > Amphibia > Gymnophiona > Siphonopidae > Microcaecilia > Microcaecilia unicolor. The sequence goes on from NC_044033.1 coordinate 41,350,140, forward strand.
TTAGGGTGGGCTGGAAAGGTCTTAGACAGCAACTTTAGTGACTAGAACATGAGGACAGTGCTAGACAGACTTTTACGGCCTGTGTCCCACAAATGAGAAGATGAATAGGCTGGAGTGGGCTTTGAGGGCAACTCTAGCAGTTGGAACATAAGGATAGGGCCAGGTGGACTTTTATGGTCTATGTCCCAGAAACACCACAGAAAGCCCATAATCAAGTATATAATATCACATTCATTGTTAATGTAATCATGAATTGAAATAAGTGTGACTATTGGGCAGCCTGGATGGGCCATTCCGGTTTTTATTTATCTGCGCTCACTTACTATGCTACTATTAATCCTCTCTGCTCCTGGGCTGATGTGCAGACCTCAGCTCTGACATAGGCATGAGCATCAGATGTCACCTGACCTACTTGCGCGTGCATGTAGCGACCTCTCAGCACACAGTGACAAGTCTTACATGTGTGCACCAAAGTGTTTCAACTTCCATTCCTTCCTTGCCTGCAGTGCTGTGGCTCGAACCCAGAGACAGACTAAGAGAGCTGACCAGAATATTTTTTTATATTAAATTCTTGTGGGGCGGGTAAGATTCCAGCGGGGACAGGTAAGATTTGTGTCCCCCTGCAACTCTGTAGTTAGTACATCTACATTACCACACACTAACTGGTTAGCATATGGATACGGCAGGAGCCCTTACCGCCTACAAACTGGGTGGTGGTAATTGCACATGTGGTAATTTTATAAAATGTCTGTTTACCTTCACAGGTAGTTGCTAATTATAGAATGGTACAGTATCAATTGTTGTCCCAAACACTCACAATTCTTACACTTTGCCCAGTCCAAAAGCACACAATCTTCATATCCTACTTAGACTTAATATTTTTAATGGGGATCATCAGCGTAACTGACAGCATATCCCATTTGGGAACAGCATCCTATATTTATGGCGCTGTACACATCTTCATTGATCAACCCAATTTTTTCCCTTTTTTAATGCAGTCTTCAATAGTCATACTATAAAAAGCGTGTATTTTAAATTTTTAAGATGCGTATAGAAATGGGATATGCTGTCAGTTACTCTGATGATCCCCATTAAAAATAATAAGTCTAAGTAGGATATGAAGATTGTGTGCTTTTGGACTGGGCAAAGTGTAAGAATTGTGAGTGTTTGGGACAACAATTGATACTGTATTTGATATAAGTCCCCACACTAGTATTGCAAGGTCTCTTTAAGTTGATTGAATTATAGAATGGTGGCATCTACCCCCCCCCCCCCCCTCTATTTTTTGTGAAGCTTATGGAGGGATCTAGTAACAGTACAGTTGAAGCATTATTTAGATATGTATGACATCCTCCCCACAGCTTTATCAGGTTCAATGCATCTTTCAGCATAGAAATGGTGTTAGGTTCATTACTTTGATCACATAAGGTCATTGTTGAGCAAAAGAAAGTGTGCTGTACTTCTTCAATTCAACCTGTCATCGGCTTTTGACTTAATGGATCATACCTTGTTGTTGTTGCAGAATTTGGAAGAGTTGGGAGTTATGGGCAAAGTTCTAGAGTGGTTTAGAGGTATATTGAGCTGCAGATCTGATAGGGTCAAATTACATTTGGATCTATCATTTAGTTGGAGTAATTCCTGTGGAGTTCCGCAGGGTTCTCCATTATCCCCAGTATTGTTTAATATCTTTTGTGGACTCTGAGTACATTATTAGATAGCAATACATTTCTTCATTACATCTATTCAAATGACATTTCCATACTAATTCCTTTTCAATCTATTTCTGGCATAAATATTGCTAAAGTTCAGAATTGTATAGAACTTTTAGAAGGTTGGATGCATAGTCATAGACTAAAACTTAATACATAGAAAACTGGGTTTCTCTGTTTTCATACCAGACCAGAACAAATCCCTCAGTCACTTAATATGAATAATGTTGTTTTTGAGATTTCTTCAATTATCAAGATTTTATCAAGATTTCTTTCTAGTGAAGAAACTTTCCACTATTAGAAAAATTTTTGAGTCCAACCACTATGAACGGTTAGTTCACTTCTTTGTTGTTATCAAAATTGGATTATTGTAACCCAATTTATTTAGGTTGTTCGAAGGGTATGTTAAGGAGATTGCAAATGGTGCAGAACACGGCTGTTAGATTGATCTTTTAGTCTTTCAAAGTCTGACCATGCACTTCCTTTTTATTTAAAAGTTCACTGGTTGCCAATTACTACCAGAATATCATTTAAACTGGCTTGTGTTCTCTATAAAGTGTGCAAGGGCAGATTCCGAATGACATGCTTGCACACTTTTGTTTTGATCCTTTAAATAGAGTTTGAAGGCTAGTGACATTTTTTTTTTACAGTTTCTAATGTTAAAGGGAGGAAAAGCCTAGGTGTTTTTGATGAGTTATTAGCAGTTCAAGGAATGCATCTACGGAAAGACGTTACAGGGCTGTTTTTTTTTCTATCTCTGTCTTATTTGTCATTTTTACCCCACATTAGCATGAGAGTGAGTCAGGTTCAATGTGGCTTACATAACAAACAATTAAATGAAATGATACATATTAAAAATTGCAGAAACAGATTATAAAGTACAATAAATAATGCTATAACATTGGCTTTGTAAAATTAACCTGGACGCAGCTGTTCTCAAGGGTAGATGGATAGAGAAGAAGATTAAAATCATAATTAAGTTTGTGAACAAAGAAGTGAAGATTAATAAATATGGGTACAATTAGGGCTAGATGGATATAGGGAGGAAAAAAGAAGTGGAAAATAATTGTATGAATGGATAATGTTCAAATAGAATTCTTTGTTTTCTGAAAGGCCAAATTGAAAAAAAACCAGAAAGAGTTTTCAGTAGGTTTCTGAAGGACAGGTAATCATCTGTGAATTTAATTGTTTTTGGTAGAGAATTCCAAATTTAAGTACCTTTATATGAGGAACAGGCATTGTGAACTGTTTTATAGATTTACATTCCTACAAATGGGGAAATGCAGAATGAGCTTTTCAGAGCTAACCGTTTAAAGGGCTCTTTTACTAAGCTGCAGTAAAATGTGGCCTGCAGCAGTGTAGGTACGTGTATTAGGTGCGCACTGGGCCAGTTTTTACCATGTCTGCAAATATATATATATATTTTTAATGTGACGGGAAAAAGGCATACGGCAAAACCAACCAGGCACCTAGGGGGCACTGCAGTGGACTTCATAAATTGCTCCCAGGTGCATAGCTCCCCTACCTTGTGTGCTGAGGCCGCCCAAATCCATTCCCCACAACTGTACACCACTACCATAGCTCTTATGGGTGAAGGGGGCACCTACATGTGGGTACAGTGGGTTTCTGGTGGGTTTTGGAGGGCTCACATTTACCACCACAAGTGTAACAGGAAGGGGGGATGGGCCTGGGTCCGCCTGCCTGAAGTGCACTGCACCCACTAAAACTGCTCCAGGGACCTGCATAATGCTGTCATGGAGCTGGGTATGACATTTGGGGCTGGCATAGAGGCTGGAAAAAAATATTTTTAAATTTTTTTGAGGTTGAGAGGGGGTTAGTGACTACTGGGGGAGTAAGGGGAGATCATCCCCGATTCCCTCCGGTGGTCATCTGGTCATTTAGGGCACATTTTTGTGGCTTGGTCGTAAGAAAAAAAGGATCAGGTACAGTCGTCCAAGTGTTTGTCAGGAACGCCCTTCTTTTTTCCATTATCGGTCGAGGATGCCCATGTGTTAGGCACGCCCCAGTCCCTCCTTCGCTATGCCTCCGACATGCCCCCGTGAACTTTGGTTGTCCCCACGATGGAAAGCAGTTGAGGACACCCAAAATTGGCTTTCGATTATGCCGATTTGGGCGACCCTGTGAGAAGGAAGCCCATCTTGCGATTTGTGTCGAAAGATGGGCGCCCTTCTCTTTCTAAAATAAGCCTGAGAGTTGACCAGATCATACCAAATAAAGTAGATTTAGTACAGTGATTTAAGATTTGGTTCTACCTGTGAATGTAACACAGCTGTGCAGATGTACATTATTTATTTATTATTTTTATTTGTTTAATAGTTATATGCATGTTTTTAACTTGTATCATGCCTAGAACCATTGATAGTGAGGGTAAGACATATATACTGTATATATATTTTTTTTGTATGAAGTCAATATTAACAAATGATACATATTTCAAACAAGGCAAACAAAAATCTGGTGACAATGCAGAGCAATACATGTAACTTCAAATTTTATAGAACTTTTACTTTAGAAGTCAAATATACCCCCCTCCCCCCCCCCCACCCTCTTCCCTTACCCCCTCGGACTGGCTTTAACAACCCAGTTCTTCATCGAAATTATGTATGAAGGAGAAAGGGGTCCCAAATCAAGTGCCACCTATTTGTACGGTTGCTCCGCTCAGCTATGAGCCGTTCCATCTCACAGACATATCCCAATTTTCGAAGCCACCGAGTTAATGGTGGAATCGTAGTCTGTTTCCAACAAGCCGCTATAACTATTCGAGCTGCACAGGTGGCATAGCGCACCAAAGTCTGTTGAGTAGGTGTGAGGCCCACTGCTTTTGTTGAAAACAGAAAAATAGTGGGGTTCCATGGAATCTGAGTTCCCAGCCATATCTGCAGTCTACAGGGTAAGACATATTTTAAAGAAATACTATTTGTAGGAGATCCTATTTTAGGCAGCCATCATAGATGAAGCTCACCAGTGCCTCTGGAAAGTTTGGTTTTAAGACAATTATATTACTTTGTTAATGTGAATAGTCTTTTAGACATGTATCAGTTACAATTCTGACAGGCTCACAGTACTAAGTGTTTCTTTCAAAGATTGATATGATACACTAGGGCTTTGATTTGGGACTGAAATGATATCTTGTATTACTTGAAATTTCTGTGACTTTTAATACTTTGAACCATGAGTGTCTCAGAGGTCAGAGGAAACGAGCATGTCTGCAAATGTGTTGAAATGATTTTTAATATTTCCTTCACGGAAGAAGCCATGTACTCTTTGGTAATGAATATTCTATCTGGTTTTCCCTGGCAATATGGGTAACTGTGGGCTCTGCCTTTTCATAATTTTTAATCTGTATCTTTTTCTTTTTGCAGATGGTTAACTGGGATCTACTACAATGTTTATGCTAATGATATCTAAATAAATCATTTTGAAGGTAATTTCCCAACTCCCTATAGGCATGCAAGTTGCTTTTCAAAGAGAATTTTTCTGTAAAGTTTCCCTTTGAGAATCCCACATCAGACTGATGCCACAGAGAGAATTTAGCCTGCATATTTTGCAGACATAAAGGACTAGATTCTATATATGGTGCTGAAAACATTTGGCATCATAAAGTTAGGCGCAGTTTATAGAATACGTGTTGCACCCATTCCTATGACTAAATTTAGTTGCAGCCATTTACACCAACTAAAACCTAGTATAAAAATACACAACTAATTTAGGCGTGGATGGGACATATTCTATAACATTGCGTGTAAATTTTAGGACCCGCCCACACCCCTCCCATGGCCACATCCCCTTTTGTGATCCACATGGTCCGATTTAATGCTCATAACTTTATAGGATACACTTAGGGGCCTTTTTACTAAGCCACATAGGCACACGCCCAACGCATGCCAAATTGGACTTACCACCCGGTTACCATGCGGCCCTTGCGGTAATTTCAGTTTTGATGCACGTCCATTACACACGCCTGAAAAATATTTTTTATTTTCTGTGGCATTTGATGCGTGTAGACCATTACCACGTGAGACCTGACCGCTAGGTCAATGACTTGCGGTAAGGTCTCAGACCCAAAATGGACGCACGATAATTTTCATTTTTCCGCACGTCCATTTTTGGCAAAAATTTTAAAAAGGCATTTTTTGTAGGTGAGCTGAAAATAATTCTGCGTGCGCCCAAAACACGCTTCTACACTACTGCAGACAATTTTCAGTAAAAGGACCCTAATTAGTCCTAATTAATTGCTTGTTAACATGCAATTATTGGTGCTGTTAACCAATTAAGTTCTGCATGCAAATCAGCTACACATGCTGATTTGCACACGGAACTTTAGTTTCCATATACAGAATCTGGGGGAAAGTGCGCATGATACAAAAATCTTTTGACTCCTAACCACTGCTCACTTGCCCTGTACCCTTTTATCCCCACCTCTTTAATTCCCTTAACTCTTACTTGTTCTGTCTGTTTGCCTGTCCTATTTAGATTTAATCTCTTTGAGCAGGGACTCTCTTTTCATGTATAGTATACAGCGCTGCATATGCCTTGTAGCGCTATAGAAGTGATAAGTAGTAGTAGTAGTAGTAATCTTTGTACATGCTTAGACAGTCTGCATTAACTTTGGCCCTTTTCCTCACATGAGTAGGATGGCAAATTATGCTCTTTGGGTCTTATTCTATAAATGTTATGCTCCTATTTATACTTTTAAATTTATGCTCCTAATTTAGGGCCTATTACGCTAATAGATTTAGCATACATTTGGAAGCATAAATTACGCTCCTAAATTTATAAGCATGACCTTTATAGAATAAAGCTCTTTATAACTGACCCTCTTTGATTCAATGAGGTTCTAATCTTTGATTTAGGGATTACACGGTGTTAAAAAAAATCTATACAAAGCTTGTTTTCTGTATAACTCTGCAAAAACTTGACCAGTTTCAGTAAAATTTAGGATATATTTTCCTGAATAAATTTGTAATAGGCCGACACTCATGCCAGCCACCTCACCTAAATGGTGTCACTTCACAACCTGGTTCTTCAACTGTCATGATGTTTTCTTCAATGTAAACTGATCGTGCCCTGCCACTTCCTGGCTGCTAATCAGTTGAGCCCGTTTCTTGCAATTCATTCAAAACATAGTCTAAGTTTCTCCATAGAAATGTTTAATATAAATCAGATCCTCCTGACTGAAAACGTGGTATCTGTTTATGTCTAAAGCATAGTGGTGTCTGCACGTATCATGATGATAATCACTACGTAGTGACAACATCATTTAAGTAAGGTGACCAGCGTAAGTATAGGCTTATTGCAAATTTATTCAGGATAATACATCCCAAGTTTTATAGAAATTTGTCAAGTTTTGACACAGTTTTTATGCAGAAAGTCCCTCCAGGACTCCCAAACCTGCACAAGAACTGAGCAGGTTTGGGAGTCCTGGAGTCGGCAACTGTAGGCACGTTGCCAGCTTCCAATTACAGCAACGTCACAAGAAGGAGGTGAACAGTTCGGGCCCTGAATTTCTTTGACTGGCAGGCAGGGGCGTCGCTGCTAAGGGGCCACGGGGGCCAGGGCCCCCAAAGATTTGGCCCTGGACCCCCCTACCGTTGACCCCCCCCCCACCTGCTCGCCTGTCCACTCGCTCGCCGTCGCCTACCTGGGCCGAAGTCTTCTTCCTTCCTGCAGGACGTCAGACTCAGAAACCTGAAAGGAAGGAAGAAGACTTCGGCTGGCGGGGGATGGGGTCCCTGCCAGCCCAGGTAGGTGATGGCGAGCGAGCGGGCAGGCGAACGGGGGGGGGGGGGGGGGTCGAGTCGGCGATGATGATGGTGGCAGCGGTGGCGGCAGGGCGGGGGGGTGGGCGATGATGGCGATGGCGGCGGGGGTATGGCGATGATGATGGCGGTGGCGGCGGGCGGGGGAGGGCTAAAATGTGCCCCCTCACCTTGGCTCTGCCCCCCCTACTGCTGGAGGTCAGATACGCCCCTGCTGGCAGGGCTTTGGCATTCCCGCCAGCAAAGGAATTTTTAACGTGCGCAGGGTGGGAGCGAGGGAGGAGGGAAAATGTTACCCTCCATCTACCCCTGGGCCCCCCCAAAACTGAAGAGCTGGCTATTCCCCTGGTGTATACCCAAACATTCAGCACTAATATCTGGGTATCAGCTGATGCTGAATATTGTGGTACAGATTTGTAAATACTGCAGCTGGAATTTAAATCCCACACTGACCAGAGTGTTTAAATATCAGAGGGAGAGTTTTTCTCTGAAAATCAAATAAAGCAAGGGAAATATAATCTGATAAACTGCTTTAAAAAATGAAGCTATGTACTGTGTTATCAACAAAGGCAAACCCACTAAAATAGAATTATAAAAATCACCAAGGGCTTCTTTTACAAAGCTGAGCTAGTGGTTAGTGGTTAGTGTGGTGGACTTTGGTACTGGGGAACTGGGTTCAATTCCCACTGCAGGCACAGGCAGCTCCTTGTGACTCTGGGCAAGTCACTTAACCCTCCATTGCCCCATGTAAGCCGCATTGAGCCTGCCATGAGTGGGAAAGTGCGGGGTACAAATGTAACAAAAAAAAAAGTCCATAGGAACTGAATGGGCTCTCTCTCATTTGCTGTGCCGGAAATCGCAAGTGCGGTTTAGTAAAAGAAACCCCAAATGAATAACATCTGTGCTAAGATTTGGATTTTGAGCGAACCCATCTGCCCATTTCTATTCTAACCTAAGTCCTGCTTCCCAAGAACAGTAATTCCCAACCTAACCCATGGAACTCCCAGCCAATTGGGTTTTCAGGATTCCCATAAAGGCTATGCAGAAAAGAAAAAAAAATCATGCAGTGGAAGCAGCACATTAAAATCTCTCAAACATATTCATTTCACATATCCTGAGACAGGAAGTACCCGGGGCTCCTCCAGGACAGTGTTAGAAACCCCTGTCCTAGAATTCTTGTAAGCATTATGAGTGGAGGAGTGGCCTAGTGGTTAGGGTGGTGGACTTTGGTCCTGAGGAACTGAGTTCAATTCCCACTTCAGGCACAGGCAGCTCCTTGTGACTCTGGGCAAGTCTCTTAACCCTCCATTGCCCCATGTAAGCCGCATTGAGCCTGCCATGAGTGGGAAAGTGCGGGGTACAAATGTAACAAAAAAAAAAAGATACTATTGGAGATTCTACGTGGAATGTTGCTATTCCACTAGCAACATTCCATCCACGTAGAAGGCTGCGCAGGCTTCTGTTTCTGTGAGTCTGACGTCCTGCACATACGTGCAGGACGTCAGACTCACAGAAGCAGAAGCCTGCGCGGCCACATTGGTGATCTGCAAGGGCCGACTTCTACATGGAATGTTGCTAGTGGAATATTCCATGTAGAATCTCAAATTGTAGCAACAGTAGAGGAGTGGCCTAGTGGTTAGGGTGGTAGACTTTGGTCCTGAGGAACTGAGTTCAATTCTCACTTCAGGCACAGGCAGCTCCTTGTGACTCTGGGCAAGTCACTTAACCCTCCATTGCCCCATGTAAGCCGCATTGAGCCTGCCATGAGTGGGAAAGCGCAGGGTACAAATGTAACAAAAATAAAATAGATACTATTGGAGATTCTACATGGAATGTTGCTACTATTGGAGATTCTACTTGGAATGTTGCTACTATTGCAGATTCTACATGGAATGTTGCTATTCCACTAGCAACATTCCATCCACGTAGAAGGCTGCGCAGGCTTCTGTTTCTGTGAGTCTGACGTCCTGCACATACGTGCAGGACGTCAGACTCACAGAAGCAGAAGCCTGCGCGGCCACATTGGTGATCTGCAAGGGCCGACTTCTACATGGAATGTTGCTAGTGGAATATTCCATGTAGAATCTCAAATTGTAGCAACAGTAGAGGAGTGGCCTAGTGGTTAGGGTGGTAGACTTTGGTCCTGAGGAACTGAGTTCAATTCTCACTTCAGGCACAGGCAGCTCCTTGTGACTCTGGGCAAGTCACTTAACCCTCCATTGCCCCATGTAAGCCGCATTGAGCCTGCCATGAGTGGGAAAGCGCAGGGTACAAATGTAACAAAAATAAAATAGATACTATTGGAGATTCTACATGGAATGTTGCTACTATTGGAGATTCTACTTGGAATGTTGCTACTATTGCAGATTCTACATGGAATGTTGCTATTCCACTAGCAACATTCCATCCACGTAGAAGGCTGCGCAGGCTTCTGTTTCTGTGAGTCTGACGTCCTGCACATACGTGCAGGACGTCAGACTCACAGAAGCAGAAGCCTGCGCGGCCACATTGGTGATCTGCAAGGGCCGACTTCTACATGGAATGTTGCTAGTGGAATATTCCATGTAGAATCTCAAATTGTAGCAACAGTAGAGGAGTGGCCTAGTGGTTAGGGTGGTAGACTTTGGTCCTGAGGAACTGAGTTCAATTCTCACTTCAGGCACAGGCAGCTCCTTGTGACTCTGGGCAAGTCACTTAACCCTCCATTGCCCCATGAGTGGGAAAGTGTGGGGTACAAATGTAACAAAAAAAAATAAAGCATGACAATTACAATGTTCTTATTTTTTTCACCACAGAATTCAGACTTCATGCTCTTTAAAGGACAGTGCCTGTCTGCCATTTCTGATAACCCCTTATTCCCCATCCAATCCTTCTACTCTGCCTTTTAGTATCTCTAGTCTACTTCTACTCTATGTACAAAACCTACCCTCAGGGGTTTTACCACTCTTGCCCTGACATTTTGGAACAAGTTATCATATGAAACCAGCCCTTTTCCATTCTACTCTGCCTTCAGAATTCTACATGGCTTTCATCTTCTCCATTCGGTGAATTCTAAATTATTCATTCTTTCCAAGGATCCGTATACTTCTTCGTTATCTGGTTTTCTAATAGCAGTTTATAGTTTTGCTGCTACGCAATGATCAATCTCTTTTTTTTTTCTTTTTAATAACTCCTGTGTCTTCTTCAAAGCTCTATAGAGAAAGAAAGAAAAAAAAATTGAAATGAAATGAAGGAAACTGCAGAAATATTACCAGTCTATTTTTCTTTTGTATTTAAACAATTGTGCATTAGTATTTATAAATCTTTAATGCTACATGATATATAGCTATAGGGAATGATACTTGATGTAACAAAGCTGTTTTATTCTGGGTTGCTAGTCAGCGCTCCTATTTATAAGAACACAGGAAGATGTGAAAGTTTAAAAATAATGCTGTAAATGAGTAGTTTCAACTTCAATTTCGATTTGGAAACTGGAGCTGCTTATGATGGTGTATAAAAATTTTAAAAATATATATATATTGGAGTGACTTTAGAAATGCTGCTTTTAAATTGTGACGGCGTGGGGCTCATTTATTTGACTTTTGTGTATCCCTCCACTTGAAAAACTATTTTGTCCTATTAAGAGCTTCTTTTACAAAGCCTTCCTAGCCGTTCCTGTGCGGCAATTCAGAAGAAGCCCATATGAACTGAATGAAATTCCTCTCATTTGACGCACGGGAATCGCTAGCGCAGTTTGTAAAAGAAACCACTACTACTACTACTACTTAACATTTCTAGAGCGCTACTAGGGTTACGCAGCACTGTACAATTTAACAAAGAGAGACAGTCCCTGCTCAAAGATCTTACAATCTAATAGACAAGTGAACGGTCGGTCCGATAGGGGCAGTCAAATTGGGGCAGTCTGGATTCACTGAAAGGTAAATAGTAGCAACAGTGGAGAAGTGGCCTAATGGTTAGGGTGGTGGACTTTGGTCCTGGGGAACTGAGTTCGATTCCCACTCCAGGCACAGGCAGCAGCTCCTTGTGACTCTGGGCAAGTCACTTAACCCTCCATTGCCCCATGTAAGCCGCATTGAGCCTGCCATGAGTGGGAAAGCACAGGGTACAAATGTAACAAAAATAAAATAGATACTATTGGACATTCTACATGGAATGTTGCTACTATTGGACATTCTACATGGAATGTTGCTATTCCACTAGCAACATTCCATTCCATGTAGAAGGCTGCGCAGGCTTCTGTTTCTGTGAGTCTGACGTCCTGCACGTACGTGCAGGACGTCAGACTCACAGAAGCAGAAGCCTGCGCGGCCACATTGGTGATCTGCAAGGGCCGACTTCTACATGGAATGTTGGAATAGCAACATTCCATGTAGAATCTCAAATTCTACTACTACTACTTAACATTTCTAGAGCGCTACTAGGGTTACGCAGCACTGTACAATTTAACAAAGAGAGACAGTCCCTGCTCAAAGATCTTACAATCTAATAGACAAGTGAACGGTCGGTCCGATAGGGGCAGTCAAATTGGGGCAGTCTGGATTCACTGAACGGTAAATAAAGTATTAACATCCCGAATTTACTACAACTATTACATATTGTTCATATCTTATACTATCATTTAGGGCTAGATTCTATATTATGGCACCAAAACAGTGTTGAAAAAAAACGCTAATCTATAAGCCATTAAAGTTACTTGTGGTTTATAGAATAGCGCTTATGGCCAGGAATCACATAGAAACATGACGGCAGACAAGGGCCAAATGGCCCATCCAGTCTGCCCATCCTCTCTAAACACTAACTCCTTTTCCTAAGAGATCCCACTTGCCTGTCCCACGCTTTTTAAAATTCTGACACAGTCTTTGTCTCCACTACCTCCACCAAGAGGCCATTCCACGCACCCACCACCCTTTCCATAAAAGAGTATTTTCTTAGATTCCTTTCAAGCCCATTTTTCTTAACTTCATCCTGTGTCCTCTCATAGGCTCACCTTCTGTACATTAATGCCACTGAGGTATTTAAATGTCTCTATCATATCCCCTGTCCTCTGCCTGTCTTCCAGCATGTACATGTTAAGGTTCATAAGCCTTTCCTTATATGTTTTATGATGGAGACCGCTCACCAATTTTGCAGCCGCCCTCTGGACTGACTCCATCCTGTTTATAGCTTTCTGTAGGTGCGGGCTGTTTAAGTCACATTAAGGGCCTAATAATAACTTGAGTAGCCCTTTTACTAAGCCACGTAGGCGCCTATGCATGCCAAACGCGTGTCAATTCAGAGTTACCGCCCATCTAATTTTGTTTTTTATGCGTAATATTGTATGTATGGTATAGGTTTTTCCTATAACCTATTCTTTTCTATTTTTAATGTATATTTATTATAATATATACAGGCATTTTTTACAGTTATTTTATATCATGCACCAATATCTAATATCTTATTTATGTTTTATTTATATTTTTTAAATTATTATATTGCATTAGAAAAGGTACAGAGATGGGCAACGAAAATCATAAAGGAGATGGGACGACTTACCTATAAGGAAAAGCTAAAGCGGCTAGGGCTCTTCAGCTTGGAGAAAAGATGGCTGAGGAGAGATATGATAGAGGTCTATAAAATAATGACTGGAGTGGAACGAGTAGATGTGAATCGCTTGTTTACTCTTTCCAAAAATACTAGGACTATAGGGCATGCAATGAAGCTACAAAGTAGTAAATTTAAAACAAATCAGAGAAAATATTTCTTCACTCAATGTGTAATTAAACTCTGGAATTTGTTGCCAGAGAATGTGGTAAAAGCAGTTAGCTTAACGAGGTTTTAAAGAGTTTGGATAGCTTCCTAAAAGAAAAGTCCAAAAGCCATTATTACTACTACTACTACTACTATTTAGCATTTCTATAGCGCTACAAGGCATACGCAGCGCTGCACAAACATAGAAGAAAGACAGTCCCTGCTCAAAGAGCTTACAATCTAATAGACAAAAAATAAATAAAGTAAGCAAATCAAATCAATTAATGTGATCGGGAAGGAAGAGAGGGCATTTCTAAAATCTATACACTTTGTTATAGAATACACTTGCTCTGCGCCTAATTTATGCCATGTAAAACATGGTCTAAATGGATGCGACCAAATTTGGAGAGGCGCTCAGTATATTCTATATATTGCACGGAAATTTAAGCCAATTCTTTAAAATTTAGGTGTACTTTAGAGAATACACCTAGGCAAATTTCTTTTTAAAGCATAGATTTTTCAAGCACCATATTTAGAATCTAGCCCTTTCCGCTCAATGTGCTGCATCATGGCACTTAACTTTGATGTTCTTTATAAAATTGCAAACAAACTCCCAATTCTGCAAACGTTGCCAAAAATTGCACGCACATAATTTAATTGAATAGCAAGCTAATTAGGACTAATAATTGATTTTTTAACAAGCAATTATTGCCACTAATTAAAGTGAATTGAACTTTACATGTCTAAAATTTACACACATTTTGAAAAAGGGGACATGGAAATGGGCAAGTCACAGGTGCAACGAGGGCATTCGTAAAATTAACGCATGTGGAGGGGCATTTTCGAAAGAGACGTCCAAGTTGCGATTTGGACATCTTTGCAAAATGGTGAAATCCAAGGGCGGGGAAACCCGTATTTTCGAAACAAGATGGACGTCCATCTTTTATTTTGAAAATACCGTCAGGGACGTCCAAATCCTTATATTTGGACGTCCCTAGATTTGGACGTCCCACGACATGGACGTTTCTGACTTTCGGCGATTTTTGAAACCAAGGACGTCCATGTCAAAAACGTCCTAATGCAAGCCATTTGGATGTGGAAGGAGCCAGCATTTGTAGTGCACTGGTCCCCCTGACATGCCAGGACACCAACCGGGCAACCTAGGGGGTACTGCAGTGGACTTCATAAATTGATCCCAGGTACATAGCTCCCTTACCTTGTGTGCTAAGCCCCCCCCCCAATCCTCTGAAAACCCACTACCCACAACTGTACATCATTATCATAGCCCTTAGGGATGAAGGGGGCACCTAGATGTGGGTACAGTGGGTTTCTGGTGGGTTTTGGAGGGTTCACTGTTTCCTCCACAAGTGTAACAGGTGGGGGGGATGGGCCTGGGTCCGCCTGCCTGAAGTGCACTGCAGTACCCACTAAAACTGCCCCAGGGACTTGCATACTGCTGTCATGGAGCTGGGTATGATATTTGAGGCTGGCATAGAGGCTGGAAAAAATATTAATTTTTTTTTAGGGTGGGAGGGGGTTAGTGACCAGTGGGGGAGTAATGGGAGGTCATCCACGATTCTCTCCAGTGGTCATCTGGTCATTTTGGGCACATTTTTGTGCCTTAGTCGTAATAAAAACATGTCCGGGTGAAAGCGTCCAAGTGTTCATCAGGAACGTCCTTGTTTTTTTCGATTATGGGTCAAAGACGTCCAAGTGTTAGGCACGCCCAAGTCCCGCCTTCGCTATGCCTCCGACACGCCCCCTTGAACTTTGGCCATTCTTGCGACGGAGTGCAGTTGGAGACGTCCTAAATCGGTTTTCGATTATACCAATTTGGACGTCCCTGGGAGAAGTACGTCTATCTTCCAATTTATGTCAAAAGATGGACATCCTTCTCTTTTGAAAATGAGCCCAATTGTTATAGAATAACGGGAGTATGCACCTGATGTAGGCGCGTACATTTCCACCATCCTTCAGTTGGTGCAAATGGTTGCACCTAAAGTTAGGCTTGATTCCCTGGCATAAACGCTATTCTGTAAACCACACTTACCTTTAAATGTGGCTTATAGAATAACACCATATATAGAATCTAGCCCAAGATGTGTTTTGGCTCGTCATTTTCATTTGTTAATGACAAGCAATGACAAATGACAGCCTATCCTTATAGCTGAACAATAAGGCAGCTTTCAAGTTTCTCAGATTTGCCTTATAACTGATCCCTAGACCAATCTGCACTCACTGGAGATTAGTTCCTCTCTGTGGGCTCCTTTCTTAAGTTGTGCTGCGACATCAGACTCCGCCCGAAACTGGAGGGATGCAGCTTTCAACAGCACGAGGAAGAAGAACTTAAACAAGACCTCGGCTGGGCTGGTGGGGGTTGGGGTCCCCCGCCATCTGAAGTAATATTTTTGAAGGCACCGGCAGGAGAAAGCGGACCTCGGTGGGGGTAGGTGACGGCGATGGCGGGGGAGGGTTGACGGTGGTAGGGGGTTTCCAGGGCGAAATCTGCGGGGGCCCAGGCCCCTGTGGCCCCACGCAGATACGCCCCTGGTGTTGCCTTGGGCCAATCTCTGCACATGTCATTTTCTACATGTCTAAAAAGGAATTGATGAAAAGTACAAGTCTCAGCTCCAACTACTTTGAGGATATGATTTGCTTTCTCTTGCCCCTCCAATCTTTTGGCGACAGAAAATGACTGAGAAAGTCAATTTGTAATTAGAACTGAGAAAACAACATGATCAATAAATGTTCAGATGCATTAGTATTTAGTCAGACTTGCTCCAAACTTTACCTTCTCACACACTGAATTCTAAACATCAAGCATTGCATAACTGTATAGCATATTTCAAATAGTAATTTGCTCTAATGACCAATTAGCTAAATCAAAGAACAGATAAACTATCAAACAAACAGCAAGAAAGGGGACATATTTACAGAATGTCCATCCTTCGACTTTTCTTCCAAAGGTCCTTTTTCTTATTTTTATTTATTTATTTTGAGAGATGTGAATGAGCTTCTCCTTAACTTAAGGTTGGTGAGTAATTCTGTACGCTGGGGGGGGGGGGGGGGGGGGGGATGCTACATGTGGCGACTTAAAAATTGGTGCTGTAAAACCATGCGGTTAGTGTGATTCTATAAAGTATGCCTAAAGTTAGGCATAATAGAATATGCTCACGTGCCATTTCTATGCTGTTCGTCTGCAGTGTGTCCAAGTCTCAAGGTTGCTATGCAAGAAATCAAGCTTTCAGTACATTCTTTACCTGTTTCGTGAGTGATATTTCCAGCAGGCTTGCACTGGTATTGAAAATATTGATGAAGCGATTACGTTGCTTGAACAGAATAATTAGGATTTAGTGACCCCTGACACAGGCACCGTGCACCAAAACACGGCCCGTGTCGGATCACTATGGAGGGATTGATGTTCAAGTTATACGATTAAAAGAACTGTGTCCTGATTTTGAAGGCTCCTGGTCTTTATTTTTCCAAGTTGGACTTTGTTCTGTAGTTTGTACCATCTCTGTGCTGTTTTGAATAAATTAACTAATGTCATTGTTTTTTCATGTCATAAAACAACAGCATACCCCTCGTACACAAGGCATTTGGGATGGAAACTTTCTCATACTTATGATTTATTTATTTTGTTACATTTGTACCCCGCGCTTTCCCACTCATGGCAGGCTCAATGCGACTTACATGGGGCAATGGAGGGTTAAGTGACTTGCCCAGAGTCACAAGGAGCTGCTTGTGTCTGAAGTGGGAATCAAACTCAGCTCCTCAGTTCCCCAGGACCAAAGTCCACCACCCTAACCACTAGGCCACTCCTCCTCCACTGTTGCTACTATTGGAGATTCTACATGGAATGTTGCTATTCCACTAGCAACATTCCATGTAGAAGTCGGCCCTTGCAGATCACCAATGTGGCCGCACAGGCTTCTGCTTCTGTGAGTCTGACGGACTCACAGACACAGAAGCCTGCGCAGCCTTCTACATGGAATGTTACTAGTGGAATAGCAACATTCCATGTAGAATCTCCAATAGTAGTAACATTCCATGTAGAATCTCCAATACTATCTATTTTATTTTTTGTTACATTTGTACCCCGCACTTTCCCACTCATGGCAGGCTCAATGCGGCTTACATGGGGCAATGGAGGGTTAAGTGACTTGCCCAGAGTCACAAGGAGCTGCCTGTGCCTGAAGTGGGAATCGAACTCAGTAAAAATCAAGATCAAGAGAATTATCTACCGCCTCCTTTCCTCTACACACCCTGTTTATAATGTACTCAAACTCTGCTGATCCTGACTTAACAGTCAATCTCATTAAAAGCAGATTGGGTCAAGGTCCATGGTACCAAGATTTTGATCTGTGATATTAAGTTTGGGAAGAAGTTGAAAATAATTATTTTGACATTAGAGTGGCACAGCCTGCAGGAGCAGCATGACTTACAATTGCTAAGGATAATTATTATAAAAGGAATATTAAAATGCCATTAGGTTTTTGACATCTTGCACCTAACCACATTGTTCATATTTTGTTCAGAACATTAAAACAAAAGAACATGGTATTACAAGTTGCAAATGAATGACAGAGAGATAGAATAGAGTTCAGAATAGAGAAAATAATAGGGTAAATAACGTGTCAATCAAAGGATAACAGGGTCAGCGTTGGGGAGGAGTCAGTAGTTCAAGGGGCAGGAGTACTGGGCTTTGCTCCTGCCCCAGCACTCCCACTGGATCATCAGGGTGCTAAGGTAGGCCCTAGGAGGGCCTTTCAAGACCGGGGATTGGGGTCCATTCTGGGGGGAAGGGAGTTTTTATTGTTGGCAGCTATGGGGGAAAGGGAAGGGAAATGGGATTGATATACCGCCTTTCTGAGGTTTTTACAACTACATTCAAAGCGGTTTACATATATTCAGGTACTTATTTTGTACCAGGGGCAATGGAAGGTTAAGTGACTTGCCCAGAGTCACAAGGAGCTACAGTGGAAATCAAACTCAGTTCCCCAGGATCAAAGTCCACTGCACTAACCACTAGGCTGGGAGGGGGTTCTGAGGGCGCCATAGATCTTTTCAATAATTATTCAGGTCCTGGCTGATATTCAGTTGGGGCCTGCATAATTGCCTTAATCGGGCCCTGGCTGAATATCGGCCGTGGCCTACATAATCTCTGGCAGCTTCCCTCACTTAAATTAGCTCCACATATTCAGTATCAATGCCCGGACATGGCTCAGCACTGAATATCTGTGGCTAATTCTGCCTGCAGCTGTCAGTATTAAATAAAAAACCCTGACCACTGTGGGCTGAATATTACCCCCATGGAATATGATACCAGCAAAAGATTTCAAGGTCCATTTAAGCATTTTCTCCCTTTGCTGTCATTTTATAGACCAGGAATCAATCATCAAATCCAGTTCTCGCGTGTACAACTCTGGTTTTTAGAATTTTCACATTGAATATTCATGGGATATATTAATATGGAATGCCTCACTTGTGAATAGTCCTTAAGAAGTAGACAGAATGAAGTGATCTAAAAAAAAAGGCCGAGAAGTGGTCAAATGTTTGGCAGTTAAGATTCAATGAAAAAATTGTCAGAATCATGCATTTGAAGTGGAGAAATAAGAAGGAGCAGTACGTCATGAGGGCGGAGATCTGATGTACACTCACCTAGACAAATACCGTGGTGTGGTATTGTCTAATCACAATGTAGTGAAAGTGTGTGATGCAGCAGTGCTGGGAGCCTGAAGGATGCTGGGGTGCATAGGGAGAGGCATTAAAACCATCAGAAAAAAAAAATCATCATTCTATAGGTTGGGAAAACCTCACTCAGAAAATTACATTCAGTTCTGAGACTGAATCTCAGAGATGATGGAGATCGACAGCCCAGAGAAAGGCAACCAAATGATGTTGGCGTCTGCACCAAAAGTATGATGAGATGAGACTGGAGGACCTATATATGCACACCCTGAAGGAAAGGAGAACTAGGAGGATATCTACCTCATTGAATAATCTGCTCAAGAGGGAAACAACTTTGCCTGATAACCCCTGTGAGTGTCTGACCCATCGTTCAGGGTGAGTAGGGATTCTACTCTTCAGACTTGGCCTGGGCAAACTGGGTGCCACAGTTTGTATTGCCCGTTAACAAGTCTGTTCACACAATGACTAGCCTGTTTTTGGCTCATAGGAGCGAGGAAGAAAGGAGTGTATTTTTAACTGAAGAGAAATGTAGAGCCTACAGATTTTTGCAGTGTATTATGGACTGTTAGACTGGGGGATTCACTACAACATTGCCAGAGAAGATGTGTGATTTGATCCCTGCTGTGAAGCCCTCAGGGTAGAGATTTGCATAAATCAGGCAACAAATCCTCAGACTCAGACCTTTGACATAAAGAAGAAGAATAAATATTGGGGAAGTTGAGGCAAGGCGTGTAGAAATGTTTTTATCAAGTAGGCAGAATGGCAGATCATTACCCCAAGTAATAAATATGTGGTTGACATCCTGGGCAACAGCCTTGCAGAACAGAAGACATTTTAAGAAAGAGGAAAAGGAACATACGCGCTCTCTCTCTCTCTCTTCAAGTCTACAGTATTTGTTATTTGGTTTGTGGCCTTATGATTGATAGAAGAGGTTCTACCTAGCTAGGCAGCATATCAAATCCATGACCCCTTACCCTTTCTTATATTAATATTCTACCTATTTTCCTGTTGTCATAAGATGAATTGACTAAGATGCATAGAGAAAAAACTTGAACAGTGTTTATTTAAAATAGGACTGATATGGGAAGGGACTTTGTGCCAACATCCAATTGCAACATTAAAAGCACAAACCAGAAATATCTAAATTTAAACATGCAATATTTGAACATCAAACATAGGCCAAAAGTTAGCAAGATGGAGCTATGGGCGGCATCAAGCCTGCAAGAGCCACAGCAAGACCACTGAATGAGAAAGCTTAACCCAAAGCATAATGGAACCTAACTAAAGTATATTTGCTTAAGTAACACTATTAATTCATGGCCATATACAGGGCACAATGATTTGAGGTATAACTGCACCATATTCAGGTATCAAAATGAGGTCCTTTTGGTATGCAGCAGGGGCCACCCTGGTGTGAGTGCTGCCAGGAGGACTGCATGTCTGAATGAGTCTGAGGCCTCAAATAATCACTTAAATTAGTAGTGTTAAGTAAATATGTAGATGGAGGACCAGTTGCATGTAATGCAGATGTCTTCCAAGGGCATAGAGTGCGGTGTCATTCAATTAACATAGCCTGAGCCATGTTCTCTGCCTCGTGGTTCCAATCCCATGTGGTAGTAAGCGAAAGAATGCATTGAGGTTTCTAGAGGGATAGGGTCCACTTTTTCATCAGAATTCCTGGAAATTTCAACAGAGGGAAGGACCCATGGGCTGGCCTGATGTAATCACTGCCATCAGGGGGGCAGACTGAAGAAAAATGTCAGGAAGTATTTTTTCACGGAGAGAGTAGTGGATGCTTGGAATGCCCTCCCGCGGGAGGTGGTGGAAATGAAAATGGTAACAGAATTCAAGCACGCGTGGGATAAACATAAAGGAATCCTGTTCAGAAGGAATGGATCCTAAGGAGCTTAGCCGAGATTGGGTGGCAGAGCCAGTGGTGGGAGGTGGGATAGTGCTGGGCAGACTTATACGGTCTGTGCCCTGAAAAGGACAGGTACAAATCAAGGTAAGGTATACACAAAAAGTAGCACATATGAGTTTATCTTGTTGGGCAGACTGGATGGACCATGCAGGTCTTTTTCTGCCATCATCTACTATGTTGCTATCAGTGCTGGCCAATGCTGCAAGTCTGTAGACCCATAGGGAGAGAGTGAAAGGACAAGGGAAGGTATGGAAATGATGCAGGACCCATGGGAGGGAACAGGGGAAAGAGAGGTAAGGAGACGATGCTGGACAGCCGTGGGAATTTTGAGGTAGCAAAGGGGTGGCAAAGTAATTTTGGGGGGTTGCATTTTCAATCCCTTGCCACCCTGTAGCAATGTTGGTGCTAAGCCCCCCCCCCCCCCCCCCCCCCCCACATATACACATACATCTGTGACCTACTTGGACTGGAGGGTTGTTGAATACACTTATATGTTTTTATTTGCTATCATTTCTTTATATACTGTTAATATTTTTTGTTTTCAATATTTTTTATTGTACATTTTATATTTTCATATTTATGTATACATGTTTCTACTGTAGACTCCTGATGTAGGCCTAGCGGCCGAAACACAATGTTCGTGTCGAGTCTTTTTATCAAATAAACATTTGATTCTAAAGCACAAACCTTTCCAGTTTTTGGCATCTATGATCATCTTCCCACTTTTTTTTTTTTACAAAACTAGCTAAGAAAACCTGATGAGAAATGACTGAGTCAGATCTACTTTGGTAAGGAGGGGGTAATCATCTAGTGAGAAATCAACAAAGGTCCCCTAGAAGAAAGCCCTGCCCCCAGCATGTCTATCTCCAGGCCCCATCCTGAAAGCCTTCCCCCAGAAAAAACTATCTCCAAATGCCTTACCCCCCCCCCCCCCCCCCATGATCTACCTAAATGATGCCCTGGTGGTCTAAGGTAGGATGGGAGCAGCGATCCCCAGTCACTGCTTCCTGTTCTGGCTCTTGCGGTCGCCTTATTTAGGTAGGAGGGGTAAGTTTTTTCTAGGAGCACTTCAGAAGGAGGGGGATGACATGGGAGGCTTTGGCAAGAACTCATGTACCCACATGCTCTGTAGTGGAGGCGTGGTAGGATGGTGATAGCTCTGGTGTGTCAGTGGGGGGCTGTGGCAAGAGGATAACAGGTTTAATAGGGGGCTGTGGCAGAAAGGTGCATGTTTTGGGGCTGTGGAGGGGGGCCTTTGGCAAGAGGGCATATGCTTTGGGTGATGAATGAGTATAAAAGGAATGTATATACTCTGGGGGAGGGTGACTTTGGCAGGAGGGTAAATTCTTTGGGGGCTGTGTGTGTGTGTGGGGGGGTGTCTTTGACAGGAGGGTATATGCTTTGAGGAGGCTGTAGAGAAGGATGCTTTGGCAGGAGGGTACATCCTATGTGGGGAGGCTTAGATTGTAAGCTCTTTGAGCAGGGACTGTCTTTCTTCTATGTTTGTGCAGCGCTGCTTACGCCTTGTAGCGCTATAGAAATGCTAAATAGTAGTAGTAGTAGGCCTTTGGCATAAGAACATAAGAATAGCATTACTGGGTCAGACCAATGGTCCATCTAGCCCAGTATCCTGCTTCCAACAGTGGCCAATCCAGGTCACAAGTATGGGTCATTATAAATAAAATGAAGTGTCTATCTCCCAAACATCTAAGTGGCTGCAGCTGAAATGTCTACAGGTTGGTACATGCTTTGAAGGGGAGGCTTTGGCAGGAAGATAAATCCTTTGGGTCAAGGGTGGATTAAAATGAATATATATGCTTTAGGGGAGGGGGCTTTAGTAAGTGGGTACTTGCTTTGGGGTGTAGGGTGGGCTTTGGCAGGAGGGTACCTGCTTTGGGAAATGTGGGTGGGTGGGGGAACCTTGGCAGGAGTGTTTATGTTTTGGGGGTATGGGAGGGCTTTCATTATATTCTCCTGTACTGTGTCCCACTCAATTGACTGGAGGGACAGTACACACAGCTCCCTTTCTTAGGATGGCTGTCTAGAGTTCTTACAGAATGTCTTTGGGGCTGTGCAGTCACAGCTGCACACAATCATTCTGCTGCAGCAACAGCTTTTTACAGTGCTTTGTTTCCTTTCTGTCTCTGTGTGTGGTTGAAAGGTTTGCCTCAGCTATTGCAAGGTCAGAGTAAACCAAGGAAGCTGGTGCATCTGACTGCTATTGTGATTAGAGGTAACCAGGGTCAAGGGCTCTAAAAGCTGAATAGTAAGTCATTTTCTCCTGCAGAAAAGTGGTTGTTCACTGCCCCAGCAGCTCACCTTATTTATTTACTTTATTGGGATTTTTGTCCAAGGAGGGATTTTTTTTGCAGACACAGGCTGGAAAGTTGTTTTATTTTGTTCTGGATTTTGTCAGTGGCCACATGATGGACATACAAGATATATCATAGAAACAGAGAAAAATGAAGGCAGATAAAGACCACATGATGACCTATCCAGTCTGCCCATCCACGCTATCTACTATCCCTGTTCCAAGCTTTCTTAAATTCAGTTAGTTTGCTTCTCCACCACCTCCACTAGGAGGCCGTTCCATGAATTCACCACCCTTTCTGTGAAGAAGTATTTTCTTAGGTTACTCCTGAGTCAGTTCTTATTTACCTTCATCTTATACCCCCTCATTCTAGACCGTCCTTTCAATTGAAAAATACTTGCCTCCAGTGCATTTATGTCATGGAGGTATTTAAACATAGAAACATGATGGCAGATAAAGGCCAAATAGCCCATCTCTATCAAATCTCCCTATATCACATCAGGCCTTATCTAGATGCCTGAAGAAAAGAGGTTGACCTTGTCAATGTAAGTCAGCGTACTAAGAATTGACCCTCTTATTCTGTGTCCCCATGCTTGCCCTGGAGAAATGAAGGCTGATCATTTCCTTCCTCTCCCTGTAGCCAGCCCAGATCCAGGTGCCATAACATGTTCATTTACATACATGCTCTATTAATTCCTTGGTTATTTATGGTTAAGTTGCGGCCTTATTTTCGAAAGTGATGGGCGCCTGTATTTTGACCCAAATCAGGAGATGGGCGCCCATCTCGCAAAGGCGCTCAAATCGGTATAATCGAAAGCCAATTTTGGGAGTCTTCAACTGCATTCCATCGCGGGAATGAACAAAGTTGATGGGGGCGTGTCGGAGGCGTGGGACTGGGGCATGTTTATCGGCCGAGGAGAGATGGGCACCCTCGGCCGATAATCAAAAAAAGAAAGGCGTTTTTACTGTGAATTTGGGTCACTTTTTCTGGACCCTTTTTTTCACGAACAAATCCCAAAAAAGTGCCCTAAATGACCAGATGACCACCGGAGGGAATCGGGGATCACCACCCCTGACTCCCCCAGTGGTCACTAACCCCCTCCCACCAAAAAAAAACCAACTTTAACATCTTTTTTTCCAGCCTGTATGCCAGCCTCAAATGCCATACCCAGCTGCATCACAGCAGTATGCAGGTCCCTGGAGCAGTTGTTAGTGGATGCAGTGGACTTCAGGCAGGTGGACCCAGGCCCATCCCCCCCTACCTGTTACACTAGTGCTGGTAAATGGGAGCACTCCAAACCGTCCCCAAAACCCATTGTACCCACATCTAGGTGCCCCCCTTCAGCCATAAGTGCTATGGTAATGTTGTAGAGTTGTGGGTAGTGGGTTTTGGTGGGGATTTGGGGGGCTCAGCACCCAAGCGAAGGGAGCTATGAACTTACTTTTTTTAAATTGCTACAAGTGCCCCCTAGGGTGCCTGGTTGGTGTCCTGGCATGTGAGGGGGACCAGTGCACTACGAATCTGGCCCTTCCCACGACCAAATGCCTTGGATTTGTTCGTTTTTGAGCTGGGCCCCTTCGGTTTCCATTATCGCTGAAAAACGAAACTGCCCAGCTCAAATCCACACACATCCGATGCATTTGCCCAGCACAAACCGTATTATCGAAAAAAAAAAAAGATGGGCGCCCAATTTTTTCGAAAATATGGTCTGTCCCGCCCCTTCACGTACCCGTTCTCGGACATAGACGTCCATGGAGATGGGCGTTCGCGTTCGATTATGCCTCTCCACGTCTCTTCTATTGGTTCTGAGGAGGTTTCAGTTGGTTTATTTGGATGTTTCCTTGTTCTCTTGTCATTTGTAGTGTAATAACTTTCAAAATAGCAGGGGATAGGAAAAGTGAGTGGGGAAAAGGTGAGACAAGCTAGGGGTATTAGCAGTGAGTCAGGACATGGGGTTGAAGGGTGGGAAAAAGTAAGATGATGTGAAGGACCTGGAGGACATCTCACCCAACACCAAAAGAGAAACAAGAGGAGCAAATGAGATCTGAGAGCAAGGAAAATAAAAGATGTTTAGCTTTAAATACAAATCAAATCTGGTGACCCCTACTAGTAATGCGGTGTCTAATGTGATGTTTTCTTATATAGAGGAAAAGCCTCAAGCCCAGGCAAATACTCCTTGTGTTGAATCTAACTTTACGGAGCACTGCCTGATCATCATAGGCTAAAAAACCTCTTCTCTGTTACTGTAACAGAGAAGAGGGTTTTTTAGCAAATGATGATCAGGCAGTGCTCCCTAAAGTTGGATTCAACACAAGGAGTATTTGCCTGGGCTTGAGGCTTTTTCTCTATATAAGAAAACATCATATTAGACACCGCATTACTAGTAGGGGTCACCAGATTTGATTGGTTAAAGCATAACTAATTGACCTTCTACGGGCTCTGGATTATTATTCCTAGTAGCTTTAAATACAGGCAGAGACATTAAATTATCCAATCATCAAATGTATTGCCAGATAATATTAAATGTCATGAGGCCTAGTTCTAAGTTAAAAATTACAGTTTTTATGAAAAATAGGTAAATATAAATTTTTGTGTGACTTTTTTTTTCTGTTTGATAGAGCTGCAGTCAGAATACTTACAGGTTGAGCCAGAAGGTTGGCCAGGATGCAACTGGTGAATAATTGCTTGAACCCCACATGCAAACCCAACCCCACGTGCAAACCCAACCATAGGACTAGTTCCATCATATCCCTGTCTAACCATCTTGCTGCTATTAATTCCAGAATTCCATAGGATACACTGTATCTGCTTTGCAAGACCGCACATAAGATCATCTGCTCGTGCAAACCATATGAATTGTTCCTGGATACTGTTTTCAAACTCTTAGTGTATGACAACCATTAACTGCTCATGTCCTGCAATATCTGTTGTCTCATCTAACAAGATAGAAAAGTGTTCTGCTGTATTGATTTAATCAACAATATTTTGTAAAATGATGTAACCAACACTGCCAATTATATCCACCTGAATAGTTGGTGAAACATAGAGAGCATTTGCAGGGCCCAATTCCAGATGACGAGCAGCAACTTCATCACCACTGGTAGCCTTAATTTGCAAGAGAGCTCAAAGGTTGCCTTGATCAACCTCAACATCAGTACATAATGCTGAACATGAAATTCTACTACTGTCCCAATGACCATACAGTGGAATACCACAATGTGCAAAAAAAGAGAATGCTTTCAATTATGGGAACTAGAACCTGATGATTGTTGCCTATTTGACATAGTGCTGCTGTATTAATTTGTACACTGATTTCAATGCTTGGATTTCAGGTGGCTGCGATTAATGATTCGGCTTTAGTGGCTACATCAAGGTGAGAATTGTGTTTCAAATGTTCCGATACTTTGCCCGACCAATGTGTGTAATGTCAAAATGAACATTCACAAAGATTCCAATTTGCAAATTACTTCTGCCAACATCATTGGCTGTGAACAATACACAGTATGTACAGAATACCTCACCAAGTTTTGGCGAATATGTAAAACGTGGATATTTCAACAATTCTGAACAATTTAGTCTGTATGTAATTGTTCTTCTATGTTCGATGCATGTTGCAGTAGGCCATTCATAAGATTCTGGTGGGTTATAGAAGTTAGTCAAGAATTGTAAATTGTCAACATCTGACAATTTTTTGCCCATAGCTAAACCAAATCATTAGGGTTGTTTTCATCATTCTTCATAACAGAATTATTATTGTAATATGTATTTGCATCTGTAACATCAGCTGTTACTGTATTAACAAGTGTCCCTGTCACCTCCTCCTCACTTGCAGAAGATGCATCGCCATTATTTAATTCCAGACATGCTGTAGTTTTCAAGATCTTATAGAAAACTCAATATCTTTATAACATTTCATTGCAACAAGATAATGTTCAATATAATAAGTAGGCAAAGCCAACACAACAGAGGAAATTCAAAGCACAAAAGGCAAAACGAAGACAACAAGCACAAGAAGTCTTCTAATTTGGGTGTGTCAAAGAATATTTATTCATATAGAACCCGACATGGGCCGTGCTTCAGCAGATACCTGCCTCAGGGGTCTTATATACATAGTGGGAAAGGACTCACACTCCTAATTATTATTTCTTTAAAAGACAAACAGCAGTTGCACACTGTGGCTGTCACAGTGACCTCCAATCAGAAGCACCCCTGAGCAACATGTTCTTAGAGCACTGAAAAGCGCAGGCGCTCTTTGATTGGTGGTCGCCATGGCAACCACAGTGTGCAACTGCTGTTTGTCTTTTGGCTCCTTGTGCTTGTTGTCTTCTTTTCAATGTAATAACTACTCAGCAACAGTGTTGACAGCGATTAAGCATTCCAATAGTAATACTCTCTGGTAGTAAGTGATATCAGACCACAGTTGCACGTC
The DNA here is from genome assembly GCF_901765095.1 of Microcaecilia unicolor. Lineage (NCBI taxonomy): Eukaryota > Metazoa > Chordata > Amphibia > Gymnophiona > Siphonopidae > Microcaecilia > Microcaecilia unicolor. Next base: position 41,377,709 of record NC_044033.1, read on the forward strand.
ACTGGCACTGTGGCGTGGCACAAGTGTAGTTGAAGTAGTGCATAGTCATATTGATGTGCACACATATACTAATCAAGCACTTGACTGAACTTTGAAGGTAGGTCTTCTTGACATAAGAGGAAGAATTAAGAAACCACAATAGGGATAGACGAATGGCCTTCCAATGAAATTCAAGGAGAAACATCAGAGGTGATCGAATATTTATTGAAGCACCAAACTACAAACAGACTTGACATGGAGCCATGTTTTGGTGTGAATTGCCTGCATCTTAAGGAGTCATAAAATCTGCATATAAACACATAAAAGATATATATCAGTACATATGCATAAATAACATTTAAAACAAAACAACGAGAATATAAAAATAGGTAACAAAATCATGGTAACCCATAGCTGGGATGTTAAAATAATATAAACAAGATACAATACTAATGTCATGCCATGCCATGCCAAAGATATAATGGTAAAAGTGTTTAAAATTAATATTCACATTGAAATATACCTATCCAATAAACTGAAAAAATATGTGCAACATAAACCTTATAAGTACTGCAGACAAAACAAGAAATATAAATTGATAAATGTAATGCAAATGTATGAAAATTGTAATACTTAAAACCTGCAGTCACTTTTAAAAAGATCAAGACGGTGTCTCATTCAGTCAGCATTTTTATGACTTGAATAAAAGATGTGCATTATGTTCAGCCTTGTGAAAGACCTTAGGCATGATTCTGCTTTTCATACATCCCTGCACCTTTTAATGATTTCAGCAGCTAAAGAAAATTTATGTGTTAAGGTTAAGACATTGGGCTTCACTGAGAATCTATACCTTCTGTACAGCACTACCCATCTTAAAATCTTCTAATGTTTTCAAATGCCTCAAAACTACAACAGGTAGAAATCAGCACATTGCAATTCAACTAAACACACAGTACTTTTCTGGCATGTCACAATCACATCTTAAGATTCATGAGCTAAGAAGAGCAAACGTAACGCTAGTGTGTGCAGGACAGTGACGTAGCCACAGGTGGGCCTGGGTGGGCCAGGGCAAGTATTCCACTGTCCTTTTGTCTCTGACTGTTGAGCTTTAAGTGACTCTAGAACTCATTTTCGAATGAGAAAAAACATCTAAAAAGTGGCATAAAGCAGCATTTGGATGTTTCTCACAAAAACGTCTAAATCAATATTTTCAAAACCAATTTTTAGACGTTTTTCCATGAAGTCCGTCAGAAGTGCATTCAAAACAAAAGGGGGCGTGTCGGGAGTACATTAAGGGTGGGATTTGGGCATTCCTAAGTCATAATCTTATCTTGTCTTCACAATATAATTCAAACAAACCCAATACCATAAACACATCGGACTACACCCTCCCGGTCTCAGACAGCTTAAAAATTCTGGGAGTCACAATCGACCGAAATCTCACCCTTGAAGATCATGCGAAAAATACAGCAAAAAAAATGTTCTACTCAATTATGGAAACTTACAAGAATCAAACTTTTCTTCCCAAGGGAAGTATTCCACAGCCTAGTACAATCAATGGTGCTAAGCCATCTAGACTACTGCAATGCCATTTATGCTGGATGTAAAGAACAAATCATTAAGAAGCTTCAAACCGCTCAAAATATAGCAGCCAGACTCATATTTGGGAAAGCGAAATATGAAAGCGCCAAACCCCTAAGAGAGAAACTACACTGGCTCCCACTAAAAGAACGAATTGCGTTCAAAGTATGCACCCTGGTCCACAAAATCGTTCACAGGGAAGCCCCCACCTATATGTCAGACCTTATAGACTTGCCTACCAGGAATACAAAGAGATCAGCACGCACATTCCTCAATCTCCATTACCCTAACTGCAAAGGACTAAAATATAAATCCACATACATGACCAGTTTCTCATAAATCTGCACGCAGCTATGGAATGCACTACCGAAGGCCATAAAAATAACGCAAGACCTAACTATCTTCTGAAGGCTACTGAAAACAGATCTGTTCAAGAAGGCATACCATAAACACCCATCTTAAACACGAAAAAATGATGAGGTCTCAGCATTGTAGGAAGACCATAGTTTAACTTCTACCATTCCTTAGACTCCGAAGGCAAGTGTCTAAAGGTAACCCCAAAGCAAATGCTATTCTAAGCAGTGAACAAATTGACATACCAATGAAGCTGTTGTGTTAGCAAAGCAACTACAATATCTTACAGTAGAAATGTAGTTTAGCTTACTGTAGGGAAAAAAAAGGGCAATAAAAAAAGGAGTGCAACAACCACTCTAAACACAGAGTCTGAAATTCTGCAAAAGTTAGCAAGGTACCAAGTTCTGGAATGCATTTTGCTATACAGTAAGATAATGCTCTGCCAGTGCCTTAACAACCTTCAAAGCATGAGAAAGTGCTGATAGGCAAGAGCAGCATGAGTCAGAATATTTATGAAATAAACCGTTTTCCCATCTACACAATTATTGTGCGACAGTCCACATAACTGTCCTCTCCATGAAGAAAAAGCAATCACTGGACAATGACATCTTTCCATTGTATTAACCATTAAATTCATCAACTCTGCTTGCTATCATATCCTCACTATCTTATCATCCTCTTTACATAAGACCACCAAAGCTTGAGATACTGGAAAGTGGAAACTAGAGAGTCATCAGCCACTCAATGTATCTGCCTTAGCACCCGATACTTCAAGTTCTGCATGTATTAACCTCTCTCTCATTCACTGCTAAATAAAGAGATTTACTCAGCTGCGCAGACATTGTAAAAGACACAGAGAGGGTCCTCCTTAAAGAAATACAAAAGGAGACCTGCTGAAATAATGAAGGGTCAGAAAAGTAAACGATTAAAGCCGATCTTGATCTTTTTTCTCTGTGAGCTGGAGAAGCTACAACTGTTTTAAGGGCCCTTTTACAAAGGCGAGTAAGAGCCTACGTGAATGCAGCACATGACAAATCGGTATTACCACCCGGCTAGCGCGTGAGCCCGGTAGTAATTCTGACTTTGGCATGTGCCAAAAACCTGCAGTAGAAAATAATTTTTTATTTTCCACCGCAGGGGTGTTCCCGGCAGTAATCAGTAGATGGCACACGCTGGACAGTTACCGTGCGAGTAATGTGTGAGTCCTTTCTGCTAAGTCAATGGGTGGCGTTAAGGGCTCAGGCCGTAACCCGATGCGCACTGGTTTTCATTTTGCTGCACATCGATTTCCTGCCCCCCCCCCCCAAAAAAAAACCCCTTTATTCCAGACGCAGTGGAGAAATGGTCCAGCCCATGTCCAATACACGCACCCACACCACTTTCTGGCATGCCTTTGTAAAAGGACTCTCTTAACTCTAGGATAATCAAGGGGGGTGGGGGGAGGAACGCAAATAGGCAAAATTAAACTACACCAAACTCCAAGTTTGTTGCAAAATAACTCTCCTCTCGTGTGTCTGGGCAAAAAACTCTTTATTTGGGAGTCAATCCCCTTCTTATATACTCTATGAATATTCATGGATATTACATGTATTATCATTACTATTGGTTACATTTTGCTTACACAACCATGATCATGCATTGCTTACAAGAACAACTCTACATGAACAGCTCGTGAACCTGCTCAGGAATGTACAAACATCACCTGCTATTCTGCTACTTTCTCAGGAAAGAACAAAAACATCACATGCTAGATTCTCAGGAATATACAAAACATCATCTGCTGCCTGTATCCAAATACATTCTATCTACATCTCCACCTTTTTTTTTTTTTTTTTTTTTTTTTTTTTTTTTTTAATGAAATCTCCGTGGTGTGCCAGCTGGAGATGGAGGTGGAGATGTTTGTAATAGCTTATAAACATATTGAGCAGAGTGACGTGTTGGAGCGAATGGACGAGGAAAACATAAAGAAAAAAGGTTAGGAATGCATTGTATACAACAGCAAAAAATAGTGAAAACAAAAATACCAATGACTAAATACTGGATAATAGGGCGGAGCCAGGTCCAAGGGATCCATTGCCACAATTGATCCCATACATCAGAGAGTAGGTTATTATGAATAGTAATATGAGTAGTTAAATTCCGTAGGAAAGCTAATTGTTTGTCAATGGCCTTTGAATTGTCAGATAAATTAAAACAGCACATGTCCTGAAACTCTTCGCAACCATGATGGTTAAGTAATAAAAGATAATCAATGGCTGCTCGATTTTGTAAAACTCCATGACGTAATTGCTGTTGCTCAGCATTAAGTAAACTAATAGCAGTGGAGGTTGCATTGATTGATTTAATTGCCCAACAGGCTAATTCACGAATATTTTTTGCATTTGCCGCTGCCAATGCAGGGACACCTATTAATGAAAATGCAAGTGCCAGATATTCAGTTTGACTCAGAAATTTAACATTATCATTGCAATTGGCAGCAAGGGTCATACGCTTGGATCGCATATGTGAGGAGTTAGAAAATAAAATATGTTTACTGGGAAGTACCATAGTGAGTCGACTTAGACAGCATGTAGTACCATCAGATATATTAGCTGGAATATAATTAAAGGTATACATTCCACATGACCAAAACCAACCAGGGGGTAAATGAGTAAATTTATAAATATATGAAACATTTTCGTAGGAGCTACAATTTAACAAAGTTGGTCCAAAATTAACACAATTTGATCGGGTACAATTAACCATACGAGCACATGTCATATTGATACTAGCTATTTGATTGGTTCTCACATGCATTGCCAAAGTAGGCGGCAACAGGGTTTGTGTTCCCCAATTATGGTATTCATAAGAAGCATTTCGATAGGATGAATTAACAGGAAGCTGTGAATAAAACCAAGTATCATTTTGCATATCTTTAGGATCATGACATACTGGAATCAGGCAAGTTGCCAAAACTTCTCCAACTGCCTTTTGATGAGAAAGACAGAAATCAGTTTGGTTCAGTGAAATTGCAAACGCTTCCCAAATATTTTTTGTGGGAAGTAATTGTGACTGTCCACAAGGTATGTACAAACAACAACACAGTAGAAGCAATGTAATGGAATTAGCATTAAGCGCTGCAATAATAGCCACTACGAAGTTATCATCAGTCTTTTCAATATGAGCTTTTTCTAAAGTCTCTGTAGCTTGTTGACTCAAGGCTTTAATTTGTCCCCAAGTAACAGGAGCATTAGGTTGACGAGTCACTGACCGTTTGCGTGTTTGCATCTGCGGTCCTTGAAGGGTGAGTGTGAAATTGGGAATTGGGTTGTGAAGACCTTGATGCCACGACATGAGGTTTCACCCACTTTGCTGGAATCCACACCGGGCCAGAATCTGTTTGAACAGCAGCGTAACCACGACCCCAGGTAAGGAGAGGCACAGGGGAACTCCACTGATCAGAAGGTAGTTGTCGGTATATGACCAAAGGACGAGATAAAGGTGGGGCAGGAGTACGAAAATGTTGTTCAAATCTGGAAGAAAAAGTTTTTGTAGCAGGATTATTGATGAGATTGAGATGATTCAGTGTGTAAAGGATTTGTGCTAAGCATTCATCAATGCTTACTCTATGACGGAGAATACCGTCTTTTTTTGTAGTCAGATTACTTAAAGCAGTTTTCAGTGTGCGATTATCACGTTCAACAATAGCTTGACCAGTGGAGTTATAGGGGATACCAAAAAGGTGCTCAATATGCCAGAGGGTCAGGAACTCCTGTAAGGAGGTGGAAGTATAAGCAGGGGCATTGTCTGTCTTGAGAGTTTTAGGAACACCCATGACCGCAAAAGCTTGGAGAAGATGAGAGCGGACATGAGATGTAGTTTCCCCTTTTTGTGCAGTGACCCACAAAAATCCAGAATGAGTATCAACAACCACATGAAGCTTAGACCATTGACCAAAAGGGGGAAAGTGCGTAACGTCCATTTGCCAGAGGCTATTAACTTCCAGACCACGAGGATTAACTCCAGGAAAAAAGGTAGTAGGAGCTGAAAAGGAACATTGTGGACAATTTTTGATAATAGCTCTAGCTTCTTCTAAAGAAATTTGAAACTGGCGAGCTAGGCTAGGTGCATTTTGATGATGAAGTTCATGACTGCAGTGTGCTGTGGAGAAAAAATGAAGATGGCGATCCGCTCGAGCATTCCCTTCAGACAGACCACCAGGAAAAGGTTGATGACTGCGGATATGACCTATAAAGAGAGAAGAAAGGCGATTCTCCAAGTAACCTTGGAGGGTTAACAGTAAAGCATAAAAAGAGGCATCCATTTTGAATGATACATAACTGTCGGGCATGCGACGGACAAGATTAGCACAATATTGACTGTCAACAATAAGATTCAGTGGTTGATCTGAAAATAAAGAAAGAGCCAGGATGATGGCAGCAAGCTCTGAACGTTGAGCAGAGGTTTGTGGAGAGGTAAATTTGACGTGCCATTTGTTAGTGGGTGAATTTAACATTCCCTGGGGCAAAACTTTCCAACAATACCTAGTAGTAGGGTGTGCATTATTGTAAACAGGTACAGTAAAAGCAAAGTATTTATAATCTTTTTCCTGGAGAGGAATTGAAAAAAAACAATCCTTCAGATCTATAATAGCTAATTGATAATCATAAGGAATCAAATTAGGATTTGGAATACCACATTGTAACGGGCCCATTGGTTCTAAAATCGCATTAATAGCTCGTAGGTCATGTAAAAATCTCCATTTTCCGGATTTTTTCTTGATCACAAATACCGGAGTATTATATGGAGAATTGGTAGGCTCAATGTGATTTAATTGTAATTGTTCTTCCACCAATTGATGTAAAATCAACAGTTTTTCTCTGGTAATCGGCCACTGCTCTACCCAAACAGGTTTGTCAGTTTTCCATTCCAAAGGAAGAGAAAAAGACATATTTATGAACTGTTAATCAGGTAGGATCAATGATGCATCTAATTGTTCCAAAAGGTCACGACCCCATAAATTAAAGGGTACTTGTAAAATACAGGGCTTAATATGTCCTAGAACCTTGGTATCGTTAGGATATGTAATAGATAACCATTGAGAACTTTGGGAGGCTGACTGAGTTCCCCCTATTCCTGTCACATGTGAAGTATCTTCAATGGGCCATTCCACAGGCCATTGTTTATAAGCTATGACAGAAACATCCGCCCCGGTATCTAATATACCAACAAAGGGCTTTTGTTGCAATAAAATTTGAGCAGTGGGTCGTGCATTAGAAACCGGTTTTAAAACTGCACTTACCTGTCGCGTAGATCCAAAGCCCCCTGTACGAGAGACAGTAGAAGGAATAGGTGCTGTAAAATATGGTAAAATAATTAATTGTGCCCACGAGTCCCCGGGAGAAATTGTTAAAGGTGATGAGGACCATACTTGAATTTTAACAATGCCTGTGTAATCAGCATCAATAACTCCAGGGATAACATGAATACCTGCCTTCGATGCAGAGGAGCGAGGTAATACTAAACCTACAGTAGCCGCTGGAATGGGTCCTTTAAAGGTAGTATTATATACCAAAACTTCATGAGGTAAGATGGCAGTTTTACATTCCGCTGCAATAAGGTCAATTCCTGCACTACCTTGTGTAGCAGTAGTACTATGAGCAAAAGACCCTTGCACTCCCTTTGGACCGAGGTTAGGAGTTAACCCGGAGCAAAGTTTTTTGGGGGTGGCGGTGTGGAATTAATTGGATTAGAGCGACATTGATTGGCCCAATGATATCCTTTTTGACATCGAGGACATTTTCGAGAAGGTCGAGAAGGTCCTTTTGCAAAGTTGGCACCCCCTCCTGGGGCTCTACACTGAGCTCGAAAATGTCCTGGTTTCTTACAATTAAAACACGTCCCCTGTGGCTTATTACCTTTTTGTATAGCTCCTGCTAACAAATTCATAGAATAACCATGAGTCCCCACATCTGCACATGCGCTCAATAAATCTGCTAAAGTAATTCCTGGGCGATGAGCTACAGTCTGCAATGCCTTTTTGCAATCTGAATTTGCATTTTCTTGGGCTAATTTAATCAATAACTCTGTTTGCGCATCAAGATTATCAATTTGCCTAGTTACAGCTTCCTGCAATCGATTAACAAATTGAAGGTAAGATTCGGTTGCACCCTGTTTAATTGATGCAAAAGATTTTGTTGGTTTATTCCCTTCTGGTGTTCTTTTAAATGCTCGCAAGATACAAGTGCCTATGGCTTGAAAACAGGTATCGTTTTGTTGAATTTGCATATCAAGGGTTGAAAATGGTCCCGATCCATAAATTTGATCAGGCACCAAATTAGTCCCAGTGATAAGTTGTGCTGCTTGCTTATATTCATTATCCCACACTACATATTGCGCAGGAGTTAACAGCATACGGAAAAGGTCTTTCCAATCTTTTGGAGTCATTAAGTAACCGTTACTAATCCCTTCTATCATGCCTTGAACAAATGAACTTTTTAAACCTGATTCTACGATAGCTCTACGTAATTCTCTCAAAACTTGATAAGGTAGAGCAGTCCATTCTGCATGATGTGTTTCGTTCCCTGCCTCTATTGTTGTAGTTCTAGTAACTGGGTATAAATTAGGATTAGGTTCCGAATTATCCCATAGATCATCGTTCCAAATGAATTCACCATTTTTTCGTGCTTGCTGTATACCTAATTGAATTAAACTAGGTCGTTCTACGCTCTTTGGTGTTTTGGTAATAATAACGCTATCATTAGCGTTGTTGTTTTGGATATTTTCAATTGGTTTATTAGGGGTAGTAGTAGTAAAGTCAGGAGTTTTGTTTTGCTCTTCCCTTCCCATATCGGTGGCCAGCCGACAAGAAGGAGGAGAAGGTGTAGGTCCAAGAGTCGCGGGAGGTAAAAGAGACCAGGTCTTGCCTGGCAATTTGTTGGATATATTTTCGTTAGTAATGCCTGTCAATCCAGAAGAGAGAATTACTATAGTAGAATATATCTCTCTCCAAGTCAATAATATAGGAGTCGAAACTCTAGGCTCTAAACGAAACTGCTGCCCTATCTTTTCCCATGTTTGAGGATCGAATGATCCCTTCTCTGGATACCAGGGACATTGACAAACTATTTCCTCAATTAAACGCTCTATATCTTTAAGAGTTATTGGATTTCGGGAGGAACCATATCTTTGCGTTATAGTATATAGCTCCTGTGCATGTTGTTTATGTGATGATGTTAAATTTCCCCCCATACTTACAGTGTTCCGTAGAAGGAATGGCGCGCTGACTGTTCCAGTCGTAGTAAGTACGTCACGTTTTCACCGATCACGTCGGGGATCACCAGATGTTGCAAAATAACTCTCCTCTCGTGTGTCTGGGCAAAAAACTCTTTATTTGGGAGTCAATCCCCTTCTTATATACTCTATGAATATTCATGGATATTACATGTATTATCATTACTATTGGTTACATTTTGCTTACACAACCATGATCATGCATTGCTTACAAGAACAACTCTACATGAACAGCTCGTGAACCTGCTCAGGAATGTACAAACATCACCTGCTATTCTGCTACTTTCTCAGGAAAGAACAAAAACATCACATGCTAGATTCTCAGGAATATACAAAACATCATCTGCTGCCTGTATCCAAATACATTCTATCTACACAAGTTCACAGTCCTAACCCTTGCTGTGCTTGCTGAAGGCACTTTTTATTCCTGCATGTCAGTGGGCTGAAGGGTTGCATGCAGTCACATGCACAGTGCCAGGAGACTTTCAGCAGGCATTGGATATTGCCAGGTAACCCCCCACCCCCATCTCTGTTTTCACTCTCTGGGGGTCACATTTACCCTTATCACTGTTCTTCAGTCTGTATAGAGAGAGAGAGGTTCTGCTCCAGATAATTTACCCCAGGCCTTTATTTATTTATTTATTTATTTATGGGTTGCTTATATCCCACATTTTCCCACTCATGCAGGCGCAATGTGGCTTACAGAAAGTTATGTAAAAATTACAAAGGTAAAAGCACAGGAAAGCATACAAGATGCAAAAGGGGGAGGAGAATCTAACAGTATGAGCTAGACAGGGAAGGGACAAGGGGGTGCATCAATCAACAGCAGAAATTAGGGAGTAAGTCTTGGCAAAGAAGTAGGTCTCCCAGTGCCAAAACTGTAACTCCAAACAGCCACAGGAACTTCTTCCTTGGCTCAGAGTCAAACCTATGACAGGAAAATTTAGTCCCAGTAGGAAGATTGTGCTCCATCTCCTGATTTGTTCTTGGTTTCCCTATTGTGATATACTTTAAGGTGCACCTTGTTCATTTATAAATGCAGGTTCTCAGTGTCCAGGGAAAACCATGCATAATGTTTGAGGAGAAAGCAATCAAAGCAAAGTAATCAGAATCTCCCCTTGACTTCCTTACTGTTGGGGGAGGAGGAGGGGGGTCTGGGCTCAAGGGCTCATGAGCAGGGTTGGAGTACAACTAACAGATAACACTCATAAGGCAGGTTGGGGTCATTTGAGGATGTATGGTGTTGATTTGAGGAGAAATGAGAAATTTCAGCTGTCTGCTCCTAGGTTTTAGGGGAGTTCATTAGATTCAGTGAAAATTTGTTGAGGAGTGGCCTGGTCCCTCTTTTTCTAGACTTAAATGGAATTTCATACTTCATCATTTGAAACACAGTATTATATTTATATATGTGTAAACACATTTAAGGCCAGCTATTTTATTCCACATTGTTTCACAGCATTTTCATGTCTTTAAATGTCTTTGAGAAAAATCATTCACAGAACATTTAATTATATGTAATGTATGACGTTCCATTGTAAATGTCACTTAACATTCTTTACAATCTGTTTTCACATGTGTTGTATTTTGCATATGGGATTGAACAATTACAAGTTAAAATAAAACCAGGGAAGCTAAATATTGTTTTGCGGTGCTCATTTCATTTGCAAAACAACCCAGTATGCAGATTTGTCCAAATTTGTACCTCAAATGCATTGTGAGAAAAATCTCACTCATTGGCCTTCAATCTCCAGCTTCACAATGGTAAATCACCAGCTTTGGGATAGGCCACCCTTGGCATCTCTGGACCTGTATACCTAGTGCCTATCCATGTTAACCCTATCCCTCCTCCACCCCCCTTTAAAAAAGACACAAAAAATGGGTCTGGCTATGCTACTGCTACGTATTAATATTTGCTGATAAAGGGGTACTTTTACAAAGGCACTCCGAAAAATGGCTTGCGGCAGTGTAGGCGTGGGTCTTGGGCGTGCGCCAATCCATTTTTCAGTGCGCCTGTGAAAAGGCCTTTTTTTGCCAAAAATGGATGTGCGGCAAAATCAAAATTGCCGCAGGTACATTTTGGATCTAAGACCTTACCACCAGCCATTGACGTAGTGGTAAAGAATCCGGGAGGTAATGACCTACGTATGTCAAATGCCACGTGCGTATTGGATGTGTGTCAAAAATGAAATTACCACAAGAGCCACACGATAGTCAGATTGTAACCCCATTTTGACACACATTGGGTGCGCATAGACGCTTATGTGGCTTAGTAAAGGGACCCCAAAGAGCAGTAAGTGTAAAACCTTATCACAGTTTAGTAAAAGGGTCCTTAAGATACTGCCTTTCTGTGATTACAATGAAAACTGTTTACATATTATACACAGGTACTTATTTTGTATCTGCAACAATGGAGGGTTAAGTGACTTGGCCACAGTTAGAAGAAGCTGCAGTGTGAATCAAATCCAGTTTCTGTGGTTCTCAACCCACTACACTAACCATTGGGTTACTCCTCCACAGAAACCTGCCTGGCCCTTATCAACTCCTGCTTATCGAAATAATCTGTTTGAACTTTTTTTTTTTCATCATTATGGAATAGGAATGTAGGCAGGTGAACCTTTCTTCTTGCATGATCCCCCAGTTGATTTGCAGCCCCTTTTACTTTTGGGACACTTGCTTTAACTAATTTGCCTTTTTCTAACTGTATGGTTCATGCTTGTAGATTCTGATTACTTTGCTTTTATTTTTATTATTTCTATTTTGCTCACACTTTTTTCAGTAGTAGCTCAAGGTGAGTTACATTCAAGTACACTTGATATTTCTCTGTCCAAGGAGGGCTCACAATCTAAGTTTGTACCTGAGGAAATGGAGGGTTAAGTGACTTGCCCAAGATCACAAGGAACAGCAGTGGGATTTGAACCAGCCACCTCTGGATTGCAAGACTGGTGCTCTAGCCCCTAGGCCACTCCTCCCCTTTGATTGCTTTCTCCTCAAACATTATGCAGGGTTTTCCCCTGAACACTGAGGACCTGCATTTTTAAATGAACAAGGTGCACCTTAAAGCATATCACAATAGGAAAACCACCAACAAATCAGGAGATGGAGCACAATCTTCCTACTGGGACTAAATTTTCCTGTCATAGATTCAGCTCTGAGCCAAGGAAGAAGTTCCTATGACTTTTCTCCCACTGTGTAATTGGGGTCTGTGGTATCTTTTGGGGATGACCTGCATAGCTGAACTTGAGCAGCAGGAGGAAGTAAGCTGTGAAAACTTCAGGGAGTTTACAGCAGAGAGCCCAGCTGGGGAGCGAAGGAGCAACCAAGTGGTTTATGCATTCAGCCCCGGAAGGTGGCACTGAGCCAGAGGAAGAGGAAACATCCCTTGAGATATAGAAGGAGAGTGAGACACAGTATTTTTGTTATTAATATTTTACTGTAAACCACATTGATATTATTTGAATTGTAGTATATAAATTCTAGAAATAAATACAAACCCTATCTGTTTCAGTAGTGATGTTAAAGGGAAGAGCATTCTTGTGTCTAGTGAAACTGACAGACTATCTTCAGGCAGTCTGCAGAGAAACAACAGCTTGTTTCCACAGTGACCTATAAGACCCCAGCAAACTAGCCATGAAAGTGCAAAGATAAGAGTGACAAATTCCAAACCCTGTCACCAGGAAAATGACTGGAATTGTGTTACCCTACTGAGCCTGCTCAGACTATCTTCACTCCATTTAACCCATAGATTTAAGTTTCTGAATTTAAGCAAGCTAATATTCTGTGGCATAGTGATTTCATAACTTTAAATGGACATCTTATCCATGTAACTTTATGTGGATTTCCAGCAGGACTCTAGTAAGATGGAATTGCACCCTGTATGACATGGCCCCTGATGCCCTTGCCCTGCCCAGTGCACCCTAACCAATAATTAAGTCAAAGGACAGTGAGCAATTTTAGCACCCCCACCTTTCTTATAGCCTGTGCAGTACGGGCCCTGATTTTCAGTGGATTCAGTGATTTTTATTGGATCCACTAAAAATCAGACAGCCAAGATTATTTATTATTATTTATTACATTTGTACCCCGCGCTTTCCCACACATGGCAGGCTCAATGCGGCTTACATAGTAACAGTATAAAGAATTACAAAGTCGTAAAAAGAGTAAGCAATATGTAGTAAACGCAGTATTAATGGGGTTAACAGATAAGTAAATTGAACATAGGAGGAATTGGGTGCAGAAGGAAATGAGCGTTGGGAGGTAGGCATAGAAAGATGGATCTATTCAACATATTTGTGAATGACATTGCTGAAGGGTAAGAAGGAAAAAAGTTTGCCTTTTTGTAGGCAACAAAGATTTGCAATGAGTGGACACCCTGGAGAGAGTGGACAACATGAGGAGTGATCTAAAAAGATAAGAATAATGGACTGTTTGGCAGTTAAAATTTAGCAATGCTAATATTGGGGATATTCAAATGTAAACTGGAGTCAATATAGAATAAATATTGTCAAATAGATGTACTCCAGACCACCATTTATACTGTACAAAAATATGTATTGTATACAAATATCATGACTAACTCATTCATACCATTCACTCATACTACTAACTGCTGTTATCATTGGTTACAATGAAAAAATTGTTAAAAAACAAACAAACAAAACAACCACGTATCCAACACTAGCTACTCCAGACGCTTTTTGACAGAAATATAAATCATTTAGAAGAAAATAATTCCAAGTACTCTTTCAATGACATGACAATATGGGATCTTCTATTCAAAGCGTCAAGATTCAATGTCATCATTAAATCAATAGAATATTTCTCCCACACTGTGAGCAGCTGCTGGAAACTGTTAACTTGCAATATACTTTCTGACCCGATCATGGATCTTCAAGTCCGCCATAGCCTGAGGTGAAGGTCTTTGAGAGTGTGGTTTAGATGATGTTCCTCCGTGATTTTATTTGTTCCTCCTGAGGAAGATATACAAAATGCGGACTCGCATTGGGGAGCAGAGGAGCAATTGAACATTATAGGTAACTGCTTGCCCACTGGATGGCGTCTCTGTACCAAATGCCTAGTGCAAATAGCCCCCCATGCCCATTTAACTTTAGCCCTGCGATTTATGTGGCACCACGTCAATGGAGAAGTTATCCGTCTATCAACTGACTGCCGCTACTTAGATGGCTAACTTTTCACCCTAGTCCTGTCTCCACTAAAATGAATAACTATGGATAACTTTTGTCCAACTTACTATAAATAGTCAAACGCTGTTTCCCAGGGCCCACAGTTTTAGTTGAAATCCCTTATGCAGCTGGCACTTGCCGCTAATCGTATAAGTACTTTTGAAAACTGATCTGCAGGTGTCCCGTTCTTTTCTAGCTGTGCCTTGGATTTCTAGCAAGAGTTGAACTGAACTTTACATATTCTACTAAACTCTTTCTCCTTTTTATTTTTCTGTTGTACATTGATTTCAACACGTAGGTTGTTTCCAATTCTTAGGGGCCCTTTTACTAAGGTATGCCGAAACATGGGCTGCGCTAGTGTAGGCATGATTTTTGGGCGCGCGCAGATCCATTTTTCAGTGCACCTGTAAAAAAGGCCTTTTAAAAAATTTTGGCTGAAAATGGACATACGACAAAATAAAAATTGTCGCGTGTCCATTTTGGGCCTGAGACCTTACCGCCAACCATTGACTTAGCAGTAAGGTCTCACGCGGTAACCGTGCGGTAATCGTCTACACACGTAGAATGATGATTAGTGCCCAGTTTCCGCCACGCGCAGGAAAATAAAAATTATTTTCCAGCGCGCGTAGCGGACGCGTGTAAAAAACAAGATTATCGCCCGGGCCTTGCAATAGCCAGGCAGTAACTCCCAATTGACATGCATTGGGCGCACGAAGGCGTCTACGCGGCTTAGTAAAAGGGCCCCTGAGTGTTTCGCCATTCTGCCCTATTAAACGAAGTTGAATTCGTTATTGACCTGGCTGTGTTGTATAGGGTCTTTGAGTATAAGTGTATAGGTGAGAGGACACACTGGGCTTGGGGGTTTGTTTTGCAGGTGTTGCACCTTCCTATAGAAGTCAGGAGTGAGTACGGTGTTAAGAGGGAGATTTATGGGATACCCCAGTGATGCATGAAACAAGTCATATCTTTCCCACCTTCCAGGCACAAAATAATACATTTGTTGTATTCAGTATCTGTTTTGAGGACTGGGTTATTTTCCATTGTGACCCTTCTCCCTTGTCAAAATAAAATGTTTAGACTCTGTTTCTGAATGTACTAATATTTAATCAGTCTAATTGCTTTTAATTAATTTACTGGTGCTATGATGGATAGCAAGATATTTAAACAATGTAAACTAGGCTTTAAAAATAATAGCCAAACTCACCTGAAAGGTCAAATAAGGAATTAGAGTAGAACTCATAAAATGCATGCTGAGTTCATATTTTAAAAATGATATTGATTTCATCTTAATCAAATTATTACGAAATCATCAAGATATTCAGAGTGCTGCCTAAAACCTAAAAAACAACTCAGCAATAAAATAAACATTATTAACCAATATAGCAGCTTAATTAAATCATGTACCTTATACCAATCAATGATGCACCATCAATAAAAATAATTACATCAAACGCTACAAATTGTGATACACTATAAAATTAGCCTTTAAAATAAAACAACATTAAGAGATTGAGTTCAGCAAAAAAAAAAAAAAAAAACAATTTCCTAGGTTTGAGATATCAGAAAAGGCTGAAATTTGCCAGTAAAATCCACAGGAGTTCTCACTGGGACATCCAGGGGAAATCAGACAGTGCCAAGCTATTTAAGACATGTAAGTAATTAAAAGCAATTTAAAATCACATTAAAAGCTGTGCAGGCAACCAGAGTAACTCGCAAAGAACAGGAGCTTATCAGACCAGAATGTGCAACCTTTTTTCTTGAACTGCAAAATTCAAAAGTAATTGTAAATTGATGGACGTTATGAAACCATGTAGCAAAGTGTTACCCTAGTCTAACCATCAGCTTTTCAGGATGCCCATAATGAATATGCATGAGATAGGCTTATATACAATCTCATATATATTCATTGTGAATATCCTGAAAATCTGACTGGCTGGATGTACCTGAGAACCTGAGTTCAAAATGTGTTGTTTTTTTTTCTAGATTTCTGTAAAATAGCTCAGCCCTGGAAAAAATAAATTGTGAGCTATGTGACAGGGGATTTTCTCTCTTGGCAATTTCTTTGTTCTAAGATACCTTTTTAGATGTCAGCTTAGGTTGGCTGAGCATAAATATGTTTTCTTTGAGTGTTTACAGTTAAGGTATTTCTGGGACATTAAAAAGCTTATTGAGGCCTGGGATGTCTGATGCCGTTTGATGGATAGGAGGCTGATAAGTTGGTGGATGCAAGCATATCGTATTAGATCATCATATTCACTTTTCTTTTCTGTTGTCTATAACTTGAAAACTCGCGATCTCACAAATATGCTCTGGTGGGTACAAATCCAAATTGAATAGTGGAGGTCAGTGATTCCCAAACCTGTTCCTGGAAGCACCCCAGCCAGTCATGTTTTCAAGATATCCACAATGAATATCCATGAGAGATATCTGCATGTGTTTCCTCCACTACATGCAAATCCATCTCATGAATATTCATTGCAGAAATCCTGAAACCCCGACTGGCTGGGGTGCTTCCAGGACCAGGTTTTGGAATCATTTGGTATAGGTGGGGGAAACTCTTGTGTGGAGTAGAGGAGTAGCCTAGTGGTTAGTGTAGCAGACCTTGATCCTGGGGAAGTGGGTCCAATTCCCACTGCAGCCATCCTTTGGGATCTTGCCAGGTATTTGTGACCTGGATTGGCCACTGTTGGAAACAGGATGCTGTGCTTCATGAACCTTTGGTCTTTCCCAGAATGGCAATACCTATGTACTTATGTAGATGATAATGAAGAGTCATGATGTCCTCTTTCCCACCTCCCCCCCACCCTACCCCCACAAACACACACCCACTGCTCCAATTTAAGCTATTAACAGCTGACTGTACTCTATCTTGAACCCCCACTTGTGATGTTTCAACTAGAGCAGGAGTTCTCAATTCAGTCCTCAGGACACACCTAGCCAATCAGGCTTTCAGGATACCTACAATGAATATACATGAGACAGATTTGCATAGAGTTGAAATAGTCTATGCAAACTTATCTTATGCATACTCATTGTGAATATCCTGAAAACTTCACTTGCTGGGCATGTGCAAGAGGACATATTTGAGAACTGCTCTAGAAAGAAGATATTATTGAATATATACTTACTGTTATAAAATGCCTAGCCACCCACCTGGGGTTACCCCGCAGCCAATTAGAGAGCCTATCCCCAGGTCTATCCTCAGGTCCACCTGCACCTGCGCTCTACACTAGCACCTCCTCCCACTCTCAGATTATCCCCAGTGATTTCTAGCTTATTGGAGGCCACACTTGCAGTGTTCCCACAGTTCAAAAAAAGCACTCACAGACCCAACACACAAACCACCAGGATTCTTTATCAGTCCAGAAAAAGAAGCAATAAGCTAAATTGTTTATTCTCATAAAAATATTGAACAGTGGACAGAAAAAGTGCAATCAGCAAACAGTAACAACAGTAGCTGAAAAATGGGATCAATTAGAAAAACTAACTAGAAAGTACCTAGGGAGATCAGGACATATAGCTGCTCACCAGTTATCAAATATAACTGTCTTCTCAATGTCTTCTGCTGGGTTGAAACGGGGGGGGAAAAACAGTACAATCCAAATGAAAAAAGCTCCTGGGCCAATCAGAGCCCAGTCAACAAGTTTTAAAAGAAATCTGGTTACATCATTATAAGCTTTATCTTTATCTGTGTGCTAACTAAAAGAAAGTAAGGTCAGTTCTTTGTAACTGCTTAAAACATAACATGCACCACTTGCTGGCCAAATAGGAGAAATACACTGCAAGACATAATTAATGCAGGAAAATATCCAATACATTTTACAGGATTAAAACTCACTGTTTTGTCACACTGACTCACTGGGGCATATTTACTAGCTCGTGGGTCTACAAGCTGTGTTTATATGAATGGCATACAAGTTTTAATTCTATGGAAGTGAGATTTGAACTTGCAATGGAAGCAATAGGAACTTGTCTGGAAGTGGTCCAGTTAGGGATGGAAAAGGGGTAAAAGAGTAAAGGATAATGGGTTTGATATACCTTCTTTCTGTGGTACAACCAAAGTGATTTATAGTTATTGTATGTAGGTACTTTCTCTGTCCCTAGAGGGCTTACTATCTAAGTTTTATACTTGGGGCAATGGAAGATTAAGGGTTAAATTCTATATATGGCACCTGAAAAAATCCACATGAAAAGAACATGCCTAGACATATTTTCTAAAGTATGCCTAAATTTTATAGAATAGGCTTAAATTTCCACGCAGTATATTGAACACGCTGAGCAGCTATCTACATGATTAAATTTAGGCCACATTGTCCTTGGTGTAAATCCCAACACCTAAATTAGGCGCATATCGGGTGTATTCTATAACAATACTAAGCCGCGTAAGCGTCTACATGCGCCAAAATGGAGTTACTGTCTGATTACCGTATGGCTCTTGTGGTAATTTCATTTTTGGCGTGTATCCACTATGCGTGTCTGAAAAATATATTTTATTTTACGCGTGCCAAGTGGCATTTGACAGGCGTGGGTCATTACCGCCTGGTTATCGTGTGAGTCTTTACCGCTAGGTCAATGGCTGGCAGTACAGTCTCAGACCCAAAATAGATATGCAACAATTTTCATTTTGCCGCACGTCTATTTTTGACTAAAATTATAAAAAGTCCTTTTTTTACAGGCGCGCTAAAAAATGGATTGGCGTGCGCCCAAAACCCACGCCTACACTACCACAAGCCATTTTTTAGTGCGCCTTTGTAAAAGGTCCCCCATAAATTTTAGAAATGCCAATGCCCTGCCTCCTGGCCACACCCCCTTTCAACTATGCAACTTAGAATTTAGACGCACTACGTTATAGAATACGTTTAGCGAGCTGTGCGCATAAATGTGAATTAATGCCACTTTCTGATTGTAATTGATTCTTAACATCAAATTAACAGTGCTGATTAGCTAGTTAACTAATTAAGTTTTGCACATTTTTATAGAATACACTTTGATTTCCACTGGGAAATTCAGGCGCCATATATAGAATCTCAAGGTAAGTGTCTTGCCCAGGGTCACAAAGAGCTATAGCAGGAATCAAAACCAGTTCCCCAGGTTCTCAGCCCACTGCACTAACCAGATAAAACTGAAGTTATATGGGCAGCTTCTGGCCTTCCTCCAGATGATTTGAAGATGTTGCTTTTTAAGGATGTTTTTTAAAAATGGTACTGCAACAAGTGAAAAATCTGGACTGCTTTATGGATCTACTTGATATAACAGCTGTGATTACAAAAGCATGGTTTCATTTGAAAATGAACACCTATGCACTTATGTAAAGGGAAATGGGACTTGATATATCGCCTTTCAGAGGTTTTTGCAACTACATTCAAAGCAGTTTGTATATATTCAGGTACTTATTTTGTACCAGGAGTAAAGGAGGGTTAAGTAACTTGCCCAAAGTCACAAGGAGCTGCAGTGAGAATCAAACTCTGTTCGCCAGGATCAAAGTCCACTGCACTAACCACTTGGCTACTATGATTTTAGAACAGTGCACCAAGCATTAGTCTAAAGTGTCTTGTATGCATGCTGGCTTACCATAGAGGCTGCTAAATAGTTTGCAGCAGATTCAAAATGCAGTAGCAAGGATTATAATGGGCCACCCAGGGATAGGGTATCCCCACTACTACATGCGTTGCATTGGCTTTCTTTAAAAGACTGTAGTCTTTTATTTAAGCTGGTGCGTTTGACACATCGATCTGTTCATGGTTGTGCCCCAAAGTATTTAAGTGATAAGACTAGAAGAAGAGTTTGTGGGCAAACTTGCTGGATCTTCCTTCAGTTAAATGTTTTAATCTCTGACAAACCATGGACTGATGTTTTTCTGGAAATGTTGCTAGGTAGTGAAATACTTTGCCCCAGGAATTGCAGACAAACTAAGATTATTATTGGTATTGCCATGCTTTATAAACATGATGGTTTATGTGTCAGGAATACATGCATGAAAGAATAGCAGTAGATTAGAGGTTTAGTTTTACACTGTTCTCTGACGTTACTTTAAGATGTTGCTAATTTTACGATTCTGCTGGTTTATATATTTTTACATTTATCTACTCCTTTCTGTCCTTTCATATGTTATTTAAAAAGAAAGGCTATAAATGCTGAAATGATATTATAAACTGCATGCCTGTTTACTAAGGTGCGTTAGTGTTTTTAGCGCACCTTAGTAATAGGGTAATAGGGGCAGGAGCAAAGCCCACTTGCTCTTGCCCCTAGTGGTTGCCTTTCCAAAATGGCTGCCGTGACCTCTAGCGGCAGTCTCTTAGTACTTCGGTAGTTCCAATCCTTGTCATTGCTGGAAATGTTGCTAGTGATCTTATGTCTCTGAAGGTTGGTAGGTAAACAGAAAGGAAAAAAGAGAGAAGAGAGTAACGTTTTTTACTTCTAAATGCTATCATTTTTGTGATAACTGGTTTCCCTTAGTTTTTTTTTTCTTATCCTTTTATTCTTTTTTTGTGTGTGTATGAAAATTTAGGATTTATACTTTTTTTTTTAATGCTGAGGAAAGAGAAAAAAGAAACAGAGATCTATGAAGATGAGGGATAAAGGATGGGGGCAGATCATTGAAGGAGAATGGGGAATGGGCGCCTAAATATGAGGGTAAAGCTTAAGAATGGGACTGGAGATGCAGAGGTGATGAGTGACAGGAGGGAGCTGAGGTTGGTGAGTGGATGAGAGGCAGAGATAAATGAACCTGGGGAAGTGATAAATGCAGAGAGTGGAAATCGGAAACTAGAAAGTTGGTGAAAGACAGGAAATAGGAGCCTGGTGAAAGAATAAGACACAGTTGGCAATGGGAGGACTAGGAAGGTAAGCACAGGAAATAAAATGCTGGTAAGTAGGAGAAAACATGAAACAGAAGTTGAGGGTGAGGGTGGGGGAGGTGAACAGGAGGAAAGAAATCTAGCAACAGGCAGATAAAAAGTACAGATGAAGGAAAGGGAGAAAAAAAATGAAACAGAAGGACCTGTATCAGAGTTAAGGAGAAAGGGAAGTAGGACATTCAAGAAATAGAAAGTGAAAATGAGATGCTGGAAAAGAGCTTGGAGAAAATCAACAAAAGCAAGTGGTAAAGAGACATTAGGACCAATCCAACTGGAAAAATAAAATGGTCATATATCAAAAGTAGAAAAACTGTTTTTAAAAAAATATATTTAGAGAATAGGATATGTCAGCTTTGAAAATGTAGATTTCTTGTATTTTGTTCCATACAGGAGAAAATTAATTTCTGTTTCAATGTTCTACTGCCCTCTGGTTTCTTAGGTTTTCCATTTCATTTTTTATCTATATATTTGCTTCTAATCTGCATACACTACCTCCATTGTATGCAAATCTATCTCATGCATATTCATTGTGGGTATCCTGAAAACTTGAGTGGGCTGGGTGTGTCCTGATATGAAGGAAAGTTTGTTGTATGTAGCTTTTATTTAGAGAGTGACTTTTGGCATGGCAACCACTGAGCATGCAACGTTAAGAGCCCCTGTTTATATCCTTATAATAAAATATGACCAACAAAGTTTAGAATAAAAAAGAATAAAACTGAATTTAAAAAGAGGGATGAATTAAATTCATAGTAAATATGGCTTCTGAATTGCTGATTGCAGTGGCCACATTTTTATACATAACTAAGATAAAAGCAGATGTATACAAAACAAGAGGGGGATAAACTGAATTCAGCTGTGACTTAAGAGATGCTGATTGTGGTGGGCACATTTGTATGCATAACAATAATAATAATAAAAACAGATGTATAGGGAGCATATCCCAATTGTTATGAAACACACACTATAAATGTAGATTGTAATAACATGTTTTGAGTTCTTGAACTTGGGAAAAAGGAGGTGGAGGGAGAAAGGAAAATAGTAAGGTAGAGAAATCAAAGAAAAGGAAAGAGGGTAAGGCTATGAGAGATAAGGGAGAAAAGGAATGGGAAAAAGGAAGATAGGAAAAGGGGAAACAGAATCTTATGTAAAATTCAAGAATTGCAACTGTACCATTGTTTGCAGAGCTGTCTCAGATCCAGGGTATCTATGGTGCCCTAGATTGCACTGTATAGCAGAGGAGGTTTGCATGCAAAATAGAAAGTGTATGAAGTAGAAGTGAGAGGTGCAAGAGAATTGGGGTTTGCCATTTAATCACAAAGTAAGAAGCATGATTAGAAATGGTACACTAATCAGATTCCAGTTTCTTTTCGATCTTGGGTGGCATCAGGGCCAGTGCATGCACTTTAACGCAAGTAGGAGTTTTAATGGTTTGAACAATATTCCCTTTTAGAGGCAGTCATTAAGTTTATTGCCTTGTGTATGCACTGAGGCAAGAAACCCAAGTATTTGCAGTTACAGAAGAAGTTTAAGATGTTGAAATAAACCAAGAGTAGATGAATTTTATAAGAAAACTAGTATATATGGACTGTTTCTGTCCCTCTGGTTTTCTCAGATATCAATATAGCACATACTAAATTTGATGGTATTCTTCCATGGTAAATCTATATTACTAGTTAAACTTGCTTACTGCACTTTTTCTCCAGGATAATCATTGTAGAAGAGAATACCAAAACTGATACATGAACCGTGACTTCAAATCAATGCCATAGTCTCCACAACAAAGTTAGATGAACAAATAAAACTACACAGAAATCAAAATGTGAAGAGATCAAAGATGGGAAACCATCTACATAAAAAATAAGAACATTAGAAGTCTCATGCGGGGTTAGACCAATGGGTCCATGTAGTCCTTCATCCTGTCTCTAAATGTGGTCATTTCAGGTCAGTAGGAAGCACTAGACCGAGCTGATTTGGTTGGTAGTTCATTCTCATGCTGCTCAATCCCAGAAGAGATGGAGATTCCCAAGTTTGCCAGGCTAATATTTAATAATTGATCTGTAGACTAATGGTTAGTGCAGGGAACTGGGTTCAATTCCCACTGCAGCTCCTTCTGACTGAGCAAATCACTTAACCCTCCATTGCCTCAAGTACAAAATAAGCACCTGTATATAATGTATAAACCACTTTGATGGTAACCACAGAAAGGAAGTATATCAAATCCCTTTCCACAGAAGTTTTTTCAACTGTTTGTAAATCCATTTATACTATTGACATTGACTATATCTTACACAGTAATGTGGGGGGGGGGGGGGGGGGGGAGGGCATTTTTTAAGATATCAGAATTTAGACGTCCTGCTCATAATGTCAAAAAAAATTTGTTTTCATCTCACAGCAAGAATATCCTTGCCATGTAAGCAGCCATTTTCCAAAATAAAACATACAAAATATAAACGCCTAAACAACAAGTACAAAAACATCTGCCTGGCATCATTTGTACAAACATTACCATACAGATTTCTCTGCAGAGTAGAGCAGCAAGCATAGTGTTCAGTGCAGTGGATTTTAAAGAATGGGACCCAAGTACAAAGTTCACCTTAATTCCTTTATATGTTATTGTGAGCCCTCCAGGAACAGAGAAAAACCTACAGATAAAACACCACTGCAATAGCCATCATGCTTGCAGGTGTCATATATAAATTCAAGTACAGTAGACATTTCTATTTATTCCAGGAGGGCTCACACATATTTATACAGAAATAAAAGAATTGAAGTGGGAGTTACACCTGGGTCCCATTGTTCAAATCCACTGAACTGACCACTAGGCTACTCTATTTACTTGCTTGCTGCTCTGTTAGGAATGGCCATAATACCTGAAGCTGTCATGAAGCCTGGTATCCACTGTCAATTTCACTTCTTGGGGGGGGGGGGGTGGTGGAAGAGGGTCAATAACCACTGGGAGATTAAGGAAGTGCCATACCTTCATCCCTCTAGCGGCTGCAAAATCAGGTCTGCTGCTGTATCTATATAGTTTCTGAGTAGCATTTGCATTTTTTGCAGGTTTTTCTGTTGCTTCGTTGTATCTGGTAATAGAGGAATTGTGTGGTGTTGTTACTGAGGTGACACCAGAATTTGAATATATATTTGTTTTGTTATATGACAAATGAGAAATCTGGAATTGATGTGCTGCATGCAACCTTTTTGATAGCAAGTTCATTCTAAACTTATAATTAAACAATGACATTTTTAGGCTTGCTTTGTTCAGCTGTGAATTTTAGTGTTCGGTATGCCACATATATGAACATTGTCTGTCAAGTGTCACAAGAGAAGAAAGGTTGAGAACCGCTGCTCTAGGGTATACATATTCAGGCTGTCAAGTCTCTACTACTACTACTACTTAACATTTCTAGAGCGCTACTAGGGTTACGCAGCGCTGTACAATTTAACAAAGAGAGACAGTCCCTGCTCAAAGAGCTTACAATCTAATAGACAAGTGAACGGTCGGTCCGATAGGGGCAGTCAAATTGGGGCAGTCTGGATTCACTGAACGGTGAGGGTTAGGTGCCGAACGTAGCATTGAAGAGGTGGGCTTTAAGCAAAGACTTGAAGGGAGGGGGCTTGGCGTAAGGGCTCAGGAAGGTTGTTCCAAGCATAGGGTGAGGCGAGGCAGAATGAGCAGAGCCTGGAGTTGGCAGTGGTGGAGAAGGGTACTGAGAGGAGGGATTTATCCTGTGAACGGAGGTTACGGGCTCCTCTCCTCAAACATCTTGTGATGCAAACTGCATACCATTTTCACCACTTCAGCTCTATTTACATTCTTACCGATATGGCCTCCCAAACTGAACACAATACTCCAAATGGGGCTTCACCAATGATTTAAACAGGGGAATCAATGCCTCCTTTCTTCTGCTGGTTATTCCTCTCTCTATTCAGCTTAGCATCCATCTACCCATGGTCACCGCCTTGCCATATTGTTGACCACCTTGAGATCCTCAGACAGTATCTTTCCACTTCTCCTATATCTACCCATCCCGTCAGCTGGAAATTTGTTGCCAGAGAATGTGGTACAAGCAGTTAGATTAGCAGGATTTTTAAAAAGTTTGGCTAAAATTCAACTCCATAAGCCCTTATGGTATTAGGAACTCACATCACGATGAAGCATTATAGTGGGTTATAGAGGAAAAAAAAGTTAAGTGAATAAACCTTGCTCAGAGTCACAGTGATTCCTCCAGCGAGCAGAGTCACAGTAATACATCAAATGATGTGATATGTTTGAACAAAAATCTGAATGATTTACTGGGATCCCCTAGCTCCGGGGAAGGGGGTGTTCCATGTGGGCATCATAATCTTTGCCTATCTATGTAACTTCTGCCTTTAAGCACTGACTGGGTCACGTGGCCTTGAGTGACATGCTAGAAAAAAAAACAGGAAAGCTCAAAGGACCAGTGTCTGTCTTCAGAAATGTTTTTTTTTTGTTTGTTGTTTTAAGTTAGATGCTGCAAAAATGCATAAAACAACTGGAAAACCTCTAAAATGTGTGTTTTAATCTAAAAACCACCATGCATTCCACCTATGTGTTCCAATGACATCATAGGGGTCAACATGGTGGCATGACTACAAAGTTCTAAAAATAGCCTTAAAGCACCTTGTTTTCACAAACACATGTTCAAGAAGGGCACAAGTCACATCTTAATTTCCAGCCATTTGAACACACTCAAATAGCTTTAAAATGGCAATCCAAGATGGCGACTGTGACTAAACTCATGCATAAATACCAATAAGCCTTGTTTTCACAAAAAAATATACATGTACATGTACACGATGGGCACAACTCCCTCTTCCTGTCTCCATTAAAAATGGTCAAACTTTTATAATTTAAAAAAATCAATAAAATAAGATAGTGGCTGTGCCTTAAAGATGTAAATAAAACCTGTTAGAAATCTAATTTTCAAAGCAGAAAAATGTCTGAAAAAGCCAAGACAGATATTTTTCTGGTGAAATGCACAAATCGCCTTAATCAAACTGAAATTTGGAAATGTCTAAGTGGTCTATGAGTACCCAAGAGGATGTTATTAAAAGGGGAGTTTTTTTTTGGGGGGGGGGGGGGGGGGGTGTCATGGGTGGTGTTATGAAATGGATGTTTGTCAGTGATAATGGATAGGGGGAGACGTTTTGCGGTGGAAATGAAAATGTCTTAATTTAGATCTGTTATAAAAGGGAATGACTCAAGCCATAACCTGTCTTTGGACCCATTTGTGGTTTGGCTGAGTTGGAGCGGAGAGGTGAATTTGGTCACATTGTGAAGAAGAGTGAAGAGTTGATGAGTAGTTTGTTAACTTTGCTTGTCTGCCCCCGTCGGAAACCTTTGTTCCACAAATTTCTCTTCTGTATCTTTTCCTGAGGGAAGCAGTCCAAATAATGCTGCATAACTCATTCTGAGTCGCTACTAAACTACCTGGTGGTAATCGGGCAGTGTTAGGACTTGTAACGTTTTTTTATGTTTACTGTGTATATTGTCTGTTGTGTTTGTGTTATAGGTTGGCCTTGATTCCTTGGCTATCTAATGGTAAAACCATTCTTAATATGCCAGGGGTATACCATTCCTCATTTATAATCATCCTCATTATCTGATCTAATCCATATCTTATATACCACTCTATCCCAGCAAGAGGATCCAGGCGGTTACATAAAAGAAGCTCGGTCAAAATGAGGAATTACATAATTAAAAGTATAAAGCTAAAGAATTAACCATCATATTTATCAAATAAAAAAAAGATTTCAACCTCTTACGCTAGTGGATGTAATTTTGATCTACTCAATGTACACTTGGTAACTTATTCCAAATAACAACTGCTTGAAAAGTAAACACAGAATCCAGATGATGCTTAAACCAAATATTTTTAAACATAGGACATTTCAATTGCAAACTATTATGGACTTTAGTTGACATATAAAAGCAGTGAGAAAAAAAATTGAATTAATAATACAGAAGTATTATCATGTGGAGGGGCATAATCGAAAGGGACGCCCAGGTTTTGCTGAGGATGTCCTCGCAAAACATCCCAGTGGAAAGGCGGGGAGACCTGTATTATTGAAACAAGATGGACGTCCATCTTTTGTTTCGATAATATGGTCAGCGACGCCCAAATCCTGAAATTTAGGTCATCCTTAGAGATGGTCGTCCCTAGACTTGGACCTTTCTGATTTTCGGCGATAATGGAAACCAAGAACGCCCATCTCAGAAACGACCAAATGCAAGCCCTTTGGTCATGGGAGGAGTCAGCATTCGTAGTGCACTGGTCCCTCTGACATGCTAGGACACCAATCAGGAACCCTAGGGGGCACTGCAGTGGACTTCAGAAAAAGGTCCCAGGTGCATAGCTCCTTTACCTTGGGTGCTGAGACCCCCAATTCCCCCCCAAAACCCTCTACCCCCGACTATATACCACTACCATAGCCCTTACGGGTGAAGGGGGCACCTAGATGTGGGTACAGTGGGTTTTGGAGGGCTCACATTTACCACCACAAGTGCAACAGGTCGGGGGGGTGGGCCTGGGTTCACCTGCCTGAAGTGCACTGCACCCACTAAAACTGCTCCAGGGACCTGCATACTGCTGTGATGGACCTGAGTATGACATTTGAGGCTGACAAAAAATATTTTTAAAGATGTTTTTTTAGGGTGGGAGGGGGTTGGTGACCACTGGGGGAGTAAGGGGAGGTCATCGCTGATTCTCTCCGGTGGTCATCTGGTCAGTTCGGGCACCTTTTTGTGCCTTGGTTTTAAAAAAAACAGGACCAGGTAAAGTTGTTCAAGTGCTCGTCAGGGACGCCCTTTTTTTTTCCATTATGGGTCGAGGACGTCCATGTGTTAGGCACGCCCAAGTCCCGCCTGTGCTACGCCTCTGACTTGCCCCTGTAAACTTTGATCGTCCCCGCAACGGAAAGCAGTTGGTGACACCCAAAATTGGCTTTCGATTATACCGATTTGGGCAACCCTGGGAGAAGGACGCCCATCTTCCGATTTGTGTCGAAAGATGGGAGTCCTTCTCTTTCGAAAATGAGCCTGATAGTGTCTGAAAAACTATGCATGTGACTTTAAAATTAATTGATGCATGAACACGAAGCCAATGAAGATTTTTTTCAAATAAAAAGATCATCTTTCCCACTTCCTCTGATGAAAAATCAATCTTACTGCTGTATTCTGTAGCAGTTGCAATTTATAAAGTAACTTATAACTCAATCCAGCATACAATGAATTGCAATAATCTAAACTGGACAAAGCTAGCATCTAAGTTGTAACAGCAAAATGAGATCTATGAAAATAAGAAGGTTTAATTGGCTTCAATTAACGTAAGCAAAAGAAAGACTTGGTCTAAACTTTATTAACTTGTGCTTCAAAAGAGAATGAATGGTCCAAGATAATGCCTAAAACCCTGGATTCATTTTCCACATTCAAAATAATACCACTTGGTAATGTAAGATTCCGAGGAATATCCACCAGAAAATTACAGAACCATTAAACTTTTGTTTTTGACCGATTCAACTGAAGCATGTTCTCTATAGCCCATTTCTGAATTTTTTATATATAGCAACAGCAATGGTCAGCATAAGAAAATAAATGTTCTTCATTACCTAACGTAATGACAGAAAGAGAACTCATAAATTAAAAAGCATTGGAGACAGAGATGAGCCCTGAGGTACACCATAACATAACATAGTAACATAGTAGATGTCAGCAGATAAAGCCCTGTACGGTCTATCCAATCTGCCCAACAAGATAAACTTATTACATATGAACTGTACATCTGTACAGTTGTATCCAGCTATTATGAGTCCCTTTCCCTCTCTCAATCTTATTGGCTGCATGGGAACCAATGGGGAGGTTCCCCTTGGGTATTTAAACAGAGGGCAGCTGTTTGGTTTGGAGAGCAAGGAGGGTTCCAGACACTACCTGCTCAGGGATAGTACCTGACATTGTTGGTAACAATGAATTGTATTTATGTGAGTAATTGAATTTAAGTTTTGAAACTGAAGCTGTACAAATATTTAATTATATTCTAGTATAGGGTGAAAATAATGTTTAGATCATTAATGTGAATTTATGTTTGTAGTTCCCTTTCTGAGGAAGACATTCGAAACTCAGCTTGAGTTAAAGGGAAAAGAGAGATGGTGTTGAAGAGCACGAATGAACTTTTGATGAAATTTTAAATCACCTGCATGAGCACACTGGGTTCCTAAGGGAAGTTATTTATTTTTTTTTTTACTTAATCAGGTTTTTTTTGAGTATGTATTTGTGGTATGTGTAGAATTTAGTGGTAACCACAAGCTGTATGAGATTTACAAGTGAGTGTTACTTATAATTAGGTTTCATATTATAACTGCAGTTATTTGTTGTGGGGTATAATAAGAACTAACTGCTTTATGGTTTGAATGCATAGTTGACTTAATAAGATCTGTTTTTTAAAAAAATTTGAAACATCATTAACTGCAAGTTGCATTATAAGTAACAGTAGGTGTGTGCGCATACATTTTGAGGAGGTGGAACACAGGCTGTGCTATGATGGTTCCATCTAAACACTACCACATGCTTTCCCTGGGAACGCTTTGGGTGTAATGGATATGGACTGAGCACAATCTAAATTTAAATAATTATATTAACGATTAGATGTATGAATAGTTATTTAGTTTAATTTTTCCCAAGTATGTTTTGGTAGAATACTTGATTTATCCTTGCCATTTTTAGGGCATAGACTGTAGAAATCTGCGCAGCACTGGCCTTGTTGTAAAGTTTCTGAAGTTGTTGTCAAAACCCCCGAAATGCTCCACTCTGGCCCATCCAAATCTAATTCATCCACCATCAGGGCACAGACTAGAAATCAGGAGGAGTTCTGAGGAGCCTGAGACTGTGGATGCAGGTCAAGGAGAACTGAAGTCAGGTAGTAGTAAGATTGGTTCCCGATGGCCAATTGATAAAAATCTGGACTCAGGTTTGTGCTTTAAATTTGGAAAAGATGGGCTTAGACCTGATAATGGGGGGAAGATCATTCCAGGATTTTGGGGCAATAAAGAAAAAAGCTGAGGAATGCGTGAACTTATAGTGAGCCATACGAAGACTACTACTACTACTTAGCATTTCTATAGCGCTACTAGGGTTACGCAACATGAAGAGAAGGCGAAGAGATGAATGGCATCTAAGGATCTGAGACTGCGATTGGGAATGTATGGAATAGTCAGAGACGATAGATAAGAGGGTGATCCCAAGTGAGTAAGGCAAAGAATTTTGAAAATGGGACAATAGGAAGCCAATGCAATTTGGCCAATAGTGTGGAGACAGGTGCATGAAAATGCTTTTTCAACTGGGAATGACTTACCCTCTTGATGTTACTTTAAGAGTTCTTTTGCTTTAGTTCTTCTTCCAATTATGGTGAGCCCAAACAAAAACAGAAACCTGTGATTTAAAATAACATTCTCACTTGGTCACTTTTCAGTAAAGAACGTTTGATCATTTACTCATGTTTCCCAGCCTACAACTTTCAGCCGCTTCTATTTTCAGTAATTCAGGTCTCTGAGTTTGTTTACCTGCTATTTAATGTACATTTTTCTGAAACTGAAAGTAATAAAAGTATCTCGCTACAGCAAACTAAATCTGCAGCACCTGTTTTGTCAAGTGTCCTATTAATTTCCACCTTATTCATTACCATTCATTATTAGTATTACTCATTTCCTGCTTTCAAAGATGGATGTAAAAGAAGAAAATCAAATGAATGTATAATCCATGTTTTAATAAGAAGTGAAATAATTTGAATTCACTAAGGCTGATCAGAGATGTAGATAAAGCTAAGTTTGCTAGAAATTAATATATTGTCAGAGTTGACGATTGTCTAATAACTACTATCTATAGCACCTCGGCACTTCTCATTTTAATCAATGTTGATTTATGATTTAGTTTAATTAATACTTTGGCATTTATAAAATAATGACGGCCTATATCAATTTTTTAGGTTTCATAATCTAGAATATAAGTCATTTTTGTCATATTACTTTGTGTCAGCTTGTACAGTCAGTATTCATATTTTAAAAAACTTACTAGTATTTGCACTACATCAGCATAAAGACATTTCTGTACCGTGTCTAACTATGGAGATTGAGCTAGCCTGGACCTCCTTAAAAGGTAAGAGTTGCCTATCTTAAGGCAGGGGCATAGCCAGACACCCAATTTTGGGTGGGCCTGAGCCTAAAGTGGGTGGGCATAAAAATCCCATCCAGCGTCTCTCCCTCCACTCCCCCCCCACCCCCCAGGCGACCAATAATTTCTTAATTCCACCCTCCCCTCCTTCCCTTCATACTTTTTCAAATCTTCAGTGCTTCGCTGTCAGCAAACAGTGACTCATACCTGCTGCTCTCACCAGAGCCTTCCCTCTGACCTGGTACCATTATTGTGGAAACAGGAAGTTACATCAGAGGGAAGGCTCTGAACTGGCACGAGCTGCAGTTATGAGTCGCTGTTTGCGAAACATTAAAAAATTGAAAAGGTACAGACAGGTTGGGGAGGTTGAGTTGACAGATGCCAAAATGCCTTTGGAGGAGGGGAGGGAGAGATGCTGGGAGTCTTCTGCTGACGAGGCTTGAGGCTCACCAGCCACATCAGAGTTGTACCACTTATGGGTGGGCTTGAGCCTAAAGTAGGTGGGCCTGTGCCCACCCAGGCCCACCTGTGGCTACGCCATTGTCTTAAAGGAAGCAGAACTGAGAAATCTGGGGAGATGGATGGGGCCAAAGTATAGTTTATAACCTCAAACTTGGAGTGAGGAGTGGAGGCCTATAATGGAGGAAGAAAGGCCCCAGAAATAAGTGTTACAGCATGTAAGTGTAAAGGACTTTACTTTGATCTTGTCAAGCCATGGGAGGTTCTTGTTTTGTTTTGTAAACGAGCATTTTTATTTTTGTTCTGCACCTGGCTTTAACTGACTTATTTGTCTTTAGCAGCCTCACTGCAAGCTCAGAACCTTGACTAACATGCCCATGCTATCATATATACCAAAGAGAAAAGAGGTGCTGGGTTAATCATATAATATCAAAATGGCAAAACAATGAATCAAGGCTGTGATAGAGCATAGAATTTCTAATGTATATTTGAAGAGGCATGGCCAGAATTAAAATGAGGTGATGATATGTTTATGAGTTATTCTCACGTTAGCCCTCTCCTTAAGTCGCTTCACTGGCTCCCTATCCGCTTCCGCATACGGTTCAAACTTCTCCTTTTGACCTACAAGTGCATCCACTCCGCAGCTCCTCAGTACCTTTCCGCTCTCATCTCTCCCTACACTCCTCCCCGTGAACTCCGTTCACTGGGTAAACGTCTCCTGTCGTCCCCCTTCTCCCCCACTGCTAACTCCCGGCTCCGTTCCTTCTATTTCGCTGCTCCCTATGCCTGGAATAGACTCCCTGAGCCAGTACATCAGGCTCGGTCTCTGGCTGTCTTCAAGTCTAGGCTTAAAGCCCACCTCTTTGCTACTGCTTTCGACTCCTAACCATGACTCTCTTACTCAACACCCTCACTTATCACCCCTACCACTGCAATTTCCCCACCCCTAGCTGTCTGTTCGACTGTCCAATTTAGATTGTAAGCTCTGTTGAGCAGGGACTGTCTTTTCATGTTAATTTGTACAGCGCTGCGTAAGTCTAGTAGCGCTATAGAAATGTTTAATAGTAGTAGTAGTAGTAGTAGTAGTAGTATGAGTGAAACCTCATTTGAAGTCTTGTATTCCATCACTGAGGCCACAGCTCCAAAATACACCATGGAGATAATATTATAAAGGGTTTTTCAATGTGAATAAAAATATTTTGATATGATGTATAAAGTATATTTCAATGAGTAATGTTATTATTATTTAATATACAATCATTATACTGATTTGATAACCTTTTTATTCTTTTAGAATTTAAGAATATTTATTGTGGATATCCTGAAAACAGGACAGGTGTTATGATCAAAGTTGTGCACCCTTGGGCTGCAGTCAGAGAACCAATTGCAGAGACAAAGCACCAGGTGGAGTACTACCAGCAAGCTGAGCTACTTCCCAGAAACACGGAAAGGACTCAACAGGAACAAGAATACTATAGCAAAAGTAAGGCAGTGCCACTGGTACAGGGGTACCTCTTGAGCAGGAGAAAATAGGGTGGCTAAAGGAAA
Source organism: Microcaecilia unicolor (assembly GCF_901765095.1). Lineage (NCBI taxonomy): Eukaryota > Metazoa > Chordata > Amphibia > Gymnophiona > Siphonopidae > Microcaecilia > Microcaecilia unicolor. The sequence goes on from NC_044033.1 coordinate 41,411,122, forward strand.
GTCATCCTTCAGCATAGACGGAGCCACAGGGACCTGCTCACACAGAAACAAGGAAGTGTAACAGGAACCCACTTAGACAATAACTAGAAAGTATCTAAGGAACCCACTCATACAGTAGCGGGAAAGCTTCACTGAACCCCAATCACACAATAGCGGGATAGCGTCTCTGGAACTCACACAATAGCAAGAAAGTGTCTCTGAAAGCCACTCACACAGATGGCTGGAAAGTGTTTCTGGAACTCACTCACAAGATAGTGGGATAGCGTCTCTGGAACCCACTCATACAGATAGCGGGATAGCGTCTCAGGAACCCATTCACACAGACCATTGGAAAGCATCTCAGGAACCAACTCACTCAGTAGCAGGAACGTGTCTTGGGAACCCACTCACATGATAGCTGGAAAGCGTCACTGGAACCCGTTCACACAGTAGCACTAGGTATGGCCAGGAAAGAACTCAGGAACATCTAAAAGAGCCACAAGCATCTACAAGACCAAGACATAGCCAGGAGCTTAGAGAAGTTGAAGCACTGATGCATGATCCAGAGGTGGCTAAGTAATTCCTGGAACACGACATCATCCTGCTGTACCCGCCTCCACGGCTCCCGCTGAGAATCCTGCTCCTGCCTTCACGGCTCCTGTTGAGAACCTTGCGCCCTAGGCTGTGATGTGAGCCAGTACCCAGAGCGGAAAGAGCACTGCGCTGCTAGGAGCATTAAGTTCAACCGGGACCATGATCCAGGAGTCCCGGTGGGACCTTGACAACAGGTTTGGGAATCACTGTATACTTCACTTCTGTATTTCAGCAGTGCTTTAATCCTGTAAACACTTGGGGTGACAGGGGTTAAACACAATTCTCCCAATTCTTTATGTTCTATTTCAGAATGCAGTAGGATCTACAATTCCATCAACAGAATTATCAATGCTGTTGTTAGTTATCACTTACACTTGGCTGACATTGTTGATGGAAACCCAAGAATACAAAACATCCAAAATGGTGATTCTCTGATTAGGATACCTTTAGATGTGCTGGAACCTACAGAGTCTCCTGCAGAGGAGATAAACACTTTAGTCCTTCAGCCTTAAGATGTTTTATTTCTGCACCACAAGATTTGTGATCAAAATGCCTCATTGGTAATCACAGCAATAGAGCAGTCTTTTCTTTCCTCTTCATTTGGGACAGAAATGAAGGGATATAGAGGGGCCCTAAAACCCTCTAGTGTCCAGACAAGGTATTGGATCTGACAGCGCCGGAAAATTAGCGCAACTGTAACAACAGTACTGCAACACAGCTCCCTAATGCTAAGTGCTAATGACATGCAAATGTAGGCGTGTTAGGGGAAGGATGGTGCCTAGCACTGCACTGAAGAGCACCAGAGGTGGGAGGGGAGGAGGAGGAAGAAGTACCGGTTGTCCAGCGCAGGACACAATTGTCAGGAGATAAAGGCAGATCTAAAGCATAGGCGGTCGGTGGCCCAACTGTTTGGGGAGGCTAAAGAGGGCGGAGTTAGGGGTGGGGCCAGGGGTGGAGCTTAAATCCATAATTGTCTGATAACACACAGAAAAAAATAAATAAATAAAAATAAAAGTCACAATTAATACCTTTTATTAAATTTAGATATTAGATATGTATCATATGTCAAAGAATAAAGTGGTTGCTCAAAGTATATTCTAAGCACAATCGCTCAACTGCAAAACACTATGCACAACTTTGTGCAAAAACACACTCAGAACCTTACTTTACCATAAATATTACACTGGGCAGAACCTAATACACCAATATACCACCTATACAGAAAATGCAGACCGTCAACAATATGAAACAAGGGATCATATCATCACAATTCTCATGTAGAGCCACAAAACACCCTAATTCATGTTTAATGTGGGATAAAATGCCATAAATAAGTAAATAATATAAACTTTTAATGTTGAGCACCTGATTCTCAAAGTGGACATATTCCAAACACTATAATGAAAATAAAATGATCTTTTCTACCTTTGTTGTCTGGTTGTCCGATTCTGCTGCTATCTGTTCTCAGTGCAGGTCAGGAAGTCATCCTCGTTAAATATCTCCCTGGCAACCCAGCCAACCCCCCCCCCCCCTCCCCCTGCTCTCCCAGCAGTAAGGTAAACAAACCATAAACCAATTTCTACAATTGGTTACACAAGGCTAGAGGGCTTTCACTGCAGCTCCTGCTGTGAGGATGGAGGTAAATCAACAATTTAAACCTCTCAGAGCACAGCAGGGGAGGCTTAGCCCGTCCAAGACTCTTATACCGGGCGCCTATGATCTAAAGTAACACTTGTGTTTTTAAAGTGCCAGCAAGTTCCTATTGAGTATGTGAATTCTTTCCTTTAGACATGTAAGTGCTATCTGAACAAAACTATCTTCTGTAAAGTTTTTCACAGGAAAAAGAATTTTGGAAAGCAGGTTCTCGAGACTCCCTCTCATGCTTCAATACAGCTAGGACTTGGTAACAGGGAACTTGTTCCACCAGTCTAGTCTGATTTCCCACGTGCCCCAACACCAGCTCCGAGTAGTAGGGCGCCGTTGTTCAGCTCACTGTTTATCTGAGCATGGGGCGGCTTCAGAAAAAGTGCACATCAGCATATATTAGCATGCATTAGCGTGCTGCTTGCATTGATCAGCTGTACGCTCATTCACCCCATGCTCTGGGCCTCTGAACATTAAGCGCAGGTAAATGCAGGTGCTATTCTGACGCTAATAGCTTATAGCGCCCGTGTTTACCTCTGAGCATCAGCAGGGCTTTAGTGCTCTGCTGGTCAGGTGACACAGTTAATAGGCTTTCTAGGCCGGGTACTGTGCTGATCAGGCCGGCTAGAAGGTTCTCTCTTGCTTTAATACAGTCAGGGGCAAGAGATTCAAACCTAAGACATGGTTTCCAGGAGAAGTCTTAATTTTATAGATAGAGGAAGATTCTGCCTGCACCAGAGCCCCCCCCCCCCCCCCCCCCCCCCCGATTATACCAGTTACTCCTATTGTTCTACAAGTTTCTTGCATCTCCCAGCTGCTACAAGTAGTACTGCAAATATTATACTGTCCTAGAACACCAAACCACAAGAGAAAATACAACAAATCGGACTGCTACAGATTCCTACACAGAAACTACACATTAATGGCAGAATATTGTACCTCATGAGCATATGCAGAACACAGACCATCACTAAATTCAGAAGAAGTGACCATACATTTGACAAAGATAAATATGGAGAACAAAAGTGAATTCACCTGTGCTTTCTTGTGTACTCTGAGACCAGCACCATAAGTATCCCCATCTCTGGTCCCCCAGACCAATACTCTCAGTATCCCAGGTCTACGGTTACCATATTTTGTCCTCTGAAAAAGAAGACACATGCCCCGCCCCCTGTCCTGCCCATGCCCCACCCCTTGCCCCGCCTATACCCCCGCCCCTGTCACATATTCCCCTCCCCCCCAGGTCACATATTCCCCTCCCCTGCCCCCCCCCCCGTCACCTCCCCTCCCCCGGATCACCTCCCCTCCCCTTATTTACTATCTACTGCCCTGATGGTCTAGTGACCTCTTTGGGGCAGGAAAGAGCCCCCTCATTCCTGCCTGGAGCTCTGTCCTCGCCCTGCATCCTGTTGCTGTGACGGTCTCGGGATTCAAAATGGCCACCGAGAGTTGAAGTCTCGCGAGGCCACTTCAACTCTCGGTGGCCATTTTGAATCCCGAGACCGTCACAGCAACAGAATGCAAGAGGTCACTAGACCACCAGGGCAGTAGATAGTAAGTAAGGGGAGGGGAGGCTAAGATAGGCCCTCCGCCCGCCCGTCCACCCGTTTGTCCAGAAATCTGGACAAACGGGCGGACTGGCAAAACCCGTCCGGACGCCCGGACATGTCCTCAAAAAGAGGACATGTCCGGGTAAATCCGGATGTATGGTAACCCTGCCCAGGTCTGCAAACTCAGTATAGTCCTCTTCCATTCTTCTCACAGGCCAAAAGACCCAGTATAGCTTTCTCCCATTCCCCTCCGCAGGCCAGCAAGACAGTATAATTTTCTACCATCCCCCTACCCCAGGTCATCACCCTAGTATTGCCTTCTTTCATCCCCTCCCCAGGGAAGCAAACCCAATAGTGACTTCACCCACCCCTTCGTAATATTTTTCTTTTGCTTGCTGAATGGTCTGGTACAGAAGTCCCAGCTGTTATCTGTTAATTTGAGATGAAACCAATGCTTCTGTTTTATCTTGGCAGGAATGAATTTTAATTTAACATCAGATTATATTGCATTAAAAAAAGGACAAGGCACGGTTCTACTTTACTTCTTTCTCTGTCACATGTTCACTGTTGACAGAAAACCTTCAGAAAACCAAAGGACATGAAACTAGGGCTATAGCAAGGAATGAGCAGCTGGTGCAACCACACAGTTGAAGCAGGGGTGCCAGGTTTGTGCCCCATCCACTGCCTCCCCTGCTTGGCCAACATCTCCCTATCCCCTCCCTTTGCTCTGCAATTTTTGGGGATCACCCTGATTTTGACTCCATGACTCCAAGGAGGACTGATACCTCCTGTCCCCAGTTCACCCTCTTACCTCTTCCCCACGGGCTTCCCCCTTGCTGTCACATCTCTCCTCAATGTTCCTTCCCTCCAGTGCTCCTTTACTTGGCTAGATTGTAGCAGCATAAAGGACAGCTTTAAAGAAAAATGTTAAGGTGCTGTTTGTCCTTAACACATGTATTTTTAGCACAACACACATTAGATAATAATAAGATGGAAAGCATGCAAATGCATCACAAATAGCTCATTATTATGCAAAATACATGCAGCAGCTTGTGTTTAAACTCATGGAAAGTTAACACCACATTTGAAATGATGTTATCTTTCCTCCACAGACACATAGGGACACTAATGTGCAGCCTGACGCTCCTGGGAACCCTTTTAAAAGAGGCTGGTGGTAAAAGAACAAGCCCCCACTCCTTATTCCTACCACCAACAAGTATACCCCAATTAACCCACCATAGCACTAAGAGCCCTCATCCCCCAGTACTCACACTGTCACGGTTGTGACTGTATCCCGTGCCTACAGTCACCTCGCCTCCTGGTGACCAGGCCCTATGGCTGTGGACTGTCTTCTTCCTGTTTCCCAAACATATTCCAGAATCCGGTTCCAGTCAAGCCAAGCTAAGCCCGTTCCAGAATCCAGTTCCAGTCAAGCCCATGCCAGAATCTGGTTCCAGCCAAGCCCATTCCAAAATCCGGTTCCAGCCAAGTCCATTCCAAAATCCGGTTCCAGCAAAGCCAAGCCCATTCCAGTCCTATTCTGATGTTCCAGCATTCCAGACTTGCTTTGGGGGTTCCTGCATCCAAGCCTCACTTTGGGGTTCCTGCATCCAAGCCTCACTTTGGTGCTCTTGCAACCAAGCCTCGCCCTGGTGTTTCTGCTGCCAAGCTGTGCTCTGGTGTTTTTGCTGCCAAGCCTCACTCTTACTTGTGACCTCATCTGTAATTGCCTTTATTAAGCACCTGGGAACTTTCAGGCTTGCCTTTGCAACAGCGGTCTTCAGATGAATTTTTGTCTGTGTGTGTTTGTTCCAGTTCCAGTCCTGCTAGTTCTTGTCTTGCCAGTCTTCAACTTCTACTCCAACCCTGCTTGTTCCAGCCCTGCAAGCCTTCAGCTTCAGTTCTAGTCCTGCTTATTCCAGCCCTGCTCATCTACAGCTTCAGTTCCCATCCTGCTAGTTCCGGTCCTGCTTGTACCAGCCTGTCTGTGTTCAGCCTCGCTTCCTGTTTGGGTGTTTCACCTGCTGCTGCCAGTCACTGGCAGTGGCCCAAGGGCTCACTTCTCTGGACTCCATGGCAGTCCATGACACACACCAACAAATCTGCTCCACTCTGGGGTGGATCAGGGTTGCTTGGTGCTGGAAGGGGGAGTGGTGAGTACTTGTTACCTAAAAGGATCAGTAATGCTTGGTTCTGGAGGGACAGATCTGGAAATATGTGTGTGTGTGTGTGTGTGTGGGGGGGGGGGGGGGGGGTCAACCAAAAGATAGTGGGCCAGACAGCAATGCAAAATTCAACTTACTGCAAGAATCATTAACCCAGGTGGTAAGCATGCTGAGCGCACCAACTGCTGTTTACTGCCAGATAGGCGCCCCGCGGTAGAAAACAGAAAATATTTTCTACAGTGTGTTTTCAGCACATGCCAAATTCAGACTTACTGCCTGAGGCACACGGTAGCTGGGCAGTAATGCCAATTTGGCACACTCTGGTCACATGTAGGCCCTAACGTGCCTTTGTAAAAGGGCCCCTCATCATTTAACACGCACTAATGTCCACTGGTGGCAGCTAAGCTTTAGTAAAAGAACTGGAGCCTATATTTTGTTTAGTTTTCTGTGTTGTTTGTGAGTTGTATTTTTCTTTTCATTTTGTTTTAGTTTGGTTCCATAAATTTTTGTTTCAGGACAATAATTTTGTTCATTAGGTAGTGGCTGCAGCTGCCGCCCAAACAAAAAAGAAAAACCCACCAGCCCTCCAATCACAACTTGAATCCCAATGACAGACTATATCCCTCTAAGAAAATCACCCAACCCACTCCTGACCCCCATCACCCATCCCCCTTGGCACCAATATTAGTCAGTTAGGAGTGGAGGAGTGGCCTAGTGGTTAGAACACCGGTCTTGTAATCCAGAGGTGGCCGGTTCAAATCCTACTGCTGCTCCTTGTGATCTTAGGTAAGTCACTTAATCCTCCATTACCTCAGGTACAAACTTAGATTGTGAGCCCTCCTGGGACAGAGAAATATCCAGTGTAACTCACCTTCAGCTACTACTGAAAAAGGTGTGAGCAAAATCTAAATAAAATAATAAAATGTATCATCCCCCCCCCCCCCCCACATCAAAGAGGCAGTTGATCTCCCTTGGTACTTACTGAGGGTATCATTGGTGGTATAATGCCACTAGGGTAGGAGTGATCCCTCTTTGCTCCCAGCCCCAGTGCACTGAAGCAAAAGTAGCTATAGCCCCTGGACTGGAAAACCAGGAGTTGGAGTCTTGAAAGCATGAGGCTTTGAAACACAGCTTAAAGACACAGACTTTGGAATATGGGAGGACATACCTGAGGGTTTATTTATTTATTTATTGCATTTGTATCCCACATTTTCCCACCTATTTGCGGGCTCAGTGTGGCTTACAATACATTGTGAATGATGGAAATACAGTGTGTTACAGTACAATTATGGGTTATATTGTGAGGAATTATGGGAAGACAAAGTCAAGTCAAAAATCGTTAGGGCGTAGAAACCATGGGATGTTACAATGGGGAAAAGATAAGGCGATAGAACAATATCAAGAGAACATAGGGTATAACATTTTATCTGTGGGTGGAGATTAAAGTGTGGTGAAAATACGGGGTAAGAGAAATTCAGAAGGTAGTGTATTGATGCTTTTCTATTAGTGTGTGCGGACTTCATGTGTTTTGATCCTTGCAATAAATTTTCTCAAAGAGATGAGTCTTCAATTGTTTGCGGAAGTCGGTTAATTCGTAGATCATTTTCAGGTTGCGTGGTAGTGTATTCCAGAATTGCGTGCTCATATAGGAGAAGGTTGATGCATGCAGTACTTTGTATTTTATGCCTTTGCAATTAGGGAAGTGGAGATTGAGGAAAGTTCTGGAAGATCTTTTAGCGTTTCTGGGTGGCAGGTCTATTAAATCAGACATGTATGCAGGGGCTTCACCGTGGATGATTTTGTGGACTAAGATGCATACCTTAAAGGTGATACGTTCCTTGAGTGGGAGCCAGTGTAGTTTCTCACGCAAGGGTTTTGCTCTTTCGTATTTCGGTTTTCCGAAAATGAGTCTGGCTGCTGTATTCTGGGCTGTTTGAAGTTTCCTCAGTATTTGTTCTTTGCAGCCTGCATATAGTGAGTTGCAATAGTCCAGGTGGCTGAGTACGAGTGATTGCACTAGGCTGCGGAAGACGGATCTTGGAAAGAATGGTCTTATTCTTTTCAGTTTCCACATGGAGTAGAACATCTTTTTGGTTGTGTTATTCGCGTGAGTCTCTAGTGTTAGGTGGCAGTCAATAGTGACTCCAAGGATTTTTAAAGTTTCAGAGATTGGCAAATTTAGTTTAGGTGTGTTGATAGTGGTAAATTTATTCGTGTTGTATTGGGAGGTAAGTACGAGGCATTGAGTTTTTTCTACGTTCAGTTTTAGTCGGAATGCATCTGCCCAGGTATTCATGATGTATAGACTTTGGTTGATTTCGTTGAAGATTTCATTAATGTCCTGTTTGAAAGGAATATATATCGTTACATCATCTGCATATATGTAAGGGTTAAGGTTGTGATTTGATAGAAGTTTTGCCAAGGGGACCGTGGCAGTTACAAAGTTTTCAGATTATACAGAAGTGGGTTGTTCTTATCTAGCAGGACAATAACCCAGCATAAGGCTTTTCCTTTGAGGAGATGCAATAAAGACTACCGGGGCCTCTTTTGTAAGAACGGTACCAAGAAATTACTACAAAAAGAGCTACAGTGGATTCATAGACTATCCTGCTTATAATCGAATGATAAAAACGCCCAAGTTCCGACCTAAATCGGGAGATGGACGTTTATCTCACAAAAACGAACAACGCAGTATAATCAAAAGCCGAACTTGGACGTTTTCAACTGCACTCCATCGCGGAAGTGTACAAAGTTGACGGGGGCGTGTCGGAGGCGTGGTGAAGGCGGGACTGGGGCATGGTTATCACCCGAACAGAGATGGGCGCCTTTCGCCGATAATGGAAAAAAAGTATGCGTTTGTATCTAGAATTTAGGGCACTTTTCTTGGACCCTGTTTTTTCACGAATAAGGCCCCAAAAAGTGCCCTAAATGATCAGATTACCACCAGAGGGAATTGGGGATGACCTCCCCTGACTCCCCCAGTGGTCACTAACCCCTTCCCACCACAAAAAATGATGTTTCACAACTTTTTATTTTCACCCTCAAATGTCATACCCACCTCCCTGGCAGCAGTATGCAGGTCCCTGGAGCAGTTGTTAGGGGGTGCAGTGGACTTCAGGCAGGTGGACCCAGGCCCATCCCCCCCTACCTTTTACAATTGTGCTGCTTAATGCTTAGTCGTCCAAGCCCCCCAAACCCACTGTACCCACATGTAGGTGCCCCCCTTCACCCCTTAGGGCTATAGTAATGGTGTAGACTTGTGGGCAGTGGGTTTTGAGGGGGATTTGGGGGGCTCAACACACAAGGGAAGGGTGCAATGCACCTGGGAGCTCTTTTACCTTTTGTTTTTGTAAAAGTGCCCCCTAGGGTGCCCGGTTGGTGTCCTGGCATGTGCACTACGAATCCTGGCCCCTCCCACGAACAAATGCCTTGGATTTATTCGTTTTTGAGCTGGGCGCTTTCATTTTCCATTATCACTGAAAAACAAAAACGCCCAGCTCACAAATTGTCGAATAAAACATGGACGTCTATTTTTTTCAAAAATACGGTTCGGTCCGCCCCTTCACGGACCCGTTCTCGGACCCGTTCTCGGAGATAAACGCCCATGGAGATAGACGTTTTTGTTCAATTATGCCCCTCCACGCCATACTTTCTATTGTTATTTGCATATTTTTACTGCTGTAATTATCTATTGCTCATGTTTGATTTATTCTTACTGTACACCACCTTGAGTGAATTTGTTCAAAAAGGCAGTAAATAAATCCTAATAAATAAATAAATACAATATGTACAGCTTGGTGTTTATGTTAAGAGCAAGTGGCATTTTGAGTAGTATAATGAATGTGTGAGAGAGAAACACCAAGTCACATGATTTGTTGAATTTGTATGTTGGATGTTAATTGTCAGTGAATAGGTTATTTGGAAATTTCAATGTATAACCAAAATTTTATATGATGATTTACTGGATTGTGGAAGATTATTTAGCGTAAAGCCTCCTTGAATTTTGGAGGTGCAACTCTGATTGCAACATCAAGACTATGCTAATGGAAACACCTCCCCTGATGAAGCCCAATATATGAAACAGTTGGGCCACTGTTGGGTGCAAAGCAGTTTTTTTTTTAATAAGTTCCAAGTTGTTGCAAGTACAGAGTTTCAAAACAGACACATTTAGGGTTAAGTACAAGCACTGCAAAATAATAAATTAGCCATGGGTTTTTTGACCAATGAATCAATGAAGTACCCCAGAAAGACACTGAGGGTTTTTTTTTTTTTTTTTTTTTACTAAAGATTAGCTTGAGCTATCTGCAGCAGGGTCCATAGGAATAAAATGGGCCCTGCTGCAGATAACTCAAGCTAATCTTTAGTAAATGACCCCCTGAGGTTCGGGTGTCTGAGGTCTTTTGTCCTCCTGTAATGTAGTTCATTAGACTTGTCTTAGTTGGGATTTCTAGTTGGATAACTATGAATAAGTACAAGTCATTTCTCCACTTGTGATTGGACTTGCTAAATTTAGCCACATACTGAAATCTATTTATTTATTTATTGCATTTGTATCCCACATTTTCCCACCTCTTTGCGGGCTCAGTGTGGCTTACAATAAGATATGAATAGTAGAAATACATTTGTAACAACTTGGATATGGAATACATTGTGCAGAGTTGTGTGAGACATTCGATTATCATTAGAAATATAACAATGGGACATCAACATAGAAACATTGGGAGGAGACAGTGGGACAATTGATTACGGGATGAGGGATCTGAAGTGGATGTATGTTGCATTGATGAACAGTGAGTATGGACTCTATGTGTTTTGGTTCTTTCCGTAAGTTTGTTCAAACAGGTACGTCATACTTGGCCAGTTAGTCTAGACAATTTTCAAAATCAAAGTCCTAAAATACAAATTAATACATGCATCAAACTTTACTTACCTGAGCACACAATTTTGGAACGCACTGCCGCGCAACTTAAAAACGATCTACGAATTAACGAACTTCCGCAAACTCCTGAAGACCCATCTCTTCAACAAGGCATACCACAAAGCAGGGCCGTGCCGATGCGGTAAGCGAGGTAAGCGCCCCCGAGGACTTTAAATTACCTCGGTCGCAGCCGCTGCAGCAGCGTCGGTGAAAGCGCTGCCGACGTCTCCCTTCCCTTGCACTCATTGGTTCCCTCAGTGTCCCGCCTTCTTCTGACGTCAGAAGAAGGCGGACACTGAGGGAACCAAGAGCGCGGTGGGGGCGATGCGCCCCGGGTGTCAGCGGGTGGGGGGTGCGCCGCTCCCGCTGCTCCCACCATACCTTCTTTTAAAAAAGAAATCAGTAAAGCGGCGTGGCAGGCAGCGCAGCTTCGCGTCTGCCCTGCTTGTAAAACAAGTAGATCTCCTCGTCGGGCCTTCGCTCACTGGGTCCCGCCCTCGAGGAAATAGGAAGTTACCTCAGAGGAGGGCGGGACCCAGTGAGCGAAGGTCCGACGAGGAGATCTACTTGTTTTACAAGCAGGGCAGACGCGAAGCTGCGCTGCCTGCCACGCCGCTTTACTGATTTCTTTTTTAAAAGAAGGTATGGTGGGAGCAGCGGGAGCGGAGCACCCCCCCCCCCCCCACCCGCTGTCATCTCGACGGAGCTGGTAGTCGGGTCGGATCAGGGGTGCCCAGATGGCAGATGGGGAGGGGAGCCCAGATGACAGAAGGGAATGGGGTGGGGAGCCCAGATGGGAGAAGAGGATGGGGTGCCCAGATGGGAGAAGGGGATGGGGAGGGGAGCCCAGATGACAGAAGGGGATGGGATGGGGTGCCCAGATGGGGAGGGGAGCCCAGATGGCAGAAGGGGATGGGGAGGGGAGCCCAGATGACAGAAGGGGATGGGGAGGGGAGCCCAGATGACAGAAGGGGATGGGGTGGGGTGCCCAGATGACAGAAGGGGATGGGGAGGGGAGCCCAGATGACAGAAGGGGATGGGAGCCCAGATGACAGAAGGGAATGGGGTGGGGAGCCCAGATGGGAGAAGGGGATGGGGTGCCCAGATGGGAGAAGGGGATGGGGAGGGGAGCCCAGATGACAGAAGGGGATGGGGAGGGGAGCCCAGATGACAGAAGGGGATGGGGTGGGGTGCCCAGATGGGAGAAGGGGATGGGGAGGGGAGCCCAGATGACAGAAGGGGATGGGATGGGGTGCCCAGATGGGGAGGGGAGCCCAGATGACAGAAGGGGATGGGGAGGGGAGCCCAGATGACAGGAGGGGATGGGGTGGGGAGCCCAGATGACAGAAGGGGATGGGGTGGGGTGCCCAGATGACAGAAGGGGATGGGGTGGGGATGGGGTGGGGTGCCCAGATGACAGAAGGGGATGGGGTGGGGATGGGGTGGGGAGCCCAGATGACAGAAGGGGATGGGAGCCCAGATGACAGAAGGGGATGGGGAGGGGAGCCCAGATGACAGAAGGGGATGGGGTGGGGTGCCCAGATGACAGAAGGGGATGGGGAGGGGAGCCCAGATGACAGAAGGGGATGGGAGCCCAGATGACAGAAGGGAATGGGGTGGGGAGCCCAGATGGGAGAAGGGGATGGGGTGCCCAGATGGGAGAAGGGGATGGGGAGGGGAGCCCAGATGACAGAAGGGGATGGGATGGGGTGCCCAGATGGGGAGGGGAGCCCAGATGGCAGAAGGGGATGGGGAGGGGAGCCCAGATGACAGAAGGGGATGGGGTGGGGTGCCCAGATGACAGAAGGGGATGGGGAGGGGAGCCCAGATGACAGAAGGGGATGGGAGCCCAGATGACAGAAGGGGATGGGGAGGGGAGCCCAGATGGCAGAAGGGGATGGGGTGGGGAGCCCAGATGGCAGAAGGGGATGGGGTGCCCAGATGGGAGAAGGGGATGGGGAGGGGAGCCCAGATGACAGAAGGGGATGGGGAGGGGAGCCCAGATGACAGAAGGGGATGGGGTGGGGTGCCCAGATGGGAGAAGGGGATGGGGAGGGGAGCCCAGATGACAGAAGGGGATGGGAGCCCAGATGACAGAAGGGAATGGGGTGGGGAGCCCAGATGGGAGAAGGGGATGGGGTGCCCAGATGGGAGAAGGGGATGGGGTGCCCAGATGGGAGAAGGGGATGGGGAGGGGAGCCCAGATGACAGAAGGGGATGGGATGGGGTGCCCAGATGGGGAGGGGAGCCCAGATGGCAGAAGGGGATGGGGAGGGGAGCCCAGATGACAGAAGGGGATGGGGTGGGGTGCCCAGATGACAGAAGGGGATGGGGAGGGGAGCCCAGATGACAGAAGGGGATGGGAGCCCAGATGACAGAAGGGGATGGGGAGGGGAGCCCAGATGGCAGAAGGGGATGGGGTGGGGAGCCCAGATGGCAGAAGGGGATGGGGTGGGGAGCCCAGATGGCAGAAGGGGATGGGGAGGGGAGCCCAGATGACAGAAGGGGATGGGATGGGGTGCCCAGATGGGGAGGGGAGCCCAGATGGCAGAAGGGGATGGGGAGGGGATGGGGTGGGGAGCCCAGATGACAGAAGGGGATGGGGTGGGGTGCCCAGATGACAGAAGGGGATGGGGTGGGGATGGGGTGGGGAGCCCAGATGACAGAAGGGGATGGGGTGGGGTGCCCAGATGACAGAAGGGGATGGGGAGGGGAGCCCAGATGACAGAAGGGGATGGGAGCCCAGATGACAGAAGGGGATGGGGAGGGGAGCCCAGATGACAGAAGGGGATGGGGTGGGGTGCCCAGATGACAGAAGGGGATGGGGAGGGGAGCCCAGATGACAGAAGGGGATGGGAGCCCAGATGACAGAAGGGAATGGGGTGGGGAGCCCAGATGGGAGAAGGGGATGGGGTGCCCAGATGGGAGAAGGGGATGGGGAGGGGAGCCCAGATGACAGAAGGGGATGGGATGGGGTGCCCAGATGGGGATGGGAGCCCAGATGGCAGAAGGGGATGGGGAGGGGAGCCCAGATGACAGAAGGGGATGGGGTGGGGTGCCCAGATGACAGAAGGGGATGGGGAGGGGAGCCCAGATGGCAGAAGGGGATGGGGTGGGGAGCCCAGATGGCAGAATGGGATGGGGTGGGGAGCCCAGATGACAGAAGGGGATTGGGTGGGGTGCCCAGATGACAGAAGGGGAGGGGAGCCCAGATGGCAGAAGAGGAGGGGGTGGGGTGCCCAGATGACAGAAGGGGATGGGGTGGGGAGCCCAGATGGCAGAAGGGGATGGGGTGGCCAGATGGGAGAAGGGGTTGGGGTGCCCAGATGGGAGAAGGGGATGGGGAGGGGAGCCCAGATGGGGTCTGGGGCTGAAAGGGGAGGCCCTAATGCAAGGCATGTGGATGAAGGGAGCTGGAGCTGGAACTGGGGGCTGAAAAGGAGGGTAGGTGGGATAAGGGGGCTAGTACTGGGACTGGGGGCTGAAAAGGGACAAGAGCTGAAACTGTGGGGACTGGGGGCTGAAAAGAAGACAGGGAGAAGTGGCTGGGGCTGAAGCTTGGGACTAGTGAGAGAAAAGTGCTGGGTTTGAAACTGGGGGCTGAAAAGGGGACAGGGAGAAGTGGCTGGGGGCCGAAGCTCAAGACTGGTGGGAGAAAAGGGCTAGGGCTGAAACTGGGGACTGGTGGGATAGTGGGGCTGGAACTGGGGGCTGAAAAAAAGGGGCAGAGAGAGGGGACAGATCCTAGATGGAAGGGGGAGTGAGAGGGAGGGCAGACCTTAGATGGATGGGAGAGGGAGGGCAAATGGTGGATTGAGCGGACAGAGAGAAAGGGCAGACAGTGGATGGAAGCAATAGAAAGGGCAGACAGTGAATGGAAGGGGGAGAGAGAGGGCAGACAGGGGCAGATGGTGGATGGAAGGTGCTGAGATAGAGGGCAGATGTAGATGGAAGGGGCAGGGAGAGAGGGCAGACATTGGATGAAGGGGACAGCAGAGAGGGCAGACACTGGATGGCAGAGAGAGAACAAAGACAGATGCTGGATGGAAGGAAGGAAGACAGTGAAAAGAAGATGAGGAAAGCAGAAACCAGAGACAACAAACTGTAAATAAAATATTTACTTTTATTTTTTTGCTTTAGGATATAGTAGTATTGTAGCTGTGTTAATAAATGTTTATAATAGGCAATCTTTTTATTGGACTAATTTTAATACATTTTGACTAACTTTCGGAGAACAAAACCCCCTTCCTCAGGTCAGGATAGGATACTGTAACAGCACTATACTGTATTGACCTGAGGAAGGATGTTTTGGCCTCTGAAAGCTAAATGTATTAGTCCAATAAAATGGTATTATTTTATTTTCTATATTTGTTTTATTTCTATTTGTTAATTTGTAAAGTGGTGATTGGTTCTTGTTAGTTTTTTTCAAATTTACATCTGCAGTCTTTATATTTTGCACAGTACTAGGGGACATTTTCTGTTTCTGTGGTGTTGCATTGTATGCAGAGTCTGGCATCTTGGGGGTTCAGTTTAATTTTTGTCTAGCGTTTGGAATATGTCCACTTTGAGAATTTACATCTGCTATCTTATTTTGCAATGTATAGCAATTTGTTTCTAAGAATATTGCTGACAATTCCTGTCAGTGTGGCAAGTGGTGAGCGATCATTTTCACCGGGGGGGGGGGGCCTGATCATTTTCACGGGGGGTAGGGGCGCCAACTGATAGTCTGCAGGGGGGCGCCAGAGACCCTAGGCACGGCCCTGCCACAAAGATCAAACAATATGAATATACAGAGCTCCTCCACACACATACAGAACTGTCTTATAATACCTGCTTGTTATACTAATATCATGTTTCATCATTATCATGTTACCCAAAATCCTTCTTGATACAATACGATTACGTTTTTTTTCTCCGTTTATCATGTTGCCCAAGATCCTTCTATAACACTAAATGTCTATTCTCTATTATTTTTCCACTGATCATTATGTATTGTAAGCCACATTGAGCCTGCAAAGAGGTGGGAAAATGTGGGATACAAATGCAATAAATAAATAAAATAAATAAAAATTGATCCAACCAGATCTCAGAATATTGACTTCAGTGTGTGCTGCTTACTGAATTAATATTCCAGGGTCTATAATGTATTGGGTCAACACTTCAAATGCTGTATACTGTGTCAAGCCAATATATTCATCTAGAATATATCTTTAATTCAGGATTGAAGTCATTCATCCATGTCGTGCTCTCATCTAACAGTCCACAGTATGAGATACTTACTGGCTTTTAGGATTTGAGTACACTATCTTAAAAGAGCATGCAGCTAAAGCAGGAGTACTTTAAAAGATGGTTATGAAACTTTAAAGAAGATTACATTTAAAGTGATAAGAGATAGGCAATATACAGAAACCTATGAAATGTCAGCTTAACTTAAATGTCCTCTTCACTCATGGATGAGTGGGAAGTAATTGGACAGTAGTGTAGAAATCAAATGCTTATTTTTTTTTTCTGGCAGGACAGCATTTATAATTACGAATTGGCATGCTTCGATTGCTTTACATTTTAAGAAATGTGACTGATTATTAGTGCTTCCGTAGGAAGAGAATTTAAGCTGCTATGGTATTACAATGGATTTATATTGCAGAACATTCCATCACCAAATGAAGGGACCCCTTACAATTATAATATTTTTTTCAGGGACAATTCTTTTCAAAATTCCCCACAGAGTTTCCCTTTGGAAATTTTGGGCTCAGCCCATGTTCTGCTTTATTATCTCCTCTCTCTTATTCTGTCATACTCTGGATTATTCCTGTATTTGCCCACACCTTGTTCCAGAATTGTTCCTGAGTTCTACCTAAGCTGCATTCTCTTTCTAGACTGTCTTCTTTGTTTATGCTTCAGTCTGGCCATTTTCTGGCTATGCATCATTCTGTAAGTATGCACCATGACGCAATGTGTGTATTTTGGAGGTAGGTATTCATGTGGACAGAGTTTGGGCAGATCAGGATGGACCAAACACTTACATGTGTGTGTGTGTGTGTGTGTGTGTGTGTGGGTGGGTGGGGAGGGGGGTAATATTCAGCCCACAGTGGTCAGCATTTTCTTAAACGCTGACAGCTGCGGGCAGAATTTGCCCCAGATATTCAGTACGGGGGCCATGTCCAGGCACCAGTGGGGCAGGCCGTTGGAGCTTAAGTACATAAGCATCGCCATGATGGGACAGACCAAGGGTCCATCGAGCCCAGCACCCTGTCACCGACAGTGGCCAAAAGAACAAGCAATTTGTCCCGCCCATCCTAGAAATATGTCAGGGCTCTCGCCCAGTCTCTGAAATTGTGAGCCCTTGGGCCACTGCCAAGGAGTGGCAGCGGCAGGCAAATCACCCAAGCAGAAAGCAGTGCTGAACACAACAGGCAGGAACCACAGAATAAAACTAGAAGAGGCTTTAATAGTAGACAGTAACAATATCCAGTAGCACAGCAAAGTCAAAGGGCAGGCAGCAAACACAGGTAATCCTTAAACTAACCAGTGTCTTTTAGGCAGGCAGAAAGCAAAATCAAAGTCCAGGTCCAGGCAAAGGGTCAAACACACAGGAAACTTGCAAAGCAGGAACTCCAACAAACCAACAGGAACTCAGGATGACCTTTGATACCAAGGAAAGGCAAGCAAGGCTCACAGAAGCTAATAAGCCCCTCAGCAGCTGACCCACAGCTGCAGTAAATCACCAGCCAAGTAAGGGTGCTGTTCCAGAACAAAGCAGCAGAGCAAGTCTGGCAACCTGGAAAATCCGGACCGGACTCACTGAAGTCTGGAACATGGAAGACAGCAGAAAACAGTCCATAGCAGCCACCAGTTCTGGCCACCAGAGGGCAAGGAGAGCACCCACATGGAAAACTGTATTATTCCCTCGTCCATTCAATAACATTCTATGGCTTTTTCCTCCAGGAAGACGTCCAACCCTTTTTTGAAGTCTGCTAAGTTAACCGCCTTTACCACCTTTTCCGACAGTGAATACCAGAATTTAACCACGCATTGAGTGAAGAAATATTTCCTCCAATTCGTTTTAAATTTACCACACTGCAGCTTCATCGCATGCCCCCTTGTCCTAGTATTTTTGGAAAGCATAAACAGACGCTCCACATTGACCCGTTCCATTCCACTCATTATCTAATAGACCTCTATCATATCTCCCCTCAGCCAAGCTGATACCCAACATTCTATTTGCTTTCCTAGCCGTAGCAGCACATTGAGCAGAAGGTTTCAACGTATCATCAATGATGACACCTAGATCCCTTTCTCGGTCCGTGACTCCCAACGTTGAACCTGGCATGACGTAGTTATAGTTTGGGTTCCTCTTTCCCACATGCATCACTTTGCACTTGTTCACATTAAACATCATCTGCCATTTAGACGTCCAGTCTCCCAATCTCGTAAGGTCCTCTTGTTGTTTTTCACAATCTTCCCAAGGTTTGACTACTTTGAATAACTTATGCCAGTTCCAGCCAATATTCAGCTGGGATCCAAATAAGACAGTTATGAGGGCCCCGGCTTGAATATTGGCCGGGACCCGCTTAACTATTTAAAAGATATGTGGAGCTCTGCGAGCCCTCTCCTAGCCTCTGAAAAATCCTCCTCCTTATCTTCCCCCTTGTCCCAGCACACGCCATTCAGAATGTCCCTCCCTCCAGAAACATCTCCCAATTCCTACCCCAGGCTAGGTAGCCCTACCTTAGCTACCTTGTGGTCCAGTGAGGTGATGGGGGCAGGAGTGAAACTCACAATTTCCTGCCCCATACAGCTGCCTGAAGGAAATGGCTGCTGTGACCTTTCATGGCAGCTTCACAGCACTAAACAAGGGATTCTGAATGGTTTGGGCTGGGTGGGGGGGGGGGGGGAGAAAGAGAAGAAGGGGCACTTTCAAGGGTACCAGAAGGGGGCTCCCAGGGCTTCATATATCTTTTAAATAGTTATAGGGGTCTCAGCCGATATTTAGTGCCAGGGTGGGTCCCCACACTGAATATAGACAGGAACCACATATCAGCCAACTCCTCCCCAACAACACCCCCTGTTCTGCTCCTGATGTGCATACTTTTTTGAGGAGCCAATGAAAGCTGTTATTCAGTGGCACTGCCCAGTTAAGTGCTGCAGAATATAGATTTGAATGGGCAGGATCCTCTCCTGCCTGCTTAAATCACTTTGAATATCAGCCTGATAGATTATAAAATTGTATAATGTACATGTGCTCTTTTGCAATCTAGGCATGAGTAAACCAGCTCTATGGCCTGCAAAATAGGCAACTATAAGATGTTTGCACAAGTATTCTATAAAGAAAGGTAGATGCCTACCTTTCTTTATAGAATATGCTTACAGAATTACCCTGAGTGACTGAATTTTATATTTCTCTATTTAAATTTTGGCTTCGCTCCCCAACTGCCCCTCCCATGCCCATGTTGAATGAATACATTTTGGCCATAAAACAACTTATCTATAGCTAAAATTTGTCTGTTGCTGGCCACATAAAATCTTTTGAATATCGACCCCCTAAGCTTTTCTTCTATAGACACGGGGGTGGGGGAGATTCTATATATGGCGCTTGGAAAATCTGCACAGAAATCATTTTTGCCTAAGAGTATTCTATAAGGTTTAAGCGTGGTATTTAGAATACACTTAGTTGATATCCCAGCGCCTAAAACTGTACACATCTATTTACACCACCAAAAATGTCACATAAATCCCTGCGCGTAGATTTACGTGGACTGGGCCATATTCTGCAACAACATGTGTAAATTTGGGAATGGGAATCAACTACAACAAATCAAGGGGTTGTGGAAGCCACACTGAACCTGCTATCGAGCGGGAAAGAGCGGGGTATAAATGCTACAAATAATAATAATAATAATAATAATAATAATAATAATAATAATAATAATAATGCTACAGCAACACAAAAATAATCCACAGGAGAAAGTTATAAGCCCATAAAGAAGTACATATGTGGATTATTTTTGTGTTGCTGTAAATTTGGGTATGCCCACAAACACCCATTTCTCCGCCCATAACCACACCCCTTTTTGGATGTGTGCTGTGAGTTACAGCATATGCTTATCGAGTTATTGCAATAGCGCTCATTATTGCTTGTTAAGTGCTGTTAACAACGCTGATTGGCTTGTTAAGCCAATTAATTTACATGCATTGTTATGGAATATGCTTAGATTTAGGCACATAATGTTAGGCGTGATATATAGAATCCGGCAGATAATGGGAAAAAGTTTTAGTAAATCAGGCCTTAAGTGATTGTAGAATCTGTCAAATAACTGATTTATAAATGTGGAAACCAGTTTTGGCATAAGAATACTCGGAGAATGTTTTCAATGCAGTGCATGAAACAATGCTAAAGACACTGCAGATGGAACAGTGATGGATATTAATTGTGAAGTTGCACTGTGGGCTCATATTTTCAGCCATAGTTACAATTTACTTCAGTACTGCCAAATTCTACAATAGGATGATATATTATAGTATATGTAGGGATTTCTTCTAAAACTTTTTCCCATGTTGTTTAAAAGTTTGTTAAAATGCAGAATATAAACTACAATAAGTACGCTTTACACAACTGCCGAGAAGCAAAGAAACAACTGTAGCACAGAAAGAAAGCATAAAGCATTGCAGGAAGAAAATGGCTTCCACATGCCCGTGGATCAATGAAACAACAAACTAACAGAAAGGAATGGCAAAGAGGCTGGTAGCATCTTACAGACTAGCCAAATTATTGAGGCATGAGCTTCCCAAGATAACAGCCGACTTTGCCAAATGCATCTGATAAATGGATTCCTGTCCTCGAAAACTCATGCCTCAAATCGGTTATTCTATATAGTGCCAGCAGCCTCGCATCTAGCATGTTTCAATAAAATTAATCTATAAGGTGTTACCAGCCTTCTTTTTGACAAAATGGACTCTTGTCCTTGAAAATTTATGTCTGAATAAATCAGTTAATCTATATAGTCCCACCAGCCTTGCATCTAGATAAGCTATTTTATTTATTAAAATATGAGCTGCTCCAGAAAAGCTCATATTTCAATAAATAAACATTTATTTATTTTGTTTATACAATCTTATATCCCACAGTTATCCAAAAACAAGTTTCAGTTCAATGTGGTTTTCAGTTGATGGGATTAGGGTTACAAATTAGCTATGGTAGTGGTGTACAGTTGTGGGGAGTGGACTTTTGGGGTGGGGGGGGTGGGGGGGCTCAGCACCCAAGGTAAGGGAGCTATGCACCTGGGAGCAATTTCTGAAGTCCACTGCATTGCCCCCTAGGTGTCAGGGGGACCAGTGCACTATGAATGCTGGCTCCTCCCATGACCAAATGGCTTGGATTTGGTTGTTTTTGAGATGGGCGTCCTCGGTTTCCATTATCGGTGAAAACCGAGGTCGCCCATCTCTAAGGTTGACCATCTCAACATTTAGGTTGACCGTATTATCGAAACGAAAGATGGACGCCCATCTCAAAACCGGCCAAATCCAAGCTCTTTGGTCGTGGGAGGAGCCAGCATTTGTAGTGCACTGTTCCCCCTCACATGCCAGGACACCAACCAGGCACCCTAGGGGGCACTGCAGTGGTCTTCATTAATTGCTTCCAGGTACATAGCTCCCTTACCTGTGATTTGTCTATTGTAATCCCCAAAACAAAAGTCATAGAAAATGTCTCATATGCAAAATAAATGGTTAAATTGTTTTCCTTAATGCTAATTTAATTTTGGTATGACAGCCCATTTTCCTCTGTTACTTCATTGAAAATCTCAACATCAATAAAATGCTGATGAAGTGCTCTCACAAATAATCTTGTTCCATTCAGTTTCAAATTTCTAATTAGCTTAATGAACACTCCAACCTTCAGTCAGCTTCTGTGGTAACACTGCTGACACAGCTCATTCACAGACTCAATCAGGAGATCAGTTCCTGTCTCCAAAGTTTCATTTACAATTGAATTAACACTTCTGTTCATTCATGGTTCTCCTTTGCAATGATTCCTATAGAGCAGGGAGAATTTAATTTAATAATTATTTCCTTTTTTTACCCCAGCAAACTCAAGCGAAGTTATATATCATTTAAATTCTGCGTTTAACATCTCCAGTAACTACACAAGCACCAGTCATTTTTTCTAGGCAGTGGCAAAGTGGAACCACCCTACTAGACCATCAGGGAGGAAAGGTAGGCCCAAGGAGAACCTACCTGGACCATGGGGGAAGGAGAGGAAAGAAGGGGGGCTTTTTTGGACGCATGAGGGGGCAAAAAAAGAAAAATTTATATGGGTTCCTAACAATATTCAGCTGGAGCCTGGCTGGATATTGGCTGGGACCCACTTAAGCTCTGGAAGCCAGCCCCAGCAAAATTAGCCCCAGATTTTCAAGTGCCAGTGCCTGCATATGATCCAGCACTAAATATCAGGGCTAATTTAATCTGTGACGGTATGTGCTTTGAAAAATTGCTGACTGCCTCCAGCTGAATGTTAGGGGGACTACCAGTATTTTAGCAGAAACACTAGTAGTTGCTGTTCCAAAATGGTGTCGATGCAAAGGTAGGATTACCATATGGCTCCAGAAAAAGGAGGACAGATTGAGCCAGCCGGGTTTTACTTCCAGTGCTTTCAATGGAAGTAATTGAGCCAGCCGGGTTTTACGTCCATTGCTTTCAATGGAAAGCAATGGAAGTAAAACCTGGCTGGCTCAATCCGTCCTCCTTTTTCTGGAGCCATATGGTAACCCTATAAAAGGTATGAGAAGAACTTCTAAATGCATATCTATGTGGGAAGCAAACTTCAAAATATGGAAATATTTTATTTTATGCAGCACTACTAGTACTGAATATTAGCCAGTGCCCGGATAACTTCTGTTTAACGGTCTGAGGGGTTTCTGGTGCTCCCTCCCTCTCTCCTATCCTTATCCCCTTCCTTTCCCCTGAAGACGACAAGAGCTCCCAACAGATTCCTCACCCTCCACTCTATAGGCTCTGGTGGCCTAGTGGGTTCTAAGGGCAGGAGTGATGTCCACTTGTTCCTAATCATCGTGGCTTCATCCTCAAAATGGCTGCAGTGACCTCTAATAGCAATCCCATGCTACTTGCTAGTATCATGAGGCTACCGCTCAACGTCATGGCAGCAATCTTGAGTCTGCAGCCACAACAAGCAGGAGCAAGTGGACAATGCTCCTGCCCTTATGACCTCATAGATTACCAGGGTTATCAAAGGTAGGCCCAGGGGGCTATAGGGGGGACTACAGGGGTTGGATTTTTTTCTTATCTTCAAGGAGGAGGGAGGAGGATTTGGATAAGACGGGTGGATGTGCTTGGGGGGGGGGGGGTAATGACATCCGAGAGATTACAAATAAGTCATCCTCTCGTTCAGCCTGACATTCCTGGATAATGCCACCCACCAGTGGGACTTGGAACTCTAGATCTGACTAGTAGGGTCAAAGTTTGTATCTTGGGCTCAGTGGCGTTCCTAGGGGGGCTGACACCCGGGGTGGATCGCCGATGCGCCCCCCCCCCCCCCCCGGGTGCAGGCCTCCCCGGGTGCAGCGCCCCCCCCCCCCCCCCCCCCCGGTGAAACGACGGACACAAATGGGCTGGCTGGCGGGGGCGGGCACAGGACTTCCCTCCCTTTACTCTGCTATCCCTAGTGGTCTAGAGGTACCTCTTTCCTGCCCGGAGTGCTGCTGCTAGCTGCCCTGCATACTGTGAGTCCTGCTCTCGGCGTTTCAAAATGGCCACCGAGAGTTGAAGCAGCCTCGCGAGACTTCAACTCTCGGCAGCCATTTGGAAACGCCGAGAGCTGGACTCACCACAGGATGCAGCGCAGCTGTCAGCAGCGCTCCGGGCAGGAAAGAGGGGGCTCTTTCCTGCCCCGAAGAGGTACCTCTAGACCACCAGGGATAGTAGAGTAAGGGGAGGGGAGGTGACGGGGGGGAGTGGAGATGACAGGGGAGAGGCAAGGTGATTGGGGGAGGAGGGGAATATGCGCCAGGGGCGGGGTGAGGGCGTGGAAGGGGCGGGGCAGGGGACGTGAAAGGGGAAGCTCCCCCCGGCGAAACGACCCCCCCCCCGGTGCATCTTTACCTGCTGGGGGGGTGGCGCACGTCTGTCAGCAACGCTCGTTCCCTGCTCCCTCTGCCCTGTTACAGGAAATAACCCGTTCCGCGGCCAGAGGGAGCAAAGAACGAGCATTGCCGACAGACGCGCGGCACCCCCCCAGCGGCATGCACTCAGGGTGGACCACCCCCACCGCCCCCCCCCCCTTAGTACGCCACTGCTTGGGTTGAGGCCTGAAGCCAGGCAGGTCTAAGAAGACTGGAAGGAATGGGTCACATGCAACTTTTAACCTAAGGGCAGCATTGGTGCTATGAGCTATTCTTTGGTATTATGGGGATAATATACTCCTAGTCCCGTGGGACTCCTGACTCTTGCCTAAGTTGAATTCTCTAGACAGGAAGATCCTTTGCTCCATCCCCTCTAACTGGTACCACTTAAAGAGAAAGCCAAAGAAAAATGAGCTGCTGTTCTTTTTCTCTTCTTCCTGCTCTCTTTGCCAATAGCACCAAAGACAACATCTTCAGGCAGCAGCATCTCTGTCACATCTCAGGCTGGGATGGTCTGCTCATCCACAATGACTGCATGACATCTCTGTCTTGTAACATTGCTGCTTCTGTCACTGGTTTCCTAGTTTCTAGAAACCTTGAAAACACTGAGGGAAGGTGCAATGTGGGATCCTGGTTTCTGTCGGCCTTAAGAACATAAGAATAGGCATATTGGGTCAGACCAATTGTCCATCTAGCCTAGTATCCTGTTTCCAGCAGTTGCCAATCCTGGTCACAAGTATCTGGCAGAAACTCAATTGGTAGCACCATTCCATGCTACCAATCCCAGGGCAAGCAGTGGCTTCCCCCATATCCATCTCAATAACAGACTATGGACATTTCCTCCAGGAACTTGTCCAAACCTTTTTTAAATCCAGACAGCTAACCGCTGTTACCATATCCTTCGCAATGAGTTCCAGAGAATAACTATTCTTTTGAGTGAAAAAATATTTCCTCCTATTTGTTTTAAAAGTATTTCCATGCAATTGAATTGAGTGTCCCCCGCTCTTTCTAATTTTGAATGAGTACTTTCACTATAGAATGACTGTATTTCTTTCCTGTCTTAAATGGAGTTCTTTTCTTTTTTTTTTTTTTTTTGTTACATTTGTACCCCGCGCTTTCCCACTCATGGCAGGCTCAATGCTGCTTACATGGGGCAATGGAGGGTTAAGTGACTTGCCCAGAGTCACTTTGACCTGCTTGACAGAAAAAGGTGGTATAGGAAATTCCTAATAAAAGATAAGAAAGATTGCATGTACTTAATAGGAACCTGCTTGCTCTAATCCACAGGGTATCAGTAGAATACAAATGCAAGCATGCACACACAAGCTACAGGGCAGATTTTTCATAAAAACATAAGGATATAAGCATTGCCATCCTGGGACAGACTGAAGGTCCATCAAGCCCAGTATCCTGTTTCCAACATTGGTCAGTCAATCCAGGTCAAAAATATCTGGCAAGATCCCAGAACAGTAAATCAGATTTTATGCTGCTTATCCTAGAAATAAGCAGCTGCTTTTCCCAAGTCCATCTTAATAATGGCTTATGGACTTTTCTTTTGGAAAAGTATCTAAACCTTTTTTTAAAACCCTGCTAAGTTAAATGCATTTACCACATTCTCTGGCATTTCATTCTACAGTTTAATTACATGTTGAGTGAAGAAATATTTTCTCCTGCTTGTTTTAAATTTACTACTTAGTAGCTTCATTGTGTGCCCCCTAGTCCTAGTATTTTTGGAAATGATTCACGTCTACCTGTCCCACTCCTCTTAGTATTTTATAGACCACTATCATATTTACCTTCAGCCATCTCTTCTCCAAGCTGAAGAGCCCTAGCCTCTTTAGCCTCTCCTCATAGGGAAATGGTCTCATCCCCTTTATCATTTTTGTAGCCCTTCTCTGTACCTTTTCTAATTTTGCTATATCTTATTTGAGACGTGGTGACCAGAATTGCACACAATATTCGAGGTGCAGTCACACCATGGAGCAATACAAAGGTTATTTTACCATTTTGCTCTGATGCTATTCCTACTTTGCTGCCCTGTTTTGGGAGCCATGCTTGACTGCATTTGTTTCAGTAGCTCAATTTTATTATCATTATTTGTATGTCGACGGTTCTTGCTTGTGTTAGACGTTTGTCTTTCTTGCTTACAAAAAAACCACCAAAAGTGGAGAAACTAGATTTGTCACGTGGATATAGATAAAAGAACACCAAAAAAGTAGCGAGATTAACACGACACTTCCTAGACACTGTGGAGGCGAGTAATCAAAATGCTTTATTAAAAGAAGGTTAAAAAGACTCGACACAGAGCTGTGTTTCGTCGAAAAACACCTGCTTCAGGAGTCTGTTTGTTGTGTAAGTCAATGAATGGAACACTATAAGCAAGGCAGCCAAATCAAGCCTTTAGAAAGGCTAATGACAGGTAAATAGTCGATGACCTAAAGAATGATATAACCCAATTTCATACTCAGGAACGTTCATGTATTACCATAATTTATTCTTCCTTAACATATATATGCACATGATATATATCTGTACCATGATCTGTTCATGTATGTTATGTTACATGTATGTTACCATGTATGTATGCAACTTAACACATTACCATTTGTAATTCTGTTACCCGGAAATGGCAACCGCCATTACGGCAAATGTAAGCCACATTGAGCCTGCAAATTGTTGGGAAAATGTGGGATACAAATGCTACAAATAAATAAATAAATAAATGCGCCAAGCAAAAGCTTAAAAGGACAATTAAAGCTGGAAGAAAAATCAACCGCAGTGGTGCTAAGCAAGAAGCAAGATATAGTAGAATTGGAAAAGGTACAGCGAAGGGCGACGAAAATGATAGTGGGGATGGGACGACTTTCCTATGAAGAGAGGCTGAGAAGGCTAGGGCTTTTCAGCTTGGAGAAGAGACTGCTGAGGGGAGATATGATAGAAGTGTATAAAATAATGAGTGGAATGGATCGGGTGGATGTGAAGCGACTGTTCACGCTATCCAAAAATACTAGGACTAGAGGGCATGAGTTGAAGCTACAGTGTGGTAAATTTAAAACGAATCGGAGAAAATTTTTCTTCACCCAACGTGTAATTAGACTCTGGAATTCGTTGCCGGAGAACGTGGTACGGGCGGTTAGCTTGACGGAGTTTAAAAAGGGGTTAGATAGGTTCCTAAAGGACAAGTCCATAGACCGCTATTAAATGGACTTGGAAAAATTCCGCATTTTTAGGTATAACTTGTCTGGAATGTTTTTACGTTTGGGGAGCGTGCCAGGTGCCCTTGACCTGGATTGGCCACTGTCGGTGACAGGATGCTGGGCTAGATGGACCTTGGTCTTTCCCAGTATGGCACTACTTATGTACAGCTTTCCATGGTTCTTTTAGTACTGTTATACGTTTATTCAATTTGTTGTTTCTTTTTTTTTTCCATCTTTTTTGTACCGTATTGTTAATCATTTACCTATTTTAATTGTCATTGTTTTGCTATGTCTTTACTATGAATCACCTTGGGCTATCTTTGGAATGGTGTTCATGGAATCTGCCTAATAGATAGATAAGAACCCCTTCTTTGTTACTTGGACATGGGCTTCAGAACACTTGAAAACAATTAAATGATTAGGTCTCGGTGTGTCTGTCATAGAGTTTGTTTTCTGATAAGCATTAATATTAGCAAGTGTGTCAGTGGACATACACTGACTACCTTATAACTTTTGTCTGTAGAAGCAATTTTCATTTTTGTAAAGGTAACTTAAAACTGTCATAGTATGGTGAACTGTAATGTTAATATGAAAGAAGTCATTCTGATGCCTTCTTTTACCCATCTGGTGATCACAGAGTCAAATTAACCTTCTCTATGAAGGAAGGTCAATATTCATTTCAGCGGCTAAACCAGAGTGTTTCTTTAATACAAGCACACTTGTGATTGCTTTGTTGCCGTCTGGAATTGATTTCCCATCTAAATGGGCTTCTCATCCTCCCAAGCTTGTTTGCAGTTTGTCCTATTTTCTAGTTTGTTTTTAGGAGAGGAAGAGAAGAACCAGAACAGAATTTAATCTGACCCTGGAGCTGGAAATAGCCAGCCTTTCCTGCCCTTCCAGGACTGATAAACACTAGATTACCGGTTCTTCTTACTAGGGGTTAGATGGACATTTTCATTTTGTTTGCCCTTTTCTGTCTTCTGTTTCACTTTTCAGGTTATTTCTTTTCTTTTATCTTGTTCTATCATTTTATTTTGTTTCAATTTAAAGTTAATGGGGGAAGCAATTCATTCTATGTTGACTCTTACGTTGTGGTTTTGTAATCATCAGTACAAGAGCGGGGCACTTCACAGCATCAAGAGCAGGACAAAGTGACATGAAGATTGTTATGAATAACTCTTAGCACAATGATGGATCAAAGTAACCAACAGCATAACGAGAAGAGCAAAATAGCTGGACAATGGCATAAACATCCCAAGTCACCGAGAATGAGGTAAAGCAGCACTGACAGTGGCATAAAGATCCTAAGGTAAGAGGGGTAAAACAGCAGCAATAGTACCATGAAGACCCGAAAGCGCAGAGAGGAGAGGAACAAAGGAGCAAAACGAATGGCATGAACATCCCAAAAGCACTGTGAGAGGGGTAAGGCGGTAGTTTATACTTTACTAGTGAAAAAGGCCCATTTCTGACAGAAATGAAACGGGCGCTAGCAAGGTTTTCGTCGGAGTGTGTATGTTTCAGAGAGCGTGTGTGAGAGTGACTGTGTGAGAGAATCAGAGTGTGTGCCAGGGGCCCCTCCCTCCTCCCTCCCAGTTCCAGGGTCCCCCCTCCCTCCGTCCGGGTTCCAGGGTCATCCCTCCATCCGAGTTCCAGAGTTATCCCCCCCACCCTCCCTCATAGTTTCAGGGTCCCCACCCCAAAAACTTTTTGTCCTTTACCTGTTAAGATGCTGTTTTTCCAGTAGAAACAGCTTTAGACATGTTTCAAATGGAAGAAGACAAAAAAAAACGACAATATGGATGTGCAGCTCCTATGTGTGCTTGGTTTGAGTGTATGGGAATGACAGCTGTGTTGGGGAGAGGAAACAGAGATTAACCAATGGGCTTCCTTGCTTACAGTGTAGTTCATTGGCGTCCTGCAGCATGGCCGGAGTCGGAGAGGAGAGGGAGGGCAGAGGAACGGTGAGCGAGGTGCTGTGGGAGGGTGGGTGAGGCAGACTGTGGGATGGGGGGAGGGATCCTGCGGCGATTTACTTTGGGTTTCAGTGTATGGCAAATGACGGCTGCGTTGAGGAGTGGAAAGAGAGAAGGGTTGTAGGGTGGAGCACTGGGTGTTGTGACCTCGCGGCAATTTACTTTGGGTTTCAGTGTATGGCAAATGACGGCTGCGTTGGGGAGTGGAAAGATAGAGGGGTTGTAGGGTGGTGCACTGGGTGTTGTGACCTTGGGGGGTGGGTGGAGGGGTAAGCGGTGGCAACATGTGGAGGGTGGCAGTGTTGGCAACTTGGGGGGGTGTAGGGGTGAGGGGTGGTGACTTTGGCACGTGGGGCGTGGGTGTTGGTGAGTGGCGCTGCCTTTTTTATATATATATATATTTTTGTATCTGACGGAGGGAGGGGGTGTGCGGAGGTGACGACCTGTTTGGGGGGTGGGAGTGGAGGGTGGAGCAGCTGGTGGTGTGACACTGGGGAGGGGGTGGAGGGTGGAGTACTGTGTGGTGAGTGGTGCTTTTATTTATTTATTTATTTTGTGCAGTGGCGCCGACCTGTGGGGGAGGAGTGGAGGGTGGAGCAGTGTGTGTTGTTACCTTGGAGGGGGTGGAGGGGGGGAGCGGTGGCAACATGTGGGTGGGTGGAGGGTGGTAGTGTTGGCAACTTGGGGGGTTGTAGGGGTGAAGGGTGGTGATTTGGGGGGGCATGGGAGTGTAGGTGTAATGGTTTTCATCGATGTGTGGCCCGCCCTCGTCTCAAAAGTGATGACGTCGTGGGCGGAGCGATGCGATTGGTTGAGTGGCATAGCTCCGCCCTCGACATCATAACGTTTGACGCGAGGGCGGGGCCAACATTCATGTGTGAATTGTGGTTTCACCACCATGCATTTAGAACGTTGGGTCTTGTGGAGGCTTCATAGAACGTTGGAGGTGCGTTTTATATAGAGAGATACTTTATTGTTACTTATTACTATACTGCTCTAAGCTGTCTGGGCAGAGCAGAGCGGTGTACATACTAAAAACATTTTAGAAAAAGGAAAGGAACTCCATTTTTGACAGGAAAGTGATGTATTCACATAAAGAGCAGTTGAAAAAGGATGTGGAATGGACGGGTCATGTACGTTTCTAAAATCTATGCACGTGGTTATAGAATACACCCAGTCTGCACATAATTTAGGCGTCGGCATTTACATCAATGGCCCTGTTTACAAAGGCGTGCTAGAGTTCAATAAGATATATCATCATGAGCCATCTGAAATGACCTAACACCATATCTCTCCAAACCAGGTAAAACCACATTTTTACACCTGACCGCTTCAATCAATTTTCACCAATGAACATTAATGTATTACCCCCTTATTTCCCATGCCTAGAATGAACTGTCTGTCCAACTTACTTTATATTTACTTCAACATTTATGAACTTTAATGTAACACTACTTTGTATTTCTCAATCCGGAAATCGTGATCACCATTACGGCATCATGTAAGCCACGTTGAGCCTGCAAAGAGGTGGGAAAATGTGGGATACAAATGCAACAAATAAATAAATAAAACTAAGGGAAGGAGGTGGAGAAGGAGGGTGAAAGAACTAAGGGGTCCTTTTGCCAAAATGCGGTAAAAGGGGCCCTGCACTAGCATCAGTGCGTGTTTTTGCCACGTGCCGAGGGCACTTTTACTGCAGAGGTCATGCGGTAAGCTTGCACTTGCCGTGCGGCCATTTCGGGAGAAGCACTTACTGCCACTCAGTGAGGTGGCGGTAAATGCTCCTGCGCTAATGCAGCAGTAACCCCAGTCGTAAAAATACAGAAATAAATTTCTAGAGCACCGGAAAT
The DNA here is from genome assembly GCF_901765095.1 of Microcaecilia unicolor. Lineage (NCBI taxonomy): Eukaryota > Metazoa > Chordata > Amphibia > Gymnophiona > Siphonopidae > Microcaecilia > Microcaecilia unicolor. The sequence goes on from NC_044033.1 coordinate 41,442,125, forward strand.
GACATGCGCTGGGGGCAGAATTACTGCCAAGCCTATTGCTATGCACCAACCCTTTAGTAAAAGGGCCCCTAAAGGAAGGAGGGGGCAGAGGGAAATAAAAACAGCGTTGCTTGATTGCCTTTAAACATTCATTTAAAAAGGTATCACTATCACCTCAAGGAAAGAAGCAAGTCAAGTGCCATTTCCATCTTTGCAGGAAGCTTATTCCATCTGGTTGCTGCAGGAAATGTGACATACAGAAGACATAAGACTACTTTCTCAGTGCCCAATTCCTTTAGACTGAGACTCATGCTTGAGATGGTTTTAGGCCACTAGTGGCCCGTGGTTGTCCAGGATCAGACCTTCTAAGAACACATTGTATAGGAAGGCTAGACAAGACTAATAATAAGTGCAACAGTAGTACATTTTTTAGAAAGCATACGTCATGGGAGAAAGGACAAACCCGTGTTATGAATAAGAAAATATGCTAATACATTGAGATAAGCTCTTCAATGATAAGGATTTTGTAATAAAGCACTGTACAAGAAAACCTCAGACACTGAGGAGCTCATTTTTGGAAGTGAAAACATCAAAAAAGCGGCATAAATCAGCATTTGGATGATGTTTAGACGTTATTCTATGAAATCCATCAGAAGCGCGTTCAAATCACAAGGGGTTTGTCAGGGGTGTGTTAAAGGCAGGATCTGGACATTCCTAACACTTGGACATTTTTCTGCCGTAATTGGAAAAAACCAAAAACATCTAGGGCTATATGTTGGATATTTTTGTCCAGACCTGTTTTATTAATAAATAAGTCACAAAATAAGTGTCCTAAATGACCAGATGACCACTGCAGGGAATCAGGGATGACTTCCCTTACTCCTCCAGTAGTCACTGACCGCCTACCAAACCCACTTCTCGTACTGACCTTTAAATGCATCCACTCTGCAGCCCCCCATTACCTCTCCGCTCTCATCTCTCCCTACATTCCTCCCCGTGAACTCCGCTCACTGGACAAGTCTCTCTTGTCGTCCTCCTTCTCCTCCACTGCTAACTCCAGGCTTCGCTCCTTTTCTCTCGCGGCACCTTATGCCTGGAATAGACTTCCTGGACCTATACGTCTAGCTCCATCTCTAACTGTTTTCAAATCAATGCTGAAAACCCACCTTTTCACTGCTGCTTTTAGCTCCTAGCCACAATTGCCCTCCCCTTGTCCCATCCTCCCTTCTCACCCATTACTTCCCTCACCCGTAACTGTCTTGTCTGTCTGTATTATTTAGATTATAAGCTCTTTTGAGCAGGGACTGTCTCTTTGTATCAGGTGTTCAGCACTGCGTGCGTCTGGTAGCGCTATACAAATGCTAATAATAATAATAATAACATTACTTACAAGCATCTATACTGGCCTCAGTTGTAATACTCAGGTCCATTAGAGCAGCATGCAGAGCAGAGTAGTGGTGGGTGCACTGCAGACATGTGGCCCATACCTCCTCCTACCTGTTACACTTCTGGTGGAAACTGTAAGCCCTCCCAAACTCACCAGAAACTCACTGTATCCACATATAGGTGCCCCTGTCACCCATAAGGGATACTGTAGTGGTGTACAGTTGGGGGTAGTGGGTTTTGTGAGACTCAGCAGATAAGTGAGCAGTGGTGAGATGTGTACTTAGGAGCATTTATTTGAAGTCCACTGCAGTGCCCCCTAGGGTGTCCCATTGCTCTCCTGGGATGCTTATGTGGCCAATCTACTAAGAATGCTGGCTCCTCCTACATCCCAATGGCTTGATTTTGTGCATTTTTCACTTGGACTTTTTTTTTTTTTTTTTTCAAACATGGGTCAAAAAGATGAACTCACAGAGACAAAAACATCCCCAAAAAAGACATTTTTCATATTCCCCACTTGAATTTTAGATGTCCAAAACGTCCAAAGTTGGACTTAGATATATAGAAAATTCCCGTCTGAGTCTCCTACACAGGGAATAGATTATTAAAAATATATGGAAAAAACCCGCTTTTGTTACACAGTATGATGTTATCTTAGAATTTTACACTGGATAAATAAAATATATTTGTTTAACTTACTCATACTGTTTACTTCCTGTAGATTTTTTTCCATTTCCTTTTTGCATTGCCGCCTTGGTTGCCAATAATTTTTACTCTTGCAACATTTTGGATTCTATCTCTTTCTCTCTCTGTGTACCAGATCACGTGCTCCACTAAGGACTAGGTCTAGAATTTTTCCTTCTCTTGTCGGCTCCTGAACCAGCTGCTCCATAAAGCAGTCCTTGATTTTGTCAAGAAATTTTACCTCCCTAGCATGCCCTGATGTTATATTTGCCCAGTCAATATCGGGGTAATTGAAATCACCCATTATTATTGTGTTGCCCAGTTTGTTAGCCTCCCCAATTTCCGATAACATTTCTACATCCGTCTGTTCATCCTGGTCAGGCAGACGATAGTACTCTCCTATCACGTCTATCCTTTTCCCCTTTACACATGGAATTTCAATCCACAGGGATTCCAAGATGTGTTTTGTTTCCTGCAGAATTTTCAATCTATTTGATTCAAGGCCCTCCTTAACATACAATGCTACTCATCCACCAATTCGATCCACCCTATCACTACAATATAATTTGTACCCCAGTATGACAGTGTCCCACTGGTTATCCTCCTTCCACCAGGTCTCAGAGATGCCTATTATATCTAATTTTTCATTTAGTGCAATATATTCTAACTCTTCCATCTTATTTCTTAGGCTTCTGACATTCACATATAGACATTTCAAACTATGTTTGTTGTTCTTAGTTACATATTGCTTAGTACTTGACAGTGTTAATTTGCAATCTTTTGTCTGATTTTTATTAAAGGACACTTGATCTACTATGTTCTCTTTTGCAACCTCGCTATCGGAATACCTTATCATCCCTGTTTTGCCAATATCTTTGAAAGATACCTTGTTCCGAGCCATGCATTTTTGAATGACTGTCGGCCTTCCCACAAGTTCTGGTTTAAAAGCTGCTCTATCTCCTTTTTAAACACCGATGACAGCAGCCTGGTCCAACCCTAGCTTAGGTGGATCTCATCCTTCTGGAATAGACTTCCCTTTCCCCAGAATGTTGCCCAGCTCCTTATAAATCTACAACCCTCCTTCCTGCACCATCGCTTCATCCATGCATTGAGACTCCGGATCTCTGCCTGTCTCTTGGGCCCTGCATGTGGAATGGGTAGCACTTCAGAAAATGCTACCCTAGAGGTTCTGGATTTGAGCTTTCTACCTAAGAGCCTAAATTTGGCTTCCAGAACCTCTCTCCCACATTTTCCTATGTCATTAGTACCCACATGTATCAAGACAGCCGGCTCCTCTCCAGCACTATCTAAAATCCTATCTAGGTGACGCATGAGTCTGCCACCTTTGCACTAGGCAGGCAAGTGACCAGGTGATCCTCACGTCCACCAGCCATCCAGCTATCTACATGATTAATAATCAAATCACCAACTACAACAGCCATCCTAACCCTTCCCACCTGGGCAGCAGCTCAAGGAGACACATCCTCGTTGTGAGAGGATATTGCACCCCCTGGTGTGTTGGTCCTTTCTATACGATTACTTCCAGCTGCACCAGGGTGATGCTCTCCTTTTAGAAGGCCTCCCTCCTCCAAGGCAGCACAGGGACTGCCAGATTGGAGGTGGGTCTTGTCTACAATGTCCCTGTAGGCCTCCTCTATGTATCACTCTGTCTCCCTCAGCTCTTCCAAGTCTGCTACTCTAGCCTCAAGAGAACGGACTCCTTCTCTGACAGCTAGGAGCTCTTTGCATCAAGCACACACATATGACATCTCACCAAATGGGAGATAATCATACATGTGACACTCAGTGCAAAAGACTGGATAGCACCCCTCTCGCTGCTGGACTACTGTCTGCATCTTAGTATTATAGAGTTGTTTAATTAAAACTTCTTAAGGTACTAGGGATATCAGATGAATATAATGAGCCTTAAGATTGGTGTAATTTGTCATTTATTTAGGGTTTGCTTCTTAGAAAATAATTAAATGTAATTAAAACTCTAATGAAAACTCCCCTCTTGGTGTCCTAATTAGAATAATTGACTATAAATGAAGAGTTGAGCTAGGGGTGGGTGGGAGTTGGGGAAGGTGGGTGGGAATGAGGACTGAGCTAGGTCCTTCTGTGCCTTCTAGAGACTATCTGTTAATGCTGTGGCAGAAAATTAAAGTTTTAAAAACTATGGGGAAAAGAGTATGGAGATTAGCTAATCAAGTTTGCTTGGTTTTTTTTTTTTTTTTTTTAGTTCTATGTTTATCAATATCCTACAATTCCTCTTTTAAACCCTAATCTTTAAGTTACCAAGCACATAATAAAATAGTCATTTATACACAGAGAAGACCTCTTCTCTCAGAACATCTCAGAAAGAAAGTTGTGGGACCTTTTTCTCTTTATACATTTTGGATTCTAGGGGAACTGTTTGAAAGAAACCCTTTGAAGCTAGCCCAATACTCAGATTGCCCTTAGTAACCTTTGCGAATATTATACTTCCTCACACCTTAATTAGCACCTAATTCAGGTCACAGCAGTACTACCTCTCCAGCAGGCAAGAACAGAAAATAATTTTCTTTTCGGACAGTTCAAGCCTTGCTACTATCCTTTTTATACTCTTGGCTGTTAAGTTTCTACCTCTAGAGAAAGTTTCAGTTTAAAACTATAGGGAAAAGGGATTGTAATAATGCTTGCTTCTCTCTCTGTTATTTTTTATTTTCTTTCTAAGACTGAACTGAGCCCTTCTGTGCCTTAAAGTATGAGAAAAAGGGTATGGAGACCAGGAAATAAAGTTTGCTTGCTTGTTTTTTCTTTCTTTTTTTAAATTCTGTGTTTATCAATATCCTACAATTCCTCTTTTAAACCCTAATCTTTAAGTTACCAAGTACAGAATAAAATAATGTCATTTACCCGCAGAGATGGCTAAAAACTGAGCATGCAAACTCATCTTTGAATGTACACCTCACAAAAAAATAATGCAATAGGAATAATTTAACAATTAACAATGCAAAGCTCTCCACATGGGAAAAAGATTAAGCCAGTGCCTGAAGATGACTGCAAGTAATTAGCTTCAATACATCTGAAAATACACTGGCATGATAAAATGTCACAGGTGCAAGAATCAGTTGGTAGTTCCCTCATTCCGGCTGATTATGCTCATCTCACTCAGAGCTAAATTGTTCACTGTCTCTGGTCCCTCTTTGTGGGATATACTGCCACTCACCGTACAGCTAGAGACATCTCTACTACTTTATAAGAAGCATTTCTATCCACGGCTGCCTTTGGCGCCTAATTCTTTTTTTTCTTCCCGCATCCCCTGTTCTGCTGAGCTCTGGATGAGTGCTTGTGTCCCTTCTCTGTATCTGCTGACACCTTTTAAAAAAATAAATTGTCTTATGATAGTAACATAGTAGATGACGGCAGAAAAAGACCTGCACGGTCCATCCAGTCTGCCCAAGAAGATAAATTCATATGTGCTACTTTTTTATTTGTACTGTCCTCTTCAGTGCACAGACCGTATAAGTCTGGCCAGCCCTATCCCCACCTCCCAACCACCAACCCCACCTCCCAACCACCAGCTCTGGCACAGACCCTATAAGTCTGCCCAGCACTATACCTGCCTCCCACCACCGGCTCTGGCACAGACCGTATAAGTCTGCCCAGCACTATCCCCGCCGCCCAACCACCAGCCCCGGCACAAACCGTATAAGTCTGCCCAGCACTAGTCCCGCCTCCCACCACCAGCTCTGGCACAGACCGTATAAGTCTGCCCAGCACTATCCCTGCCTCCCAGCACCGGCTCTGGTACAGACCGTATAAGTCTGCCCAGCACTATCCCTGCCTCCCAACCACCAGTCCTGCTTCCCACCACCGGCTCTGGCACAGACCGTATAAATCTGCCCAGCAATATCCCCGCCTCCCAACCACCAGCCCTGCCTCCCGATCTTGACTAAGCTCCTGAGGATCCATTCCTTCTGCACAGGATTCCTTTATGTTTATCCCACGCATGTTTGAATTCCGTTACCGTTTTCATCTCCACCACCTCCCGCGGGAGGGCATTCCAAGCATCCACCACCCTCTCCGTGAAAAAATACTTCCTGACATTCTTCTTGAGTCTGCCCCCCTTCAATCTCATTTCATGCCCTCTCGTTCTACCGCCTTCCCTTCTCCGGAAAAGGTTTGTTTGCGGATTAATACCTTTCAAATATTTGAACGTCTGTATCATATCACCCCTGTTCCTCCTTTCCTCCAGGGTATACATGTTCAGGTCTGCAAGTCTCTCCTCATACGTCTTGTAACGCAAATCCCATACCATCCTCGTAGCTTTTCTTTGCACCGCTTCGATTCTTTTTACATGTTTGTTTTGTTCTTGTTTTTGTTTTTGTTATGCAAATAGCTGCTCACTATTGTTAGGATGCTTTCCTCCCTTTTCCTTGATCTCTCTCTCTGCTTTCCTATCCTGTTATGAGTGCCATTCTTTTCAGTTCTGAATATTACTTTATTGTTGTCAATCACCTAGATTGTCAGTCGGGTGTTATATCAAATCTGGAATAAACTTGGAAACCTTGAAAAATAGATAGAGCATTGTAGCCTGCTTAATTTTCATTTAATGTGGCATTAAGGGCCTGAAAAATCCACGCGCTAAAAAAGTATGCCTAGGCGTATTCTCTAAAGTACACCCAAATTTTATAAAATAGGCTTAAATTTCCGCATGGTGTATAGAATATGCCGAGTGCCTCTCCATGTGACTAAATTTGGTCATGTCCATTTAGGCCATGTTTCACTTGGCATAAATCTTGATGCTTAAATTAGGTGCAGAGCAGGTGTATTCTATAGTAATACGTATAGATTGTAGAAATGCCCATGCCCCGCCCATTCCACACCCCCTTTTCAACTATGCGACATGGAATTTACGCACACTATATTATAGAATACACTTAGCGAGCTGTGCACATAAATTTTAATTAATGCTAATTAGTGCTGATAATTGCTTGTTAACATCCAACTGACAGCACTCATTAGCTAGTTAACCAATTAAATTGCATGCATTGTTATAGAATACTCTTCTACGTAGAAATTATGGCATAATATATAGAATTTGGGGGTTAACTTCTAGTGCTGCACTTGCACTTGTGTTGGTTTACTAAGGGGTTCTTTTAATAAGATGCACTGAAAAATGGCCTGCGGTACTGTTGGCGCGTGTTTTGGGTGTGCGCAGAATCATTTTTCAACGCACCTGCAAAAAATGCCCTTTTTTATTTTTGCCGAAAATGGACGTGCGGCAAATTGAAAATTGTTGCACGTCCATTTTGGGTCTGAGACCTTATTGACAGCCATTGACCTATTGGTAAAGTCTCACGCAGTAACTGGGCGGTAATGACCTAGGCACGTCCGATATGCAAATTAGAAAATAAAAATTATTTTTCTGACATTTGTATCGGATGCATGCCAAAAATGAAATTACTGCAAGAGGCACCTGGTAGCCGGGTGGTAACTCCATTTTGGCGCACGTTGGGCGCGCCTAGATGCTTACGCGGCTTAGTAAAAGGGCCCCTCCATGATTTAGAAATTTCTCTTCTAACATACTTCCAGCCTGAAACTCACTCTTAAAATATCTGTTCAAACACATAGTAACATGGTAACATAGTAGGTGACGGCAGAAATAGACCTGTACGGTCCATCCAGTCTGCCCAACGAGATAAATTCATATGCGCTACTTTATATGTATACCTGACCTTGATTTGTATCTACAATTTTCAGGGCACAGACTGTAGAAATCTGCCCAGTACTAGCCCCGCCTCCCAACCACCGGTGCTGCCACCCAATCTCCGCTAAGCTTCTGAGGATCCATTCCTTACAAACAGAATTCCTTTATGTTTATCCCACGCATTTTTGAATTCTGTTACTGTTTTCATCTCCACCACCTCCCGCGGGAGGGCATTCCAAGTATCCACCGCTCTCGCCGTGAAAAAATACTTCCTGACATTTTTCTTGAGTCTGTCCCCCCTTCAACCACATTTCATGTCCTCTAGTTCTACCGCCTTCCCGTCTCCACCACTCTCCAAAAAATATATCATTGAAATGTTCATGGTTGTACAATAGCAATTATTAGCCTGGGCAGATCTATAGTATTGGGAGATTATCCAGCTTATAATTGAAAAAGAAAAACGTCTATATTGCGACCCAAATCGGGAGATAGACGTTTATCTCACAAAAACGAATAAAGCGGTATAATCGAAAGCCGAATTTGGACGTTTTCAACTGCACTCCGTCGCAGATGCGGACAAAGTTGATGGGGGCGTGTTGAAGGCGTGGTGAAGGCGGAACTGGGGCGTGGTTATCGGGCGATCAGAGATGGGTGCCTTTCGCCGATAATGGAAGAAAGATATGCGTTTTTAGCGAGAATTTAGGGCACTTTTCCTGGACCCTGTTTTTCCACGAATAAGGCCCCCAAAAGTGCCCCAAATGACCAGATGACCACTGGAGGGAATCGGGGATGACCTCCCCTGACTCCCCCAGTGGTCACAAACCCCCTCCCACCACAAAATATGCCGTTTCACAACTTTTTATTTTCACCCTCAAATGTCATACCCACCTCCCTGGCAGCAGTATGCAGGTCACTGGAACAGTTATTAGGGGGTGCAGTGGACATCAGGCAGGTGGACCCAGGCCCATCCCCCCCCCACATGTTACACTTGTGCTGGTAAATGGGAGCCCTCCAAACCGCCCCCCCCAAACCCACTGTACCCACATGTAGGTGCCCCCCTTCACCCCTTAGGGCTATAGTAATGGTGTAGACTTGTGGGCGGTGGGTTTTGAGGGGGATTTGGGGGGCTCAACACACAAGGGAAGGGTGCTATGCACCTGGGAGCTCTTTTACCTTTTTTTTTGTTTTTGTAAAAGTGCCCCCTAGGGTTCCCGGTTGGTGTCCTGGCATGTGAGGGGGACCAGTGCACTACGACTCCTGGCCCCTCCCACGAACAAATGCCTTGGATTTATTCGTTTTTGACCTGGGCGCTTTCATTTTCCATTATCACTGAAAAACAAAAACGCCCAGCTCACAAATTGTCGAATAAAACATGGACGTCTATTTTTTTCGAAAATACAGTTCAGTCCGCCCCTTCACGGACCCGTTCTCGGAGATAAATGCCCATGGAGATAGACGTTTTTGTTCAATTATGCCCCTCCACGTAATTACTAATTTCTTTATACACTAGCACAATTCTGCGAAGTGTACCATGTCCAAACAGATCTGCTTTCTCTATGTCAAAATACTAGAGTCTAATCTTTTTTCCTTATTCTGGTCTACCGCTGTTTGGAAAACTGAGAGTTTGTGAGAGCCACTGGCATTATTTTAATACCAAAATCTTTTCTTCAGTGTTTACAGCTTTTATTCCTCACAAGACACATTCTTCCAGTGGTAGTTCTCAGCGCACAATAAAATATTTTCTAGGCTGGAAACAATATCCTAGTTATTTATTAGTTATGGGCTGTTTGGGCACTTGGGTTCTCTGAGCCTTTCTTAACAAGCAGTTTTTAAGTCACCGAAAGCAGCATAAATATGTGATACTGGCTTAGCCCTATTGTACACCCAAGGTTATAAATGGTCGAAGGGTGGACCCATGTTTTATTCTATGTGCTATGCACAATTTATTTTCTTTGTAATATTCCTCTAGCTACTGAAACACTGGAAACAAACACAATCATGTTATTAGAACTCACATCTAGGCACCGTTGGGGATTTTTGTGTCTAATTTGGCAGAAATGTTTATTTGAATTAACTCTCTTTTATGAGATGAATGTTTACCACCTGCATAAATGTTCCTATCTATGGGAGATCGTCAGTATGCAGGTGTATCAGAAGGGGAAGAAAGAGGATGCTGCTATTTAAAAAGGTCCCTTTGTTCTCAAAAGCTAGGAAGGACAACACAAATTGAATGAAAGAAGCCATTTTAATGGCATAACAACATAATGTAAAAAAATGGGAAATCAGGGCCTGATATTAAAAAAAAAAGCTGAATTCCTACAATTCTCTCCTAAGTTAGGTTCCTAAATTTGTGACTTATTTTTAGAAAACTTAGGAGCCCATGTTTTCAGCAGAAAATCCATCTTAATTTAGGAGCTTTATGCATATCAATTTAGGCCTGCCATATATTTGCCAAGAATTGTGAGCTTAATTTATAAGCCTAGTGCTGAAAATCAGTACTAAGCTGCTAATTTGCTTGCTTGTTCTAAATCCACCCCTGTAGCCCAGGGGCGTATCTGCGTGGGGCCACAGGGGCCTGGGCCCCCGCAGATTTCACCCTGGACCCCCTACCACCGTCAACCTTCCCCTGCTGCCGTTGTTTACCTTTGCTGGCGGGGGACCCCCAACCCCCCACCAGCCGAGGTCCGCTTGCCGCCTTTAAAGGTATTTCTTCAGCTGGCGGGGGACCCCAACTCCCGCCATCTGACCCGACGTCTTTAAAGTTCTTCTTCGGCCTCCATGGCCGTGCTGTACTTGATAGCTGTTCAATCCAGTTCGGAGTCTGACGTCCCAGCATGTTGTCCTGCACGTACAATGTGCTGGGACATCAGACTCCAAACTGGATTGAACAGCTATCAACTACAGCACGGCCATGGAGGCCGAAGAACTTTAAAGACGTCAGGTTGGCTGGCGGGGGTTGGGGTCCCCCGCCAGCTGAAGAAATATCTTTAAAGGCGGCAAGCGGACCTCGGCTGGCGGGGGTGGGGTCCCCCGCCAGCAAAGGTAAGCAACGGCAGCGGGGGAGGGTTGGCGGTGGGGGGGGAGGATGGAAAGTCGTTGGTGGGGGGATCTGGCAATGGCGGGGGGAGGTTCTGGCAATGGCGGCGGCGGGAGGGGGTCGTTGGGAGGGGGCTAAAATGTGCCCCCTCCCTCTGGCTCTGGCCCCCCCTACCACCGGAGTCCAGATACGCCCCTGCTGTAGCCACCTAAGTTTTATGCTTTTAGTGACATTTTGAGTGAAACTTTAGGCACTCAACCATAAGCCAGTTTAGAAGCATAGCTCGCAAAGTTAAGAGCATTAAACGTTTGAATATAAGGCCCAAGGCTTTTGGCTCAGCCCTTTCCTCTTGCTTCTCATGGATTTGTGGCTCAGCTGGACCTACCCTTACTGGGCTATGGCATCATGAACTCTCACTTTCAACACTGGGGGGTTTTCCATATTGTTATATGCCCCTTGCAACACTGACTAGCCCTTGTAACAATGGTCCTCAACCAGGGCAAAAGGCAGCAGATTCCTCTAAAATATGGCAAACGTTGACCCTAGATCTGACCACTAGATGTTACTTTGAGTAATGGCTAAATATCCCCTTCTACCTGCTTAAACTATGCAAAGGGGGCCAGCTGCTAATATTCATTGATACTCAATGGGACAGTACCTTTGAATATTGGCTCTGACCACTGCAGTACTGCTCTGTTATTCGGGAGGAGCTGGCACTTATGCAGGCATAGGCATAGACGGTGGGTAGCCCAACTGTTTGGGGAGGCTAAAGGGGGCGGAGCTTACCTCCATACGCTCCGTGGCAGCGACGTCAATGAAGAAAAAGACTACAGGCTCGCCGCCAGCTTCTCCCTTCTCTCTGCACACAGTGTCCCGTGATGCATTTCCTGTTTCCGCGAGAGCAGAGAGAAGGGAGAAGCTGGCGGCGAGCCTGTAGTCTTTTTCTTCATTGACGTCGCTGCCACGGAAATAAAAGATGAAAATACGCGGGGCGGGAGGGTGGGCTGCACCACAAGCGGAAGTCGACGATTGGGCTGGGGAGGCTTAGCCTCCTCAAGCCTCTTATACGGGGCGCCTATGGGCATAGGGCATATTTAGTTCCAATACCCACATAGCTAGGCAGGCAGATAGGACCATATAACAACCTAAACATCGCCAAACTGGGATAAACTGAAGGTCCCTCATGGATCACAATTACCTGGCAATATACCAAAACAGTAGAACAGATTTTATGCTGATTATCCTAGAAATGAAAGTAGGGGATTTTCCCAAGTCCATCTTAATAATGGCTTATGGACTTTGAGGAAATTATAAAACATTCTCTGGCAACAAATTACAGAGTTTAATTACACATTAAATTTACTACTTAGTATTTATTTATTTCTTACATTTGTACCCCACATTTCCCCACCTATTTGCAGGCTCAATGTGGCTTACATAGTACCGTAAAGGCGTTCGCCAGTCGGTTGATAACAAATACAAGGTTGTATTGTGGTCGAATGAGGCAGGTGTGTGTCAGGCACCGTGAAGGTCAAAGGGAATGAAAATTGTATATTGTCCAGTACGATCATTGGTTGTGCTGTGTTGCTGGGCGTGGGGATTTATGTTGGATCGGTGGGGTAAGCCTTTTTGAAGAGGTTGGTTTTTAGTGATTTTCTGAAGTTTAGATGGTCATGGATTGTTTTTACAGCTTTTGGGAGTCCATTCCATAGTTGTGCGCTTACGTAGGAGAAGCTGGGTGCGTAAGTTGTTTTGTATTTAAGTAGCTTCATGCCTTCTGTTTTCGGAAAGAGTAAACAAGTGATTCGCATCTACCATTTCCACTCCACTCAGTATTTTATAGACCTCTATCATATCTCCCTATTCCCTTTATTATTTTCACTGTCCTTCTCTTAACTTTTCTAATTCCACTCTATCTTTTCTGAGATGCGGCAGCCATAATTGCACACAGTGTTCAAGGTGTGGTCACACCATGGGGCAATACAAAAGCATTATAATATTCTCAATTTCATTCTCCATTCCTTTCCTAATAATTCCTAGCATTCTATTTGCCAGGAATTGCAGACTTCCCGGGTTTATTTTCCTCTCTTATTTCCTGAGTATTCTACATAAATGAAGAATGATGTATTTTAGTCCTCAGATCTGATAATGGACTTAGTTTTCAGTGGAACTGAAATACATTGATCATCCAAGTGCGTGCCAGTGTATGTGTAACCCTGGTTTCTCATACAGTGTTCCAGCTACCGGCTAAGCTTTTGGGTTGGTACCTGAAGCAGGGCCAAAAACAATAGTTCTGTTCAAGTGAGCTGGATGCAGGCCAGGGCCGTGCTTGATCCCAGTAGGCCATAGGGTATTAAGCCACTCTCTCAGGGCTTCCAAAAGGGGGGGTGGGGGGACAAACTTCCCTGGGCCCTGCCTCCAAAAGAGAGGCTCGGGCCCGGCATGCTTCTTCTTGCTGCCTGCTTCCGGGTCTGTTACCCCTGCTTCTGCGTGCCGCACAGAACCCAGATGATTGCATTAGTGTGATATCATGTTAATGCAATCATCCAGGTCCTGACTCCCGGCACAGACAGGAGCAGGAGAGGACAGACCGTGGAAGCAGGCATGCAAGAAGTGGCTTGCTGGTGCTGGGCCTGGGCCACCCCTTGGAGGCAAAAACAGAAAGGTAAGGGGGCGGGCGGGAGGGCGAGAGCAACGGTGTGAGTCGGAAGGAGAGCGGCTTGTGGTGGTCCAGTTCTGCCACGGGCCTGGCTATGTCTCTCGGCGGCCCTGCACTCTCTTTATTATTTCTCTAGTAGTCCATGAGCAAATTGACGTCACTTGCACTCCAAAGAAACTCGCCACTCCAGGATTTGTATTAAATGCAATAACTTTACTGGAACGCTGAAACAGGCAGATATCCAAACTTTATATGTTTCTTTTAATAAACAGTTCATGTTATTGGTAGAGGTTTTTGTAACAGTCCAAACTATTGGTGAAGATCTTAATAAGAAAGGGGTCCTTTTACAAAGACGTGCTAGCATTTTTAGTGCATGCTAAAACTGAGCATGCACTAAATGGAGTGGAGGAGTGGCCTAGTGGTTAGGGTGGTGGACTTTGGTCCTGAGGAACTGAGTTCAATTCCCACTTCAGGCACAGGCAGCTCCCTGTGACTCTGGGCAAATCACTTAACCCTCCATTGCCCCATGTAAGCTGCATTGAGCCTGCCATGAGTGGGGAAAGCGTGGGGTACAAATGTAACAAAAAACAAATGTCCAGGAGACAATGACAACGACCTAGACTACATCTCCTGCCTCATTTCCCCCTGCTTATCCCCTGTTCTATCCCCTTTCGCCTCATTGACCCCTCCCCCAATGCTCACCTACCCTTACTCACATCTCTCCTACTCCCTTCACTCTTGCCCATTCCCCTCCGCCTCATCTAGCCTCCGATTACTCACTTACCCTTGCTCATACTTCTCCTACTCCCCTCATCTCTACATTCTTATTTCTTTTATTACTCTGATAATACTCAACTTATTTCTCTCCACCAATACTTTGTAATCCCAATTACTATGTAAGCCGCATTGAACCTGCTTTGAGTGGGAAAGCGTGGGGTACAAATGTAATAAATAAATAAATAAAATAAATAAATGCTAGAGATGCCCATATATTCCTATGTGCCGACAAACTAAGCTGTTAGAATGTAATCAATAATATCATAGAATAATGCTTATGTAGTGTTGTCAATTTGAATCGATTCTTTATTTCTTGAAGACCTTAGTCAAGTGGAGTTGTGGAGCAGTGTATGCTCTTAGCCGCCACTCTCCTATCATCACCGGTCTTCACTTTTTAATTTTTTTTTTTTTTGAAATTGTTCAAATTATCTTGCATATTTCCTATTTACAACTTTGGAATAGGTTTTGAAACTTAGAAAAAGCAGAATTGATAAACTTTTTCACTTATCTCCCCCTTGAAATCGACTTATCTAAGATAAGTGAAAAATGGCTTCAATATGGTGGTGGTCCCTAGCATGGATAGAAGTCCACCAGCTCTGAAGACGAGTGTTGAATTTGCATGGTCTGCCTTATTTAACTTCCAGACTGGATGTTGTGGGTATGTGGCCTGCATTATGCCTGAATGAGAAGGAATTCACTAATTTAGTGTGGGCATACGCCTCTGCTTCCGGGCTGGACTATTTTATAGTGTTGACAGCATGGTTTCAAAAAGTTGCAGGCTCTGAGATTGTGTAATTTCAAAACCATTCTTTGGTGTGCATGGATGGGACAATTAGCTGTGTCTGATCTGGACTGTTATTCTACAGCATGCGGACTGAGGAAAATCTATGATTAGCTGATGGGTACAGATTACTGTACTTTGGCTTGTCTGGAACATGCTTTGGTTCACTCATTGAAGCTTAGCTATGGTGTGTTTGGAACCCATGTCACTTCTTTATCTAGACCTGCATGCTTAAAACTTAAGTTCAACTCGTTATTATTAGTTCTTTTCATATGGACCCCCCCCCCCCCCACCCTTTTTTGATTCTGTGGATCCTTTTAGTATCCTTTACCTTTTGAAACACAAGGGTTTTTTCTGTCTGTGATGATAACCCCCTCCGATGTTAGAAGAGCACTACGGCTCTCAATGTGAAGCCTTGTATATACATAGGCTGGAGGTTGGGGAATTCTGAGGCTTTTCCCTTGTTGTATTTTCAAAATTAGAACAGATACATTCCACAGAATCTTTAGTGGGATAGATTTAAGTACTTTTTTCTCTGCCACTGTTATTATGAGAGCTTTTTCCTTTTTTTTTTGATAGCTTAGTTATGTGCTACATACACCAGCTCAACGTTTGCCCAGTAAAATTAATACCAGTGTTCTGATTAATCCACTGAGATGTACATGAGAATTTGTGGGACAAAGAACATGAAATGGCAACTTTCAGGTTGGTTACCTAAATACAGAGTTCCCAGCAGGAATGTCCACGGCAGTGTTTCAGTAATGGGAGAGAGGAGGACGAGGACTTACAATAATTATGCATTTGGTAAACAAAGAGAGCAAAATTTGAAGAAACAGTATAACCTTTTGGATAGAGAGGGATTTGCTTACATGCAGGTGGCCCACTATGTTCATTTCCTTCTCATAGAGACTTTACAGGAGGATGAAACTCAAGAGTTTGAAAGAAAATTGTTTTGTTAGGAAAAGAAAAAGTCCGAAAAATATCACTTTGGTATAAGATTCTGATAGTGGATTTGCCCGCTTTGAATCTGCAAAAATAGACAGAGACATGGTCAAGGGACCTGGGAGAAATTATGGCGGTTATCTTAGAAGCTCTACTTGTGTTATAGATGTCTGAAAATTGGCATTTAGACATCCATATTGCATGGCCGCTTTCAGTGGTATAAAGTGGGGTATAAATGTTCTGCATAAATAAATAAATAAATAAATAAATAAATAAATAAATAAATAAATAAAATGGATGTCCAAATCCCAAGTTTATAAAGCCTGGATATGAACATCTAAAGCTGCAGTACATCCATATATCCAGGGGATCACGGTCTGGGTGTGTTTTGGGTGGATCTAGGGACGGGCCAAAATATGGATGTCCAACTTCAGTTGCAGAAGGGAAAAGGATGTCTATGACCAAAAAAGTGGACATTATTATTTAGACCTGGTGCTAAGACATGTCCAGGTTACAGAAAGGTGCTCCAATTGAGCAATTCTCCACTGCATGGAGTAAAGGAAATTGCAGTAAGTATTTTTCATTTTCTGGGAGACTCACAACTTTTAAAAAAGGAAAATAAAATTACAAACAGCTACAGTGGAATTTGATCTGGCAATTTCTGGTTCTCTCCCAACCATTAGGTTATTCCTCTACACGGATGCCTCTGATGTGCCACTTTTCTTGTTTTGCCCAACTTTATTCAGCACCAGATATGTGAACCATGTAAATATCTGGTGCTGAATAAAGTTGCTTCAACCCACCTTCAGCTGATGAGCTTTCCTGGTCCACCCCTACTTTCCTGGAATGTAATGTATGAAAGAATAAGAGTTGGGAGGCATTATAGGAAAGTGTGCGAATCAATTTGACATGCAATGTCCCATAGAACAAGAAGTTACATTGAGTGGCATTTTCAATATGATGGTCTACATCCAACTTTGAAAGTTTTGCTAAAAATGTCCAAAATTCAAGTGGAGAATATAGCCATTTTCAAAACAGAAAAACGTCTATCTTTTTTTTTTTTCTTTTCAAAAATGGATATTTGTGCTCTCTGCGTTTGTCTTTTTGGTCCATTTTTGAAAAAAAATGTCCACATGAAAAATGACTTAAATAAACAATAGGATGATGCCACTACGTTTGAAACAAATGAAATTTTACCATCCAAAGTGGCTCAATCAATTAACAGTTGCTATTCAACTTTTTTTTAACTTTTTAAAACTTTTTTAATGTATGTAAAAATAAGGAGGAAAAAAGCCTCTGTATTCCCGTTTCAGTACATATTTGTGTCTGTTAACCGGGATGGAATCTTCATAGGCTAAAAAACCTCCTTATGCTTTTAATCAACAAAAACACATCATTTTTGACGAACACTTATCTTTTAGTGCCGTCCTTGCCGTTGCAATTTGGCTTCACTTTAATATGCCGACGGGGTCCCGTTTCGCTGTGCAGGCTTTCTCAAGGGAAACATCTCTTGCTACGATGTAAATCTGCTTTAACAAATAAAAGCATGAATTAGCCCCTGCTCTCATGCCACACTCCTGCTCTTGATAACACTTCATAATTTTTCTCTTCTTCTGACCTGCTTGCTCAGCCCTGCCGTGCTCATTATCTGAACATCGCTATCTTTGAAAATGGCGCCTTAACGCTACTCTACTCTGACGTCACTATTCTGTGATTGGCTTGCCCCTTGTCTGAAAAACTTAAGACTAAATCTTAAAGGGCCCCTGTTATAAAAACGTGGCCCATTGAATCGTGGTGTTCAAACCATTAGGTTCAAGAGACTTGAGTCTAAAGATCCACCTTTGTTCTGCTTGTAAAAGTAGTTTAGCTCTGTGGCCCCCCCTGATGTCCACTGCAACCTGATCTATTACTGTACATCGGAAATCAGCAAACTCATGCTTAAAAATGTTGCAATGGGCTACCAGGGGGGAACCTAATTGTTTTCTTTTCAAGCAGGATTTATATTCTAAAAGTCTTGTGTGCAGTTGTCTAGTGGTTTTGCCTATGTAGATCTTAAAACATGGGCATTGTAATAGATAAACAACATGATCCGATTTACAATTCGTGTACGAATTGATCTGGTATTTTGCCAGATCAACCGGATTTACAAATTCCTTGCATTCCAACATCATGTTGCAACTGCTGCAACCATTGCATTTCAAATGCCCCCTTGTTGTTATGGAACTGGATCTCTCCCTCAATCTCGCTGGACTCAAATGTTCCTTTAAATTCTTTCCTCTGGAGTGTGCAATACGTAAAACCTTATCAGTAAACAACGGATGAGATTGTACTATATCCCAATTCCTACGTATAATATTGGAAATTTCCTCTCCACCCCTTGTGAAATTCAGGATAAAAATTTCTTGTGTATCGCCTATGTCCCTCACTGGATCCTTATCTACTAACAGATAGTCCCGTTCACTATATTTGGCACGTTTGTATGCATCTCTTATGATTTTAGCTGGATACCCCCGGTCAATTAGATTTTTGGAAAAATTCTTGGCTTGTGCCTTATAATCCTGTCTTGTCGTACAGTTCCTCCGGAATCGCAAAAACTGTGAATATGGTAGACTGTTCTTCAGGGATCTTGGATGGCAACTATGATAATGCAATAATGTGTTCCGATCAGTTGTTTTTCTATACACAGATGTTCTCCAACCCTCTTGTGTTCTCTGTATGTTAACATCTAAATAATGAATGTTATCCTTAGAACTATCAAATGTGAATTGTATTGCTGAACTTAAAGAATTTAACCAATCCACAAATGAGATAAGACTGTTGTTATCTCCCTGCCAAATCAGAAAAACATCATCAATGTACCTGAGCCAAATTATGATGTTATTATCAAACGGACAATCCTGTAACCAGTTTGCTTCATAATGGGACATAAAAAGATTTGCTACTGAGGGCACAAACGTCGCACCCATAGCTATCCCTGAGGTTTGTAAATACAGATTGTCTTGAAACAGAAAATAATTTTCTGTCAAAGCTAAAGTGCTTAATTGCATTAGGAATTCAGTAGGTACCTCTACAGGACGTGGTCGTTTATCTAATAATAATTGAATCACTCCTAGAGCTTCTTGTTGTGGAATGGATGTGTAGAGCGATTTGATATCTAAAAGTAACCAACAAGATCTCCGTATCTGCAGGTACGGAAATCTTGTGTATAGTCTGAAGAAAATGCTTCGTATCTTTAATGTAGGATGGCATGGTTGCCACCATAGGTTTCAGAAAATGATCAACAAAAATTGAAAGGGGTTCCAACAATGATCCTCTCGAGGACAAAATTGGACGTCCTGGAGGTTTGTGTAAACTTTTATGGACTTTAGGTAAACAATATAGGACTGGAATTAAAGGACCTTCTTTATTCAAGAACCGAAACTCTTTTCTAGTGAGAAACCCTTTTTCTAATCCTTCTGATGTTATCATTTTAATGGTCTCTTGTAATCTTAGGGTTGGATTCTGCGTCAATCTCTTAAAGACTCCTTCGGTCCCTAATTGTTGTGTTATTTCTTGGACATAGTCTTCTCTGTTCAACACTGTCACTGTGCCCCCTTTGTCTGCTTTTTTAATGACCAATTCATTGTTTTCTTTTAGCAACTTCAAAGAGGCTCTTTCGGCTTTCGTTAAGTTATCTTTAAAAGAGAGAGATTTGCTGGTCGACATCACCTCCCGTGTCACTACTTCTTTAAAAATTTTTATGATCGGATCGAGAGGTATGGGAGGCATCCAAGTTGATTTAATTGGCACTCTTGATCTATCCATGTCAAATTCTCTCTTCGCAAAAAAAAAAACCCTAAGCTGTAATCGCCTGATGAATCTTTCTAAATCAATATTAAACTGAAAGGCATCAAAACTATTAGCCGGAACGACGGATAAACCTCTAGATAACAACTTTTCTTCTGAGGGAGTCAGGACATGTGAAGAGAGATTAATTACCACTGATTGGTCCCCCGTTGCGTTCGTGTGTTTGGGCGATTCTGATTGCCCCTCTGTATGTTTGTGGCTCCTCCTCTCCGTCCTCTGTTTCTTCTGCCTCAGCGCTCTCCTAAAAAAGCTTCCTTTCTGTTATCTGATGATCCGCTGCTGGATGAGGATTCTGACTCCTGGTCAATATTGGTACTTTCTTCTTTATTGATTTTATATATCCAAGAGTAAACCCTATTCTGTTGATAGTCTCTTTCATCTCGATCAAATTTCTTCAATTTGTTCCTCTTGATCTCTGCTCGAAAGTTCTCTAATGTTTCTTTCAGTCTGTTGTGCTCTTTTTCAAACTCTAAAGGCGTGGACTGTTCTTGGAGTTGTTTGAGTTGTAAATCTAACTGTTCACGCTCCTTATTTACTGTGGTTTTGCTTTTCTCGATGATTAAAAGCATGAGATCTAGAGAACAATGGTTCAATATCATATTCCATCTATTCAAAAAGTCTTCGTCTTCCTTAAAAGCTTGCGGAGCTTTGTTAATACGCATGCCTCTAGGAATACGTTCCATTTTGCAATATTCGATCAATGCTCCACTATTCAATTCCATTTTAATCATCGATTTAAATTTGTTTAAAAGGGAATCCCACTCTTGTCTCATTGAACCCATAACGGAAGTGCCAAAAATGTCAGGCAAGGACGGCACTAAAAGATAAGTGTTCGTCAAAAATGATGTGTTTTTGTTGATTAAAAGCATAAGGAGGTTTTTTTAGCCTATGAAGATTCCATCCCGGTTAACAGACACAAACATGTACTGAAACGGGAATACAGAGGCTTTTTACCTCCTTATTTTTACATACATTAAAAAAGTTAAAAAAAAGTTAAAAAAAAGTTGATATATATTATTAAAAAAAAAGTTGAATAGCAACTGTTAATTGATTGAGCCACTTTGGATGGTAAAATTTCACATGAAAAATGCACAAAAATCAAGCCTTTGGGATGTAGGAGGAGCCAGAATTCTTAGTAGACTTGTCACACAGACATCCCAGGAGAGCAATGGGGCACCATAGGTGACATTACAATGGACTTCAAGTAAATGCTCCCAGGTACACATCTCACCATTGTTCCCTTATCTGCTGAGGCCCCCAAAACTCACCCAAAACCCACTACCCCCCAACTGTAAACCACTACAGTAGCCCTTATGGGTGAAGGGGGCACCTATATGTGGGTACAGTGGGTTTCTGGTGAGTTTGGGAGGGGCTCACAGGTTTCACCACAAGTATAACAGACCTGGGTCCACATATCTGCAGTGCACTGCATCCACCACTAGACTACTCCAGGGACCTGCATGCTACACTAAAGGACCTGAGTATAACATCTGAGGCTGGCATGGAGGCTGGTAAGTAATGTTTTTAATCACATTTTTGGGGGGTGGGAGGGGGTCAATGACCACTGGGGGAGTAAGGGAGGTCATATATGATGCCCTCCAATGGCCATCTAGTCATTTAGGACACTTTTTTGTGGCTTTTTTGTTAATAAAACAGGTCTAGACCAAAATGTCCAACTTATAGCCCTGGATGTTTTTGTTTTGTTCCATTATGGCAGAAAAATGTCCAAGTGTTAGGAATGCCCATATCCCACCCCTTAACACACCTCTGACATGCCCCCTTTTGATTTGAACACAGTTCTGACAGACAATAGAAAAACATCTAAAAATTGGTTTTGAAAATACTAATTTGAACGTTTTTGTGAGAAAGATGTCCAAATGCCGATTTATGCCACTTTTTGGACATTTTTCTTTTGAAAATGAGCCCAATAGTAACATAGTAGATGATGGCAGATAAAGACCTGCATGATCCATCCAATCCAGCTCATTTTCGAAAGTGATCGCCGGCCATCTTCCAACACAAATCGGGAGATGGGCGGCGATCTCCTGAACCCGGTGAAATCAGTATAATCGAAAGCCAATTTTGGCCGGGTTCAAACATCAAGGGGGTGTGTCGGTAGGGTAGTGAAGGTGGGATGGGGTGGGGCGGGGGTGCGCTCACGAGATGGCCGGCTTCGCCTGATAATGGAAAAAAAAACAGGCTTTACGAGCATTTCGCCAGCTTTACTTGGTCCCCCTATTTTTCACAACCAAGCTTCAAAAAGGGGCCCCAACTGACCAAATGACCACCGAAGGGAATCGGGGATCACCTCCCCTTTCTCCCCCAGTGGTCACCAACTCCCTCCCACCCAAAAAAAAACTTTTCTGCCAGCTTCTATGCTAGCCTCAAATGTCATACCCAGCCTCCTGACAGCAATATGCAAGTCCCTGGAGCAGTTTTTAGTGGGTGCAGTGCACTTCAGTCAGGTGGACCCAGGCCCATCCCCCCCTACCTGTTAGACTTGTGGTGGTAAATGGGAGCCCTCCAAAACCCACCCAAAACCCACTGTACCCACATGTAGATGCCCCCCTTCACCCCTTAGGGCTATGGTAATGGTGTAGAGTTGTGGAGAGTGGGTTTTGGGGGGGGGGGGGTGGGGGGCTAAACAACCAAGGGAAGGAAGCTATGCACTTGGGAGCTATTTTTATTTTTTTAATTTTTAGAATTGCCCCCTAGGGTGCCCGGTTGGTGTCCTGGCATGTGAGGGGGGCCAGTGCACTATAAATTCTGGCTCCTCCCACGACTAAATGCCTTGGATTTCGCCGGGTTTGAGATCGCCGGCATTTTTTTCCATTATAGCCAAAAACCGAGGCTGGCCATCTCAACGCCGGCGAACTCTGACATTTGGCCGGGCCCAACCGCATTAGCAAAGAAAAAGATGGCCGGCCATCTTTATCGAAAATACGGTTGGCTCCACCCGCTTGCAGCACCGGCGCCAGAGATGGCCGGCCAGCTATTTGGCCGGCACCTTTCAATTTTGCCCCTCCATCTGCCCAACAAAATAAACTCCTAATATATGATATGATTAAAAAAATGCCTACTTTATATTGAGCTGTCCTTGCCATTTTCAGGGCCCTAGATCATAGATGTCTGCCTCGCACTGGCTTTGTTTTCAACTACTGGAGTTACTGTTGAAGCCCACTCCAGTCCAATCAGATCTTTCTAGCCTTACTTCCCAACTACTGGGTTTGCCGCTTAAGCGCAGCTAAGTTGTTGTTTTTTTCCATTCTCTTTCCATATAGGAGTCCTTTGTGCTTATCTCATGCATTATTGTTTTCATGTCCACCAGCTCCCATGGGTGGGCATTCCAGCTGGATTTTAAATTATTAATTACTACAAAGGAGAAAAGCCTGAATTGAAGATTAGCAACGAGACTACACGTAAATACGGCCAGAATCTGCTCCCGAGTCAGTGTAAGAAGTGACTGACTTTGAAAACAGATTGTGCTTGTATTTTTTCTGGAGGGGAGGGAGAGGGAAGGAAGAAGGGTTTAATAATTATAAGAAAGCCCTGTTGTTTAATCGCAGTGAAAAGATGTGTTGAGTTTATTGTTTCACTCTGAGCTGATGTCATCAGTTGGTTATATTGTACTTCTTTCGTTCATTGAATATTAGGATTAAAACAAATGTCATTTCATTTATTAAAATTTATATTCCACACATATCTAGAGCAGAGTACAAACAACGCACATAATAAAAATGCATCCAAACAAAAACATACCATAAGTACATACAGCAGTCACAAAGCAATACACAAATCATGCCCGCTGGAGCCTGAAATCAAATTTAGTCTGAAAACTGCTTCAGCAAGTGCTGTTTCAATAATCTTTTAAACACAACCAGGTTTTTCTGTTTATTAGAACACAATAGCATAAAATCATCTGTCTTGATCCTGCAAATCTCACTAGTAACTTTAAGCCATGAGGTCTGAGCAGTAATGAAACATTGCTACTGTGCCTGCTTTCTACATTAGTGATTTTTCTGGACAAAAACATCATGTGCAGTTTTGAATAAACAAAAGCATACATGTTTTTTCTGGTGTCTACTCAAACCCTGTTCTGAGAATTGTCTCTTCAGTTTCTGCACAAATGTACCTGTATTGTTGGACAATGTGGATATTATTTATGGGCAGGCTGGGCAATATTCAAAGCCCCAGTTTCTATAGGTAAAGTGCAATAGTACCCCAGAAAAGGCCTCTCATTATTGACCTTCTCATGTGGCAGAGGTTTGCCCAAATAAATCATCTGTCTGAAAATCGTTGTTCCTCATTGCTGCTAAATATATACACATTTTCAGCTGCATATTTAGATCAAGGGGTGAAAATAATGCACCGGAAGTGCACTTTCAATTCTATGCATGTCTTTTTTTTTCCGTTCAAAAAGTACCTGTGAAAAACAGGTCGAAATATCCACTTGTACGTTGCAGCCAAGGCCACTGTCAAAGCAAAAATATCTATGGAATTTGTCCCCAAATACACTATCCCCCAGATATATGGTGTCCAGATGTAGGCGCAGTTCTGAGATACACTTGCAAGTTAATTGGCTAACGAGCTGTTAACCATTAAAAATTATATGCAAGCAACACATTATTAATGTTACTTGACACCATTAAGGATTTGCATGTGCATCTGGCTCAGTGCTTTTTTTGTGCCGGTACCCAACGGTACGGCGTACCGGCACCTTTTTTTTTTTGCTCCCCCCGCCCCGTGAGTCCATGTCCCGCACGCAGTGCCAGCCCCCATTTCCGGCCGCTGCTGCTTCTCCTGTTGAGCAGCAGCGGCCGCTACACAAAGAAAAAGATTTTTTAAAAAATTGAAACCTGGCTGAAACGCGGCACCCCGGCACTGTAGACAGCCATTAGGCATTGGCTGTTGCCCCGCAGCCGCTCCTCCTCTTGCCTCTACGTCACTGCGCTCCTCCGGGGTCTTCCTCCAGGGGCAGTGACGTAGAGGCAAGAGGAGGAGCGGCTGCGGGGCAACAGCCAATGCCTAATGGCTGTCTACAGTGCCAGGGTGCCGCGTTTCAGCCAGGTTCAGTGTTGCCAGGTGGGCGGTTTTACCGCCCAATTGGGCGGTTTTCCGCGACCCGCCGCGGGAAATTTTTGCCCGCGGCGGGTTGCGGTTTTTTGGGCTGGTTTTTGGGCTTCAGGGCGGGTTTTTTTTCGGCCGCGGGGGGCGGGGTTAGTGACGTTTTGGGCGGGGCCGATGACGTGGGAGGCGGGGCCGATGACGTGGGAGGCGGGGCCGGTGACAGAGGAGGCGGGGCCGGTGACGGCGGGGGCGGGGTTGATGACGGCGGGGGCGGGGGTGATGACGCGGGGGTGGGGGTGTCAGGGGCGGGGTTTGTGTTTGGGCGGGTTTTGGGCTGTTTCTTGTGCGGGATTGGGTGGGAAAAAAATTTTCCACCTGGCAACCCTGGCCAGGTTTCAATTTTTTTTTAATCTTCTTTTTCTTTGTGTAGCGGCCGCTGCTGCTCAACAACAGGAGAAGCAGCAGCGGCCGGAAATAGGGGCTGGTGCCGCGTGCGTCGCGTCTTCGCGCCGTTCGCGCCAAACTTGGCAGGGAGAGGGAATCCAACAGAGGGAAGGATTGGGGAGAGAGAGAACGAGGGAAACCAACAGAGGGAAGGATTGGGGAGAGAGAGAAAGAGGGAAACCAACAGAGGGAAGGATTGGGGAAAGAGGAAAAACAACAGAGGGAAGGATTTGGGAGAGAGAAAACAACAGAGGGAAGGATTGGGGAGAGCGAGGGAAAACAACAGAGGGAAGGATTGTGGGGAGAGAGAGAAAGAGGGAAACCAACAGAGGGAAGGATTGGGGAGAGAGGGAAACCAACAGAGGGAAGGATTGGGGAAAGAGGGAAAACAACAGAGGGAAGGATTGGGGAGAGAGAGAAAGAGGGAAACCAACAGAGGGAAGGATTGGGGAGAGAGGGAAACCAACAGAGGGAAGGATTGGGGAAAGAGGGAAAACAACAGAGGGAAGGATTTGGGAGAGAGAAAACAACAGAGGGAAGGATTGGGGAGAGAGAGAGAGAGAGAGAGGGAAAACAACAGAGGGAAGGATTGGGGGGAGAGAGAGAAAGAGGGAAACCAACAGAGGGAAGGATTGGGGAGAGAGGGAAACCAACAGAGGGAAGGATTGGGGAAAGAGGGAAAACAACAGAGGGAAGGATTGGGGAGAGAGAGAAAGAGGGAAAACAACAGAGGGAAGGATTGGGGAAAGAGGGAAAACAACAGAGGGAAGGATTTGGGAGAGAGAAAACAACAGAGGGAAGGATTGGGGAGAGAGAGAGAGGGAAAACAACAGAGGGAAGGATTGGGGGAAGAGAGAGAGAGGGAAAACAACAGAGGGAAGGATTGGGGGAGAGAGAGAAAGAGGGAAACCAACAGAGGGAAGGATTGGGGAGAGAGGGAAACCAACAGAGGGAAGGATTGGGGAAAGAGGGAAAACAACAGAGTGAAGGATTGGGGAGAGAGAGAAAGAGGGAAAACAACAGAGGGAAGGATTGGGGTGAGAGAGAGAGAGAGAGAGGGAAAACAACAGAGGGAAGGATTGGGGAGAGAGAGAAAGAGGGAAAACAACAGGGAAGGATTGGGGAGAGAGAGGGAAAAACAGATGGAAGGATGGGGAGAGAGAGGGAAAAACAGATGGAAGGATTGGGGAGAGGGGAAAACAGATGGAAGGATGGGGATAGAGAGAGAGGGAAAACAGGGAAGGATTGGGGAGAGAGAGAAAGGGAAAACAACAGAGGGAAGGATTGGGGAGAGAGGGGAAAACAGATGGAAGGATGGGGAGAGAGAGGGAAAACAGATGGAAGGATTGGGGAGAGAGAGGGAAAAACAGATGGAAGGATTGGGGAGAGAGGGAAAAACAGATGGAAGGATTGGGGAAAGAGAGAGGGAAAACAGATGGAAGGATGGGGAGAGAGAGAGGGAAGATGCTGGATGGAAGAATGCAGAAAGAAATAGGGGAGACACTGGAAGGATGGGGAGAGAAAGCAGAGCTGCTGGATGGAAAAGGGGAATAGAGAAAGACTGGAGAATAAGAGGAAGGGGCATGGGGAGAACAAGGGTGAGGAAAAGATGAAAAGCCACAGGTAGATGAAGGACATTAAAGAATGGATAGTAAGAATGAATTAAATCTGGACAGAGAGAGAGCCTGAAAAATATTGAAGAAAGCAAAGAAAAAGGAGACAAAAATGACAAATGGCACAGAAGAGTTAAGCGAAAAGAAAAGAAAGCAGAATCACAGAATGGGACCAATATGGAAAGAAAAACAGTCACCAGACAACAAAGGTAGAAAAAAATCATTTTATTTTCATTTTAGTGTTTGTAATTATGTCCAATTTGAGAATTTACATTGGCTGTCTTATTTTGCACTGGGTATACTGGAGCTGTAAGAGCTTACAGAGATTATTTATAATGAAAAAAATCACGTTATTTTTTTCTCCTATAGTACTATAATATTTTCAATGATGTCTGTTTATATGCGCCATGGCTGGTATAGGGGGTGTGGTTAATGTGGGTGTGGCTATCATAGGGGTGAAGCCATATGTGGTGACCCCGCCCATAATGAGTACCGGCACCTTTTTTTCTACAAAAAAAGCACTGATCTGGCTACACACTATTCTATAAAGCTAGGTGTCTAAATCCCATAGTACACAGCCCAAAAGGGGATGTGACCATGGGAGGGCCATGAGAAGGTCATGGGCATTCCCAAAAATTGCACACGGTGTTATAGACTATTGGGCTTCCATACCCAACTTGGGTGCCAGGATTTATACCGGGTTTCAGCAGATGTAAGTCACCCAGATTTGGGTGCGGGAAGCAGAGCTAAGCGCTATTCTATAAAGGGCGTGTGCCCTTTATAAAATATTGCTTAATGTCAATCTTTTCCGGCCCCCATTTTTGAGTGCGATTTATAGAATTTCCTCCTATGTTTGTAATCAAGTTTCAAGTTTTATTAAGGGTTTGCTATCCCGCCTATCAAGGTATGTGTCTAGGCGGGTTACATACTAAAAGTTACATCAAAAGAGTATAACATATATTTATAGTGTCAACACATGACCGCTTCCCCAAATAAGTATTGCCATACTGGGACAGACCAAAGGTTCATCAAGCTCAGCATCCTGTTTCCAACAGTAGCTAATCCAGGTCACAAGATCCCAAAAAACTACAATACATTTTATGCTGCTTATCCTAGAAATACTGTCAAACAATTGTAGACCGTCACTCTGGCCAATTACACAAAATAACAAAAAATATGCACAGAGTGTATAGATGCATATATAATAACCACGTCTGTATGTGCTTCGTTTGAGGCAGTAATCGGATTTGGTGGCACTCCCCCTTGACAAAGTGAACACGAAACGGGGACCTGTCGGGGTTTAAGAGCGCACCAACCTGCCTAAGAAAAGTGCAGTGTGCATTATCGCATTAAGGGTGTTGTAAAAGTCACTAGTTATATACTATTTTGTTAGCAGATCTAGGATGGTGGAGGCTGAGTCAATGATTAAGAAATGAACACGAATAAGTGATTCACCTGTTGAGTGAAAGAAATACTATCGTGAAGTATATATGAGACTCTACCTCACCTTAATTAACAGCCCTTATGGTTATTATTCTTGCATCTATACACTCTGTGCATATTTTTTGTTATCCTAGAAATAAGCAGTGAATTTTCCGCAAGTCCATTTTAATAATGGTCAATGAACTTTTCCTTTAGGAAGCCACCCAAACCTTTTTTAAAACCCCGCTAAGCTAACTGCTTTTACCACATTCTCTTGCAACAAATTCCAGAGTTTAATTACATGTTGAGTGAAGAAAAAGTTGCCCCAATTTATTTTAAATTTACTACTTTATAGCTTCATTGCTTGCCCCCTAGTCCTAGCGCCTGTTTTTCAGGTGGTCCATTGCACCTACACAGTGCTCACGTGTGCCTATAAAGTGCACATGCATGCCTCTCTGCTCCCTCTGGCATCACAACCTGGCAATGCTTCTGGGTAGGTGGAAGGGGGAGGAAGTGCTTTAAGACTGTACAGTCAGTCAGGTTCATTCCCCGCGGTCCATGAATAGAGAATTTTGAGTATGAAAGGAGAATTAGGAATAAGCATCCGAGAACAGAAAAGGTTTGATTTCTGTTTTAAATTATTGAAGGGAGGTTTGATGACAAAGGGATTGAGGTAATTTGTTCCTGTGGCTGTCCTGGTGTGTTCATGTATGATTTCGCAAAAAGACGGTATCACCAACAGATTTTGGGAAGATGATCAAAGAGGTCTCTGCTTAGTGTAAGGAATCAGTAAACAGGTGAGACAGGGCGGTTTACCAGAATGGTGGGTTTTGTATACCTATAGCAGAATTTCATAAATACTATGGTGGGGCAGTGGAAGCCATAACAGTGTGGCTATATATAGGTACAAAGAGGGTGCCTGGCTGGCATATATTCTATAAAGGAAGGTGTAGAATCTACTTTCTTTATAGAATACTAGCTTAACAGAGAATATGTGTTCACATGCTCTTAGGTGCAAGGTTGTCAAAAATTACACACACAAATTTAGGCATGTTCCCAATTTACGCATGCAATTTATGCAATTTAATTAAATAATGAGCCAATTAGTGCCAATAATTGGCTTTGTAACAAGTAATTATTGTACTAATTAGATTTAATTGGGACCAATGTGCACAGTCCAAAAAAGGGGGTGCAGACATGAGAGGGTCATGGGCATTTTGGGGTAGAACAGGGCATAGCTTTGAGTTATATGCGTAATTACAGAATAATGGTGGCCTATGCATAAATTTAAGCACCATTATTACTGTTGCAAATGGCCACACCTAAGTCTACTCGTGGCGCTCCACTTAAGTGTGTGTTCTATAACTTGCGACAAACTTTAGGTGCAACTTATAGAATACCGCATAATCAGGTTTTTTATGCCAATTTGGTAGGCACCATTAATAGAATCTAGCCCAGAGTGCTTGGACATGTAATTTTGCAGTTTACCAAGAATCACCTATGTGTATGCCTGCCTGCAAACTATGCATTATTGAAGATACACGTGTAGTTACAGAATAGTGCTTAGGTGGTGTATTGGCATATATGTACGTATATTTGCACATAGAAGCTAGTATTATAAACAATTACACCCACAACTGGCACGTAAAAAAATATCACCTACTTTATAGAATTACCTTCTATCCCCCAAATTCTATCAGTGGCACCTAAAGTTAGACACTGAATTGGGTGTGCAGTTTTAAAATAGGGCCAGTTATATATATAACATAATTGACTAATTGACATTAAATTGGCAAATAATTGGTGATTACTATAAGCACAAATTGGCACTAATTTGCCATTGCGTGTCTAACATACTTATGCCTCTATTCTATAAACAGCCTGCCTAACTTGTCTTGCATGCAACTGCAAAGGGGGTGTTAATGTGAGAGGGGCATGGACATGTCAGGAACATTCCAACTAATCTTGCTTGCACTTTATGGAATTATTGCATTTCTGCACATTGACTGTTGCATTTAGGCACCCAAGAAAAACTGACGAGCTGGTCTCCACAGATAGTGCAAAGCACATAAACACAGTAGAGAAGGCAAAGACAATAAATGGTGGATGGCTGCAGTCATAGGCGGTCGGTGGCCCAACTGTTTGGGGAGGCTAAAGGGGGCAGGGTTAGGGGTGGGGTCAGGGGTGGAGCTTAAATCCATAATTGTCTGATAACATGCAGAAAAAATAAATAAATAAAAATAAAAGTCACAATTAATACCTTTTATTAAATTTAGATATTAGATATGTATCATATGTCAAAGAATAAAGTGGTTGCTCAAAGCGTATTCTAACCACAATCGCTCAACTGCAAAACACTATGCACAACTTTGTCCAAAAACACACTCAGAACCTTACTGTACCATAAATATTACACTGGGCAGACCTAATACACCAATATACCACCCATACGGAAAATGCAGACCGTCAACAATATGAAACAAGGGATCATATCATCACAATTCTCATGTAGAGCCACAAAACACCCTAATTCATGTTTAATGTGGGATAAAATGCCATAAATAAGTATATAAATATAAACTTTTAATGTTGAGCACCTGATTCTCAAAGTGGACATATTCCAAACACTATAATGAAAATAAAATGATCTTTTCTACCTTTGCTGTCTGGTGACTTTTTCTGATCATGCTGGCCCAGTACCGTTCTGCTGTTATCTGTCCTCAGTACAGGTCAGGAAGTCATCCTCCTTAAATATCTCCCTGGCAACCCAGGACACCTCCAGCCAACCCCCCCTGCTTTCCCAGCAGTAAGGTAAACAAACCATAAACCAATTTCTACAACTGCTAGAGGGCTTTCACTGCAGCTCCTGCTGTGAGGATGGAGGTAAATCAACAATTTAATCCCCTCAGAGCAGCTGGACTCCACAGCTGATCCATTCTGCTGCAGCAGGGGGGAGGCTTAGCCTCTCCAAGCCTCTTATACCGGGCGCCTATGGCTGCAGTCCTTTATTACACTTCAATGTGACTTGACACAGATCGTGTTTCGACTACAATACCTGCATCAGGAGTCTGCAAGTGTAAAGGACGAAATGCCAAAATGGAGTTCAATGCACAAGTTGATAAGATTTATGACCCAGAGGTCTGAATACCAATCTTGCAAAAAACTACACCAAAAAAAACTGCAGCCAGTCTACGGCAACTTTCTTCCTTTACACCAAAAAAAAAGTCCTTTACATTTCCAGACTCCTGATACAGGCTTTGTAGCTGAAACACGGCCCGTGTCAAGTCATATTAAAATGTAATAAAGGACTCCAGAGATCCACCATTTAGTGAGGTCCTTTTACTTAGGTACACTAATGGATTTAGTATGCTAATGATTAGTGTGCACTAAATGATGACAACTATTATATTCCTATGAGTGTCTAATCATTTAGCACATGCTATTTATTTATTTATTTAGATTTTGCTCACACCTTTTTCAGTAGTAGCTCAAGGTGAGTTACATTAAGGTACACTGGATATTTCTCTGTCCCAGGAGGGCTCACAATCTAAGTTTGTACCTGAGGTAATGGAGGGTTAAGTGACTTGCCCAAGATCACAAGGAGCAGTAGTGGGATTTGAGCCAGCCACCTCTGGATTGCAAGACTGCTGCTCTAACCACTAGGTCATTCCTCCACTCCACTAATTGTTAGCATGTGCTAAATCTGGTAGCATACCTTAGTAAAAGGACCCCATTGTCTATGCCCAGTTTTTGGTGCTTAATTTTGTAACCTATATTGAAGCTTCCCCTATGTGCACTTAGCTGACCTGTATATCCTTTGCCAGTACTTCCTTTTCAGTCTGTTTACTGTACAGTATCTGCCTTGGTCCCTCACTACAGAATGATGCAGCCTAAGCATGCACCGAAAGCACACCATTTCTATGATTGCTGCTTCATGCCAATTATCATACAGTCTCTTTCAGCATTAGATCCTATAGCACTGCTGGGACCTTAGAAATTTCCTATAAGCAAGATGTCTTCTGAATTGATGGCGTTCCAAAAGAGAAAAGCGTAAACAGCATCTTGTAGAAACTAGGGAAATAAATACAAGACATAGCTGACCTCTAATAGCATTTCCTCTGGCTTTATTATTTCAAACAATTGTTGAGAGACACAGGCTTATTTTCGAAAGATAAGGGCGCCCATCTTGCGACACAAATTGCAAGATAGGCGTCCTCACAGGGTCGCCCAAATCGGCATAATCGAAAGCCGATTTTGGGCGTCCTCAACTGCTTTCCATCGTGGGGACGACCAAAGTTCAAGGGGGCGTGTCGGAGGCATAGCGAAGGTGGGACTGGGGCTTGCCAAAACAAATGGGCGTCCTTGACCCATAATGAAAAAAAGAAGGGCGTCCCTGATGAACACTTGGACAACTTTACCTGGTCCTTTTTTTCTTATGACCAAGCCACGAAAATGTGCACTAAATGACCAGATGACCACTGGAGGGAATCAGGGATGACCTACCCTTACTCCCCCAGTGGTCACTAACCCCCTCCCTCCCTCAAAAAAAATTTTTAAGTATTTTTTCCAGCCTCTATGCCAGACTCAAATATCATACCCAGCTCCATGACAGCAGTATGCAGGTCCCTGGAGCAGTTTTAGTGGGTGCAGTGCACTTCAGGCAGGCGGGCCCAGGCCCATCCCCCCCACCTGTTGCACTTGTGAGCCCTTTAAAACCCACCAGAAACCCACTGTACCCACATGCATGTGCCCCCTTCACTCCTAAGGGCTATGGTAGTGGTGTACAGTTGTGGGGAGTGGGTTTTGGGGGGGGGGGGTTGGGGGAGCTCAGCACACAAGATAAGGGAGCGATGCACCTGGGAGCTATTTCTGAAGTCCACTGCAGTGCCCCCTAGGGTGCCCAGTTGGTGTCTTGGCTTGTCAGGGGGACCAGTGCACTATGAATGCTGGCTCCTCCCATGTAGGGTTACCATATGGCTCCAGAAAAAGGAAGACACATTGATCCTGTCCGAGTTTTGCTTCCATTAAAAGCAATGGAAGTAAAACCCAGACTGACTCAATCTGTCCTCCTTTTTCTGGAGCCATATGGTAACCCTACTCCCAGACCAAATGGCTTGGATTTGGTCGTTTCTGAGATGGGCGTCCTCGGTTTCCATTATCGGCGAAAATCAGGGACGACCATCTCTAAGGACGACCATCTCTAAGATCGACCTAAATTTCATGATTTGGGCGTCCCCGACCATATTATCTAAATGATAATATGGGTTTTCCCGCCCCTTCGCCGGGACGTCCTGCGAGGACGTCCTCAGGAAGACTTAGGCGCCCCTTTCGATTATGCTCCTCTTTGTGTACCCTCTCCTTTTGAGCCTGTTGCATTTCCCAAAATGTGCTTTTTTTTTTCTCAGTGGCAATTGGAATTCTTTGGCTAAAGTATGACTAAAGTGAAAGAAACGAAGTCCCAAATCACTAGGCTTTGTTATTGCAATTTTTTTGATCTTGTATCACAAAAGCCAGATTGGCACATCTCTCAACATGTACATTCAGGATGGTGTCATAAGAATTAATCTTATAATCAATACACTGTAAGAAAGCATATGAATTGAGATGGGGGGGTGGCTATTATTAGTCAATCATAGCTTTGTAAACAAAAGCATACAAAGGATAGACTTGCCCTCTTAAATAAGTAGAAAAGCTTATGAGTACCTGAAATGGAGAGAACAACTCGCTGCAGGACCAGCTACACAGTTAAATTTTTTACTTTTAAAGAGGGCATTTGTAACACACAAGGACTCATTTTCACAACATAAAAACATCCAAAAAGCGGCACAAAGCAGCAGATGGACTTGGTTTTTGCCAAAACATCCAAATTGCAATTTTTGAAACCTATATTAAGATGGTTTTCCATGCAGTTTGTATGTAGTTCATCTAAATCTCAAAGGGATGTGTTGGAGGCATGTTTTGGGCAAGACTAGGGCAGGCTTATGATTTAGATATTTATCAGCGATAACGGAATATGTTCATTTTTTAAAAATCTAAATACCACTTTGAAGGTTGTAGAATATCACTATGTTAGCAAACCAATCAAAAAATACAGTATTGACGTACAGAGTTTCTCTAAAGGAGGAAAAGCCTCAAATACACTTTGGAGCACTCCTATGTTAATATAATCAACTTAAGGGAGGCCAACAGTTTCATCACCGGCTGAAAAACCTCCTAAAACTGATTATACTAACTCTTCAACGAAGCTGTTAGAAATGCAAAAAGACTTAGCTTTTAAATCACCCAGTCGCCTGCTGAGACTCTAACCACTGCCCACGGCCCACTGCCACGGCCGATATTCAACATAAAGGAATCTTTCACATGCTCATCTTCCAATGTGGTATATATCATTCAGTGTAAAAAATGTAACGAAGGATGCTATATTGGAGAAACAGGCCAGATGCTTAAGACAAGATTCAATTTACATAGACATCACATGAACAATACAGCCAGTAGGGCCCCCACCCCGGTAGGACAGCACTTCACAGAACCAGGACACTGTACCAGTGATTTCACAGTGACAATACTGAAAGGTAACTTTAAAACAATACAGGAACATAAAACCTTTGAAGTCAGAATGATTGAATATTTTAACACCCAACAGACAGGACTTAACAAGGATCTGGGTTTTCTAGCCCATTATAAACCATAAAGTTGTATTTTTCTGCTTATCACCCTCCCCTCCCCTCCCCTCCCCACAAACATCCTGCTAGACTATCTATGGAATACACATCTCCTACCCACCCTGCTAGACTGTCTATGAGAGACTGTTATATACACTGTCAGCTAACACATTTGCTTATTTCTGATCTGACGAAGAAGGGCAACCTTTGAAAGCTAATCAAGAAATGTATTAAGTTATGTCCAATAAAAAAGGTATCATCTTATTTTCTTTTCCATGTTTTAATTTTGTTTGATTTCTATTGATTACCTTTAAGAGTGGACTAACACGGCTACCGCACCTCTCTACTTCAGCCGGTGATGAAACTGTTGGTCTCCCTTAAGTTGATTATATTAATATAGGAGTGCTCCAACTTGTATTTGAGGCTTTTCCTCCTTTAGAGAAACTCTGTACGTCAATACTGGTAGATATCCTGTATTTTGTGATTAATTTTTTTTTAATGCCAGGTGTAGCAGTAAAAAATAAACCAGGTACTCAGTGTCAATTTCCAGAATGTGGCCAGAGCCGATTACCTGGATAGAGCAGCAAGCAGCCATGTTATATGGATAGTGGTGCCACTCAAACCAGTACCCAGATACTGACGGATAAAGTTATGACAGAAATTCTTCTAAGCAATCCCCCATTCACAAGGGGATGCAGCAGAGCTGCCCACTGTCCCCCTTCTTATTCCTCTTATTCTTGGAACCTTTGTTACAGAGAATAAGGCAGAACCCTTGTATTCATAGTATATATATTGGATGAGATCATGTAACAAGTCTGACGTTCACATATGATATTTTATTGCTGTTGTGTAAAGCAGATTACTTCTCATTAGCTGTGCTGCAAAGTATTGATCAGTTTGGGTATTATTTTGGTCTTAAGCTCAATTATAATAAGACAATGGCACTGCTCATTAATTTGGCTAAAGAACATTTAAGTACATAAGTAATGCCACACTGGGAAAAGACCAAGGGTCCATCGAGCCCAGCATCCTGTCCACGACAGCGGCCAATCCAGGCCAAGGGCACCTGGCAAGCTTCCCAAACATACAAACATTCTATACATGTTA
Organism: Microcaecilia unicolor; assembly: GCF_901765095.1. Lineage (NCBI taxonomy): Eukaryota > Metazoa > Chordata > Amphibia > Gymnophiona > Siphonopidae > Microcaecilia > Microcaecilia unicolor. Next base: position 41,478,220 of record NC_044033.1, read on the forward strand.
TTCCTGGAATTGTGGATTTTTCCCCAAGTCCATTTAGTAGTGATTTATGGACTTGTCCTTTAGGAAACCCCTTTTTAAACTCTGCCAAGCTAACCGCCTTCACCACGTTCTCCGGCAACGAATTCCAGAGTTTAATTATGCAGTTTAATTATTTTCTCCGATTTGTTTTAAATTTACTACACTATAGTTTCATCGCATGCCCCCCTAGTCCTAGTATTTTTGGAAAACGTGAACAGACGCTTCACATCCACCTGTTCCACTCCACTCATTATTTTATATACCTCTATCATCTCTCCCCTCAGCCGTCTCGTCTCCAAGCTGAAAAGCCCTAGCCTCCTTAGTCTTTCTTCATAGGGAAGTCGTTCCATCCCCGCTATCATTTTAGTCGCCCTTCGCTGCACCTTTTCCCAATTCTACTATATCTTTCTTGAGATGCGGTGACCAGAATTGAACACAATACTCAAGGTGCGGTCGCACCATGGAGCGATACAACAGCATTATAACATTTGAGGAGTATGAACTTTCCATTTAGATGGGAAATGTTCCTGTCCTAACTTTATCTAGATTGTTATGTGGTTAACTGCTAACTGAGGGGTCCTTTTACAAAGGCAAGCTAGCGTTTTTAGTGCACACTAATGATTAGTGCGAGCTAAATACTAGAGACTCCCATAGAAATATATGGGCATCTCTAACATTTAGCACATGCTTATTTTTAGTGCGTGCTAAAAACACTAGCGCACCTTTGTAAAAGGACCCCTATATAATTGATAGATCTGCGCATGAACTACCCCTGCACTATTCGCATAATGTTGGCTAGAGATGGGCTTTCATTTGTAATAACATTGGACATGTCAAAATGACTATCCCATGTCATTAATGAATTTAAGCAAAAAGAAAATTAAAAAGAAAACAAGACATTTTGGAGCCAATATCGAGATCACGGGAGGGAGCCTGGCTAACTCCCGCAGTCGGCAGCAATCACAGAAATTCAATGCCAGGGCTGTATTCAGCAACCGGCATTGAATTTATGGATTTTTTTGGCTGTTAAAGATATAACCAGTTAAGCCAATATTCGTCGGCTAACCGGCTAAGTTAGGGACTGTCTTCTATGTTTGTGCAGCGCTGCGTACGCTTTGTAGCGCTATAGAAATGCTAAATAGTAGTAGTAGTGAGTTATAAACACAAAATATAGGCCTGCTCTTTACGTGGGTCTATCTGGCTGCTAAAGTTAGCCGGTCAGCCATCTTGGTGCTAACCGGCTTTGTTGAATGATATAGCCAGTGACTGGGCTAGCCTTGAAGCGCTAATATTTAGCTGAGATAGCTGGCTATCTTGCTGAATATTAGCACTTTGCCAGCTTAAGGCTATTTAACTGACCAGGAGCTGTTCCTGGCCAGCTGACCAGGAGCCGTTCCTGGCCAGTTAAGTAGCTTTAAGTATCAGCCAGTTTATGTGTTTCCATTTGTCGATAATAGTGTGCACTCTTTTGAAATAGTATCCATAACAGTGCGTATTCTTTTCATAATAGTGTGATCATTTGAACTATTGCACATGCGTGAACCTCTTTGCAACTAGTGTATATTCTTTCAAAAGAGCACGCAGTCAATGATTTTGCTCCTGTGATGACAATATGGCTAAACATTCACAGAAACAACAAGGGAAACGACAGAAAAACACACATTTTCTGGCTGTGCATCTCTAGTGCTGAGGCGATCAATAATGTCTGGATTGTGCTTCTGAAAATCAATAGACTGCTCTGACCAGCAGCAATTATCAAGTTAGCAGGTGCTGCTGTCTGGATAAGTGCTTCTGACCCATTAGGCTAGAATTTAAGAATTTGAGATTAGGGTTATGTGGAAGGGCATTTTCGATATGTCTAAATCCAATTCGGGGCATTTTGCTGAAAACATCCAAAAATCAAGTGGTGAACATAACGACTTTTGAACCAGAGAAATGTCTACCTTTATGTTTTTGAAAATGGCCATTTGCTAGATGTTTATGTGGTCAGTAGGATTTTGGTTGGTTTTGGATGGCTCACACTTTCCACCACAAGTATATCAATTAGAGTGGGAAATAGGCCTGGGTCTCTACAGTGCTCAGGATGAGCATTATGTCCTCCTCAACTCTCCTCTCCCTTCCCTTCCATCCATGTGTAGTTTGTTCCTTATCTTCCTCCCCATCTATGAGCAGCTTGTACCCTTCTTTCCCTCACATCCATGTGCAGCTTGCCCTTTCTCTTCCTTCCCTCCATAAGCAGCTTGTCCCATTCTCTTCCTCCCAACCATGAGCAGCATGTTTTCCTCTCCTCTCCCTCCCATCCATATGCAGCATATCAACCCCCCTCCCCTCCTCGGAATTACCTTACAGCCCTGGTGGTCTAGTTACCTCTTTGGGGCAGGAAAGAATCCCACTCTTTCCTGCCCACTGCCACCACTTCATGAAAATGGCTGCCAAGACTTCAAGTGGTGGCCTGAAGTCATGCGAGGCCACTGCTTGAAGTCTCGGTAGCCATTTTCAAGAAGAGGGGGCAGCGATAGGAAAGAGTGGGATTCTTTCCTGCCCCGAAAAGGCCCCTGGACATCCGATGCTGCTGTATGTCAAAATAGCAAGGGCAAGTGTTGTGGGCATTTTTTGGGCAAGAATAAGGAGGACCCCCTTAGAAATAGAATAAGTATCCTATAGAACAAACCTGAAGAAGAGAGATTAAAATGTGGATTCTGGAAAGAACATAGAAGTTGGAATTGAGGCATCCCGGCCATGATGTGTACAATTCCAGCTGTGTTTTAGAAGAAGATCTTCCAATACAGAACATTTCCTAAAATACTTGCAGAAACGGACATGTATGCATCAGCAACATTCAGTGACACCACCTATTTTGCAATTGTCAATGTCTAAAAACATCACCGGGAGCAAAACGGCAATAAACATATTTAAGAGTCTATACTATCCAGTTAGCACACGCTAATCAGAATGTAATAGCTGAATAACTTCCATGCCCATTCCCCACCCATGACATGGCCCCTCAAACAAATATATATATATATAAATATAAATAATGCACAGTTAGTGTGCAGAAAAGAGGAATTTATGGCAAAACGTTTTAACATGGTTTTCAGTGTTTTCTCGCATGCTAGGTGCACGTTAGGGCTTATTAGCTTACCAGCTGATATTCAACTGGCAGCAGGAAACGTTTTTTAACCACTGATCATCGCTGGCTAAATTAGCCCCTGATATTCACTGCCGGGCCATGTCTGGGCACCAGCACAGAATATCTGGGGATAATTGCAAAGATGCTCGCTGCTGAGCTTATACGAGTCCCTGCCAATATTCATCCAGGGCCCACATAAGATGATTAAACAGGCCCTAGACAAATATCAGCCAGGACCCACATAAGAGAAAAAAGTGCCCTGTGCTCCTCCCAATCCCCCCACCCTCATGCCTAGAATCACTCTGCCCACCCACCCGTGCAAGACTGGACTCCCAAAACTCCCCCTTCTCATTTAGAAAATTGTCCATGGGCCTTCCTGAAGTCCTTGGTGGTCCACTGGGATGATGGGGGCAGGAGCAAAGCCTACTTGCTCCTGTCTAGTGGCTGGCTCTCCAAGATGTTTGCTGCAGCCTCTCAGAGCAGCCTTGTGATATTAGCAAAGATTATGATATTGGAAAAGTCAGGCAGAGAATCATTGCATGCTCAAATTTACAGGTCGGTCTCATTAATTAATTTGGAATGTAAAATTCATGTTAAGATATTGGCTTATAGGAGGATTAATGGATTAATCACAATTTTTAAAGGGTAATTAATTCACAGGTAATACAAGGCTGTTGGTAATGTCTTGAACAAAGCTGGATGTTCTGCTTGTATCAATCCCATAGGCTGAGAATGTCCTTAACCAGGTTGAGTGGTTATCACATGAAAGGGTTTAAATATGTATATACATTGAGAAATACGCATTAGCCATCATTGTGGTCCAGCAATCTGAAAGATTTATGAATGAAATACAATATGTTTCTTTGCAGGACAGGCACTTATCTGCTGGCTGCAAATGTAGCAGGTGGGGGGGGGGGGGGGGGGGGAGGGGTATGAGACTGGGTCCACCTGTCTGAAGTGCACTGCACCTCCTACTAAACTACTTCAGGGACCTGCATGCGCTGTCATGGACCAGAGTATGACATCTGAGGCTGGCAAGTAATATTTTTAATGATATTTTTGAGGGTGGGAGGGGGTTAGTGACCACTAGGGAAGTAACGGAAGGTCATCCCCGATTCACTCCAGTGGTCATCTGGTCATTTCGGGCACCTTTTTGTGCCTTATTTGTAATAAAAACAGGTCCGGGTGAAAACTTAGCTTAAGTGATCTTGGATGACTACTACTGAAATGTAGCATTGTTGGCTTTGCGTGCACAGTTGTTCTAAAATTCTGTTCATTAGTTTGTTCTACTTTTACATCAAGAAAAGAAATTATATGTTGAGAGTATTCCATAGTAAACTTGATGTAAACATCCCTAGTGTTTAACCAATCAAAAAAATTATTGTATTTGAACTTCATCCCCAGTTCATAGAAGAAAAATATCATTGATATAACGTCACCATTTAAAACTAGCTCCACTCCATTGATGTGATACCAACCGAGGGGTCCTTTTACTAAGTTGCGGTAAAAAAAATAGCCTGCGGTACTACGAGATTGTCTTTTGGGCGTGTGCTGGGCCTTTTTTTTTACTGTGTCTAGGAAAAAGGGCCTTTTTTAGGGAGGTAGAAAATGGACGTGTGCTAAAATTGAAACCAGCGCGTGTACATTTTTGGCCTGAGATCTGTTTACTGCCGGGTAAATGGCCCACGGTAGAAAATAGAAAATTATTTTCTATCGTGGGATTTGGCCCATGCCAAATTCAGAATTACCGTCCAGCTCACGCGCTAGCCGGGCAATAGTGCTGATTTAGCGCATGCTGTACTCACGTAGGCCCTCCCGCATTTTTGTAAAAGGGCCCCCAAATATTTTCAAAACACACCGTATAGAGACATTCTGTTTCTTTGAGCATTTCTTCTTCCAGGCACACATAATCTAGTAAGTGTAATTTTAACAAAATCTGCTAGGTTTCAATGTAATAAAATGCAATAACACCCTAAGCCTTATGATCCAGAAAATAACGCTTAAGAGCTTTGCAAGGCATCAACTGTTTCCATTTCATATATATATATATATATATTTATTATTACATTTATACCCCACATTTTCCCACATATTTGCAGGTTCAATGCGGCTTACAATAAACCGAAAAGGCTATATATATACACAGTGCAAGGGTCTGGGACCAAAGAAATGCATGTAGTTAACCAGGGCGTGCACTTAACCGTTGTGACCCAAAGAAGCTTGACATCTGTCATAGCACTGACATCCAGTGGCCTCCAGATAGGCCCGCACGGTGTTGAGACTCTCCAGCGCTCATGCTAAATGCTAGAGACTCCCATAGAAATATATGGGTGTCTAATATTTAGCATGTGCTTATTTTTAGCATGTACTAAAAATGCTAGTGTGCCTTTGTAAAAGGACCCCAAAGTGAGTTGTGTACGTAAATTCTAATTATTGCCAATTAGTGCTCATTATTGCTTGTTAAGCACTGTTAGCAATGCTGTTTAACTTGTTAAGCCAATTATGTTACGCTCATTGTTATAGAACACACCTAGATTTTGGCACAAATCTCTAGGCGTGATATAGAAAATGGGGGGTAAGGCGTGAATTATCATGCACTAACTGCTAAAATAATGCAAAAATGGTTAACACATTTTATTTAAAGATTAGAGTTGTCTAAGTGGGTGATACTTGTGGATACAGTTTGATATCAAGTGCTAAATTGTGTAAGATTTTAAAGACTTAGGATTCTATCTTAAATTTACCTCTAAATTCAATACAGTCAGTTGAGCAATACAAAATAAATATGATCCTCAGGATGCAGGCCTAATAGCAATAATAAGGATGTTACTAAAATGTTTATGAATTCTAGGGTAAATTTGTTCCCCTGCTGTTTCTTATTTGATTCATATGAGGAATAAAAATGTTCTTGCTTTGCATGCTGAAGTAACTAAACTGGGAGTTACTTTTTCCTTTCAAATATCTCGCTAAAGAGGTCGCTTTAGAAGTTTTGCATGCTCTTTACATGTGTAAAGAGCTGTGTTTACATGTGTAAATGACCAGTGCAATAAATAGCTACCCTATTAGGCAGGAGAGACTTTCCAGAACTGATGCACGCTGAAGGAAACACTTCTGTGGCTGCACCAGCTGGTGGGCCATAAGTCTCCTCCACAGGAAATAGCTTGTCTGAGCATATCAGGCTGCAGGACATCCACTTTCTCTGACTAGCTTCTGTTGCTACGTCTGCAAGCAAGTGTCCGTCAACCTGATCTTTTAATGCAGGTGCCCCAAGCTTTTACATAGGGTTACCATATGTTTGGATTTCCCCGGACAGGGGTCTGGGCAGTTTTTTCCAGCCTGTCTGTTTGTTGGGGTTTCTGGACGGGCAGGCCTCAGGGTGCCCTCCCCGAACGTACCTTAACAAGTCCTGGTGGTCTAGCGGTGGCCTCTTCTGAGCAGGAAAGAACCCCACTTTTTCCTGACTGCTTCTTCTGACCTGCTCGCTGCTGCTGCTGCTTCAAAATGGCTGCCAAAATTTCAAGCAGTAGCCTTGCGAGACTTCCATGGAAGTCTTGTGAGGCCACCACTTGATGTCTCAGCAGCCATTTTGAGGGAGTGGTGGCAGTGAGCAGGTCAGCGGTAGCAGGCAGGAAAGTGGAGTTCTTTCCTGCCCCAAAGAGGCCATTAGATCACCAGAGCACATTAAGGTACATTTGGGGAGGCCACCCTGACTTAGGGTGGGGGGGAGGTGAATGGATGGATGAAGTTGTATGGGTGAGTGGGTAGATGGATGGAGGTAAAGGTTAATGGAATGTGGGTGAAGTGAGGAAGGAGGGCTGGAAAAAAGATTGGTGAAGGGGACGTACATAGGGGGAAGAGAAAAGGGGAAGTACTGTTTCAGAATTTAAAAAGGCATGGGATAAGCATGTGGGATCGCTTAGGAACAGGAAGAATTAGGGGTTACAGAGGATGGGCAGAGTGGATGGGTCACACGGCCTTTATTTGCCGTCATGTTTCTATGTTTCTATGTGATTGTTTATTCTGTGCTTGGCAAAGGTGTTCAGTGTTTGTGACCAAGGCCAGGTACTCCGTTTGCATGGAGTTTGTATGTAAAGATTTGTAGTAATTCAGTTTGTTCAGTTTCCCAATGGATATATTGGTGTTCTATTGCAATATTTATATTGCTGCATTTTCCTAGGTAGGATGCTTGTGTTACTTCTGGAAATTAGTGGTTTTATGGTATAGTAGATTAGTCCTATAGGTCCTGATTGATTTTCATAGGGTTTCATATTATAGGTACTTCATAATATGCTCGGTGCTAAAGCGGATTGATGTCGTTTTTCTTGAGATTATACCAAAATCAGAAACGTTTTTGTACAGGGAGTTCCTGGGGAAATGCTTCTTTTCTGCTTTGCTTCTATTCTTAGAGGAAGGTCTATGAAAGTTTCTGTGAATATAAAATATATGTTTAAATTAATAGCATGATGGTCAGTGTGCAGTGTCTGGGATCGATGAGGTTTTTATATTAAAGTTCCAGGACACACAATTAAACTGCTACTATTTTTCTTAAGCATAACCAGTGACTGCAAAGATTTAAATTATATAGCCTGAGAATATAAGTTAATGTGTTTTTCTTGGGGTAATGGCCTGGCGGGCATTCTGAGTGAGATGTACTCCTTGCTCCCTTAGAAGGCCCCCTTTATTAAGTGCTTTGGAAGGAGGAACCATACCTCATCCTTTGTACATAAGTACATAAGTATTGCCATACTGGGAAAGACCAAAGGTCCATCGAGCTTAGCATCCTGTTTCCAACAGTGGCCAATCCAGGTCACAGATACCCGGCAAGATCCCAAAAATGTACAAAACATTTTATACTGCTTATCCCAGAAATAGTGGATTTTCTCCAAGTCCATTTAATAACGGTCTATGAACTTTTCCTTTAGGAAGCCGTCCAAACCTTTTTTAAACTCCGCTAAGCTAACCGCCTTTACCACATTCTCTGGGAACAAATTCTAGAGTTTAATTACACGTTGAGTGAAGAAAAGGTTTCTCTGGTTCATTTTAAATTTACTACATTGTAGCTTCATCGCATGCCCCCTAGTCCTAGTATTTTTGGAAAGTGTGAACAGACGCTTCACATCTACCCGTTCAACTCCACTCATTATTTTATAGACCTCTGTCATATCTCCCCTCAGCCACCTTTTCTCCAAGCTGAAGAGCCCTAGCCGCTTTAGCCTTTCCTCAATGGGAAGTCATCCCATCCCCTTCTTCATTTCCGTCACCCTTCTCTGCACCTTTTCTAATTTCACTATATCTTTTTTAGATGCGGCAACCAGAATTGAACACAATATTCAAGGTGCGGTCGCACCATGGAGCGAGACAAAGGCATTATAACATCCTCATTTTTGTTTTCCATTCCTTTCCTAATAATACCTAACATTCTATTTGCTTTCTTCGCCGCAGCAGCACACTGAGCAGAAGGTTTCAACGCATCATCAATGACGACACCTAGATCCCTTTCTTGGTCCGTGACTCCTAACGTGGAACCTTGCATGACATAGCTATGTCTCAGGCAGCAAAGTGATTTGAGCCACCCCTACAGTAAAAATAATAAATGGATATTAATTCTCCCCTGTGCAACCAGCACGCCTTCCACAGTTTCAGCTTGCTAATCTGCACAGGTTCCCATAGACATTGCTGCAAATATCACAATTGAACCTGCATGACTCGGGACGTATTGCAGTTTTAGACATCCATATCCTGGTTTTATAAAATTGGGATTTAGATGTCCATGCAATATGGCCATCTAAATGCCAGTTTTAAGTTATCAAAAATGAGAACAGAGCTTCTAAAATAACCACCTTGAGGTGCAGTATTTTGTGGTTTCCACAGCTGTCGATGCCTATTCAGGTCAGATACACTATTCAGCATGCATAAATTAAATTGATAGTATCTGGATTGTAGCTTAAAATCACCATTATCTAGATAATTGTCTTTCTGTTCTTCATTGGCATAGACACGGATGGGCTTGGGTGGAAAGGGCCTACCCACTTTGGGCTCAGGCTTACCCAGCAGCAGTGGACCATTGTGGTAGCAGGTGGGGACCCCATGCCCTGCCAGCTTAATACCTCTGCTGATGATGCCTAAAACTCTGGCACCCAGCTTGGCAGTCAGCAACACCTCTATGAGCACTGTGGTACATGTGCATGTCCAGTTTCCATGCATGCCCTAAAAAACTGAGCTATGCATGGGTAGTGGGTATCAGTGGCTCATGGAGTGGCTGTCAACTGCCAAGATGAATTGCAGAGTTCTGGGAGCTGTCCACGGAAGGTCTTCAGTTGATGGGTTTGGGGGTCCCCACCAACTCAGATAATTATATAATTTTTAAGTTGAGTAGAGGGGGGAGCACCAGGAGACGTAGGAGTAGATCAGAAAGCCCACCCACTTTTTCTGTAGGCCTAAAATCTGCCACCTGGCTACACTGTGACTGTCCTTACTATAGCAAGTGACCTGTTCTAGTGGGGAAGGTTGCACAGTCTTTGCACATGTATGTTGAGCCTCAGAGCTATGAAATTGGAGGACATGCTGACCTTGGATGGTAGCACCCCTCTTATGTTACTTCTGGCAGCTGCACTGGAGTCTGAAAAGACAAGCTACTTATGACACCCTGTAGTGGGAAGCTTGAGGGGTGGCAGGAATGGGATAAAATTGACGAGGAGAAAAGTGAGGTGAGGACCTGGGTAAAACTCTATGATCCACCATCCTCCCCAACAGGAGCTCTATCATAATGGTGAAAGGAGGAGTGGCCTAGTGGTTAGGGTGGTGGACTTTGGTCCTGAGGAACTGAGTTTGATTCTCACTTCAGGCACAGGCAGCTCCTTGAGACTCTGAGCAAGTCACTTAACCCTCCATTGCCCCATGTAAGCCACATTAAGCCTGCCATGAGTGGGAAAGCATGGAGTATAAATGTAACAAAAATAAAGCAGCAAATTGTTTTGTTGTAGGAAATGCTTAATGTATCTTCTCTCACTTTTTCTTTCTAACAGGGCCTCTGAACATTTGGACTTGACGACCATGTGTGCCAAAGTGTTTTCAATGCTGCTGTTGGCACAGCTGTATAGCTCACACCCTGTGGCTTCCTTCTCAATGCATGGGCCTTCTTTTAGCATTTTCTCCTTCTGCTCCTGCCCTTCCTTTCCCCAGTTCCTGCAGCTCATCTTCCATTTCCTTACTTACAAACCCTGGTCTCAGCTTAGAAACACACAGATGCCCTGGTTTCTCCTGCCTTGTAACATTATTCTGGCTAGCCTCCATCCAATATAAAATTACCCTCAATGATATAAAACAAGGAGAATATGGGAAATCTGTGAGAAATCAGTACCTTCTCCTGAAAGATAACATCCGAGAAGTAGCTTAAGAACTGGAATGCAATAGACCTGGTACTTGTCAGTATCAGAAAATCTGCAGGCAATACACAGAAGAAAATAATCTGCTACTTTACCTTTACAATCAACCTTTTCAGAAGCACTTTAAGACATATCATTTTTATCTTTTCTATTTTTATACAATAAATTATTGCATAGTGAAATGTTACAGGTAGTTGTCATTAAGCAAATGAATATCGGGCAACAGTGCACTGATTGTTCAGACAATTTTCTGGGAAAAAGATTTTAAGTTTTTATAAACTTTAATGAGCCATCAAGGTCTATAGCTTTTTGGCTGGCTGGAGGATAATAAGGTCATAGAGGTGATGGACATAGTCTGTGGTGGATGTCAGAAGACATTCTAAGAATTAATAATAGGATTGTTGACTAAACTGCATTTACCTATCGGAGTAAAATAAAATAAACAAAACATTGAGACCACAGATATTTAGTGGAGGAGTGGCCTAGTGGTTAGGGTGGTGGACTTTGGTCCTACGGAACTGAGTTCAATTCCCACTTCAGGCACAGGCAGCTCCTTGTGACTCTGGGCAAGTCACTTAACCCTCCATTGCCCACCGCATTGAGCCTGCCATGAGTGGGCAAGCGTGGGGTACAAATGTAACAAAAATAAAAAGTTGACTAGTTTAAAGAAGCACCTTAAAGCATATTTATTTGTTCAAGCTTATTTTGGTACTGACTAAGCAATGAGATTTTTCCAGTTTTAAGATTCATCTTGTTCATTTTTGATGTGCTGTTGTTATGTAGTTTTATTGTGTATGTTTGTTGTAACACACCTAGTTAATAGGTGGGCTATAAATGAAAAATTATTCAATAAATAATTTGAACCAGCTGGAAGGATATTGCTAGCTTAGTCAGTTATTCAATTCTTCGAGCAAGGTAACTGCACTGAATTTTGAGAATCACATAATGTTTAAAATATTTAGTACATATAAAATCCTGCTATATATAATTATTGACCTAAAATCCTCTGTGATCAGGGCCAACCCAACGGTTTCTAACACTTCAATCATGCACACACCCAGGGTAGCTCAAGACCCTATGTCCTCCCTCTGTAATCCATCATCTTTTTTCGCATCTTCCTTCTTCACCCTCAGATGGTTAACATCTTCCCTTCCTTACACCCCAGACCTTCAGCCTTACCCTGAGCTACTCTCAAGGACTGATTGCCCTAAGCACCTCCCAAGAGTTGCTGATCTTCATATTTTCTCAAGGTGCCTCTGGGGTCCTGCTGTGGCCCAGAATACGAGCTCTTAACAGAGCTCTGAGACCCACAGTCCCAGGACTCCCCCATAGAGAGCAACCTCATCTCTACCAGTCTTCAGGAGCCACCCAAAGGTACTTTTTCCTGCTACAGCCCAGAATACCAGCCCTTAACAGGGCTTTGTGACCAGCAGTAACAGATTTTCCTCAATAGAGGGCAACTGTCAGTCTTAATCAGGAGGAACTCATAAGTTACTTTTCCCTGCTATAGCCTAGGCTACCAGCCCTTAACAGGGCTCTGTGACCAACAGTAACAGGGTTTCCCCAATAGAGAGCAACCACCTGGCTCAACCAAAGGGCAAGCACAGAATCTCTGAAAAACAGAGATCTGAAGACCCAGATGCCCCTTTCCAATCTCCAGGTTACTGTCAGTATGGTGGGTAAATTCTCTGAACCCCACCCTCAATTGGCTTCAGCTATCCTTCCTCTGTGTGCTTATCTTACTACACCCATTTTGTTTGTATCCTCTTTAGTGGAAAAAATCTCTCAAAGTGTGTAAATATGATCCCATCAGTCTGTCTGTCCTTCATTGAATAATTAACATAAGGTGTTCCTTCTCTGCTTAGCTCACCCATGATGTAAGTGATTCATTTACTACTACTACTATTTCTTAGAATTTCTATAGTGCTACTAGACATATGCAGCGCTGTACACTTGAACATAAAGAAGCAGTCCCTGCTCGAAAGAGCTTACATTCTAATCAGGACAGACAAACAGGACAAATAAGGAATAAGGGAATTAATAAGGTGAGAAAGATAAAACATACAAGGGTATTTACAAATGAAAAGGGACTAGGAGTTAAAAGCAGCATCAAAAAGGTGGGCTGTGCCAAGAAAATGATAGATACAAATCAAGGTCAGGTATACACATAAAGTAGCACATATGAGTTTATCTTGTTGGGCAGACTGGATGGACCGTGCAGGTCTTTCTCTGCCGTCATCTACTATGTTGCTATGTTTTTAGACTAGATTTGAAGACAGCCAGAGATGGAGCTTGACATACTGGCTCAGGAAGTCTATTCCAGGCATATGGTGCAGCAAGATAAAAGGAATGGAGTCTGGAGTTGGCAGTGGAAGAGAAGGGTACAGATAAGAGGGATTTACCCAATGAATGGCATTCACAGGGAGGAGTGTAGGGAGAGATAAAAGTGGAGAGATACTGAGGAGCTGCAGAGTGAATGCACTTGTAAGTCAATAAGAGGAGTTTGAAATGTATGCGGAAACGGATAGGGAGCCAATGAAGTGCCTTCAGGAGAGGGCTAATATGAGCATGGTGACACTGGCAGAATATAAGCCATGCAGCAGAATTTTGAACATTGAAGGGGAGAAAGATGACTTAGTGGGAGATCTGAGAGAAGCAAGTTGCAATAGTCTAAGCAAGAGGTGATAAGAGTGTGGATAAAGGTTTTGGTAGTGTGCTCAGAAAGGAAAGGACACATTTTGGTGATATTATAGAGAAAGAAATGACAGTTTTTAGCAGTCTGTTGGATATGTGCAGAGAAAGAGAGAGAGAGGAGTCAAAGACAACCCCAAGATTATGCTGTCATGGAGCTGGGTGTGATATTTGAGGCTGGCATAGAGGCTGGAAAAATATTTTTTAAATTTGTTTTTTAGGGTGGGAGAGGATTAGTGACCACTGGGGGAGTAAGGGGAGGTGATCCTCAATTCCCTCCGGTGGTCATCTGGTCATTTAGTGCACATTTTTGTGGCTTGGTCGTAAGAAAAAAGTACCAGGTAAAGTTGTCCAAGTGTTTGTCAGGGACGCCCTTCTTTTTTCCATTATGGGTCGAGGACGCCCATGTGTTAGGCACGCCCCAGTCCCGCCTTCGCTACGCTTCCGACATGCCCCCGTGAACTTTGGTCATACCCCGATGGAAAGCAGTTGAGGACGCCCAAAATCGGCTTTCGATTATGCTGATTTGGACGACCCTGTGAGAATGACACCCATCTTGCGATTTGTGTCGAAAGATGGGTGCCTTTCTCTTTCGAAAATAAACCTGATAGCTACCTAAGAGCTGTATGGAATTTAGGATAAGAATGTTCAAAAGAAACATGGGAGGGAAGAGTATTTCATAATGACGGTGCAGTATAATAAAAAGCACTAATCCTAGTTGATTCTAAGGGAACAAATTGAGGGGATGGAATATGAAGATGACAGACATTAAGAGATTGAATAGGAAGTCTGGGGGGGAGGGGAGGATAAGGAACATCAAAGGCAGCAGGTAGGAAGGGACACCACAATGAAAAGCCTTAAAGGTAAGAATAAGAATCTTAAGTTTAATATGGTAGCCAATGGGAAGCCAGTGATAATAAATAAAGAAGGGAGAAATATGATCAAAGCGCTTTACTTTCGAAAGAATCCAGACAGATGTATTTTGTATCATCTGTAGATAGCTTAATGATGAAGCTGGTAACTCAGAGTAAATAACATTACAATAATTTAATTGTAAGTGACAAGGGCATAAATAAATGTCTGATGAGAGGACTCATCAAGGTATGATTTAATAGTATTATTATTTATTATTTGTTACATTTGTATCCCACATTCCCACCTTTTTGCAGGCTCAATATGGCTTACATATAACCGTTAATGGCGTTAGCCGATTCCGGTCTGAACAAATACATGGTATGAATGAATACAAAGTGATATTGTGGTAGAATGAGGTACATGGATGGTAGGTACAATTGGGGGGAACTTAGGGAGGGAAAGAGGGAAGAAGAGTCAGGTAATGTCCGTTACGGTCTTTGGTTACATTGTGTCGCAAGTGTCCAGGTATTTTTATGTTGGGTCAGTGGGGTATGCTCTTCTGAACAGATCTGTCTTTGGTGCTTTCCGAAAATTTAGGTGGTCGAGCGTAGTTTTTACTGCTTTTGGCAATGCGTTCCATAGTTGTGCGCTTAGGTAGGAAAAGCTGGTTTCATAGGTGGATTTGTATTTGAGTCCTTTGCTGCTTGGGTAGTGGAGGCTTAGGTATGATCGTACAGATTTTGTGGTGCTTCTGGTTAGCAGGTCGATAAGGTCTGTCATGTATCCTGGTGCCTCGCTGTAAATAATTTTATGAACAGTCGTGCAGATTTTGAAAGTGATACGTTCTTTGATTGGTAGCCAATGCAATTTTTCTCGGAATGGTTTGGCGCTGTCAAAACGTGTTTTTCCAAATACAAGCCTAGCTGCTGTGTTTTGGGCATTCTGAAGTTTCTTTATGATTTGATCCTTGCATCCCACATAGATTCCATTACAGTAATCTGCGTGGCTTAGTACCATTGACTGTACCATGTTACTAAATATTTCCCTTGAGAAGAATGGTTTCATGCATTTGAGTTTCCACATTGAGAAAAACATTTTCTTTATGGTGGATTTCGCTTTGGTCTCTAGTGATAGCTTACGGTTGATTGTTACTCCGAGAATTTTCAGGCTATCTGAGATAGGGAGGGTGTATCCTGGGGTGTTAATGTTTGTGGGTTTGTATGTATTGTATTGGGATGAGATGAGGAGTGTGTTTTTCCTGTATTGAGTTTTAGTTGGAATGCATTTGCCCATGAGTTCATGATGTTTAAGCTTAGCTTGATTTCGTTGGTGATTTCCGCCAGATCATGTTTGTAGGGGATGTATAATGTAATGTCATCAGCGTAGATAAATGGGTTAAGGCCTTGGGTGGATAAGGTCTTGGCTAGTGGAGTCATCATGAGGTTGAAAAGGATCGGTGATAGTGGTGATCCTTGCGGTAGTATGAAATTGTTGAAGAAAATAAAAAGAAGTTTTAGTCAAATAAGCAATTTGGTCCTACTGAAAGTTGATTTGAGTTTACTCAGAATCTTGGAAATAATGGGCTAAATTCTATATATGTTGCCTGAAAAATCTGCATGGAATAAGTTTCCGATTAAGTGTATTCTATAAGCAGCACCTACTTAGTTGATATCCCAGTGCCTAGAACTACATGTGTCCATTTACGCCAAGGAAACCATGGCATAAATACCGGCATGTAGATTTACATGCAGAGGGCCATATTATAAACACCATGCATGTAAATTTTGGAATGACCACGAAATGTCCAATTCCTCGCCCATAACCTCACCCCTTTTTGGCTCCGCACATTAGAATTTAGGCACTGTGCGTTATAGAATATGCTTAGCGAGTTGTGCATATAAATTCTAATTATTGCCAATTAGTGCTCATGATTGCTTGTTAAGTGTTGTTAAAAATGCTGATTAGCTTGTTAAGCAAATTAAGTTACGTGCATTGTTATAGAATATGCTTGGATTTCGGTGTGGAATGCTAGGTGTGATGTAGAGAATCCAGCAGAATATCTCGAGGTTTAACAATAAGTAATGCTTTATGAAGTCTCTGAGGATAAAAAGCATATGATTCTCCAGACAGCTCAGTTTCCCGGAGCTTTAGTTTGTGTGCTTAACCACTTTTAACTAAAATAATTTAAGCTTCCAGACAAAACTCTATTTTTACCCTTCCAGCTTAATTGTATATCTGCACTGACTTAAGTGACCTCTTTTAAGTTTGTCAGAATTATAGGAACCTACTTGATGATGAAAAGAAATAGCTCTCCTCATGTCAGAAGCTATAATGAAATCATTCTGAGGACATGCACACGGAGGAGTTATCACATAGTCACATCTCTGATTGCCCTGTAGGATTTGTAGGCAAGGATGTTCCCTGCTTTGTAAAATGCTAAACTCTGTTTCAAACATTAAATACATGAGCAAAGCGAGCTATTGTGCATCTTTTTAGTATGTATTAAGACAAGAAATCCCTTTTGAAATTTAATTGTCAGGTATGACTGTGCCTAGTTCTAGGTCATTCATTAGAACAGCTGGTACTAATGATATGTTGACTGAGCAGCCTATTCTATGGGCTCTGTTTATAAATGACATGTGTCTTGCCTGTCACTTGATTTGCATATAAATTACACTGAAAAGAGAATGAGAAAAGTTAGACCTGATTTAGGAAGGCTGAACCTGAGCGACCTGTAGTTACGTGACAAATATCTGAATGCTATGAATGCTAACATTTGACTGCTGTAGGACATTTTAAAGCAGAGAAGTTGCTGTATAGAATTGAAGATTCTGTGAGTGTAGAATATTTTATGCTTCTGTACATCAGCTATAAAGATTCATGCATCCATTGCAGTGGGGAAGAAAGGGGAATGAAAAATGAGACAACAGGCCAATTTAAATGATAGTCCTGTTAAGAAAATGTGAGTAGCCTCTCTGTGAAATCATTGGGGGAAATATTCTGCAGAATGGCCACAACATAAGAACATAAGAATAGCCACACTGGGTCAGACCAATATCCTCTTTCCAACAGTGACCAATCCAGGTCATAAGTACCGGGCAAAAACCCAAACAGTAGCAACATTCCATGCTACCAATCCCAGGACATGCAGTAGCTTCCTCATGTCTGTCTCAATAGCCAACCATGACTTTTCTTCCAGGAACTTGTCCAAACCTTTTTTTTACATCTAAATACACTAACCGTTGTTATCACATCCTCTGGTAACGAGTTCCAGAGCTTAACTATTCTTTGTATGAAAAAAATATACGTTCTCCTGTTTGTTTTAAAAGTAGGAAAACTCTGGAATGAGGGGGCATACAATGAAGTTACTACTACTTATCATTTATATAGCGCTACAAGGCATACGCAGCGAAGGGGGAGGGGGCAGTGGTGGGAGAGGGGTCCAAAGTAGAGGGGGGCAAGGCTTAATATGTGGGGACCCATGCCCCCGTGGCCCTACCTAGCTAAGCCCCTGGGTTATATCACGTGATATAACCGGCAATCCACCAATTTTTAAACAGGGTTTGGCAGTCATATTTGTCTGCGTAAAGTCCTGTCATATCTTTGGTTTAAAGATAACTGGCTATATCTGAATATTGACGTAGCTAGTTATCTTTAAATCGACCAGAAAACCCCAGATATTCAATGCCGGTCACTGGAAACAGCCCAGTAATGAAGATCCAGGCTTAGCGCGGAACGCAGGAGACAGCCCGGCTATCTCCCGTGGTCTGAATATTGGGGCCATGATATTTAGGATTTTTTTTTTAAGGTGGGATATGATGACTGCAGTGTAACGCCTTCTGATGCAGGACTTTCCCAGGCACTATGCTCAGATGTAATGCAACTCTTTTTTTTTTTTTAACTTTTTATTTATTTATTTATTTGTAGGTCATGCACTAATGTAATTCTTCCCATCCCAGTCTTTGAGGCACACCTAGACCCATCATGTTTTCAGGATATCCACAATAAATATGCATCAGATAGATGTGCATACCTGTATGTAAATCTATCTCAAGCATATTCATTGTGAATATCCTGAAAACCTGATGGGACTAGGTGTGCCTCATGGACTGGGTTGAGAAGCACTGCACTGAGGTTCCCATTAGCCCACGGTGCCTGCTGGGAGTTAACATGGGAGCACATACTGTCTTGTATTTCAAAGGAGCTAAGTGCTCCTGCATTAAGGGGCACTTTTAGTAGGCTGTATGTACAGAGGAGTGGCCTAGTGGTTAGAGCACTAGTCTTGACATTCAGAGGTGGCTGGTTCAAATCCCACTGCTGCTCCTTGTGATCTTAGGCAAATCACCTAACCCTCCATCGCCTCAGGTACAAACTTAGATTGTGAGCTCTCCTGGGACAGAGAAATATCCAATGTACTTGAATGTAACTCACCTTGAGCTACTACTGAAAAAGGTGTGTGCAAAAGCTAAATAAATAAACAAACCTGTGTAAGCATCTGTGTGTGTCAAAATTGAGTTACTACCCAGCTACCATGTGGCTCTTGTGGTAATTTCATTTTTGGTGCGTGTCCAATACGCACGTCCGAAAAATAATCTTTATTTTCCGACGTACGTATCTGACATGCGCCAAGTGGCATTTGTCGCGCGTAGGTCATTTCCGCCCACTTACCATGTGAGACTTTACCGCTAGGTCAATGGCTGGCAGTAAGGTCTCAGGTCCAAAATGGACGCACGCCAATTTTGATTTTGCTGCACGTCCTTTTTTGGCAAAAATTTTAAAAACCCATTTTTTGCAGACGCGCTGAAAAATGGATCTGCACGTGCCCAAAACATGTGCCTACATTAATTACCGCTTCAGTGCCCATTCTCCACCCATGACACATCCCCTCTGAAAAATATATATTTTTTAAAAGAAAAAATACGCCAGTTAGCACACACAAACAGGCAAAATACCATAAAAGACTTTAATGTATTTTGGGGTAGCCTGTTTTCCCATTCTAACACCATGTTAAAGGCTTAAAGCCCTTTAGTAAAAGGGTCCCTTAATAGTGCATGACAAGGGGAAAATGCCTTCTAACTCTAGAAGTGTATTAGGAGACTGGATCTTTGTGTATATTGATTTCCAATGGATAACCAGGCAATGTGATGTAAAGTCACAGATAATCAAAATGGCAGTCTGTCCAAAGGATTAAGCAGTAGTAGCTTCTGAAGAAAATGCATGAGCCTTTGCCAAAACAGCACTGATGAATGAACCTGCTTGAAGCATTGCTGTAAATGACCTGCAGATAATCTGAGTAGTGCACACTGCCAGATCATGCATTGGAATGGCAGTTTGACTGTTCCATTGCTGGCTATTGGGAGGGGGGGGGGGTTCCAGTGCCATTATTAAACTTGATAAAAGTTAGTTTGTTACAAAACACTTGCAAATACAGAAGAAATGTTGCTGCAGTGTGATTTACTTCTCAAGATTGTTACTGCACATTAGAGATCATGACAAAATGTTTGATTCTAACTGAGGCAAGATGGCGATCTGAGAGGAAGTCATGTCTGAGCTCCCGAAACCCGACGTAGTTGCCTGAGAGAGCAGCACTTTCCCCAAGAGGATTCATGGGGAAAAGGAAGGGGACAACAGGGATTCAGTCCTCCTCCTGCCCTGGAAGCCCGGCGCTCCGGCAACAAACGTTGGAGATGTACGGCGTCCAGACGAGCAAAACCCCAGCACCCGCGACGATGGAGTCCGTAGCTGGACTATCGGACCGCAGCATAGAGGCAGCGTCACTTAGCCCGCCTCCAACTACAGCACCACCGCGACCCAGAAGTGTTCGCTTCCTATCGGACGGGCAGCTACTGCAAACCGAAGGGTTTCCTGCACTAGTAACCGGAGGAGGCCCCGTGGAAGTGTCGACCCCAGAAAGTTAGCAGCTACAGAATTGGGCGCAGTGAGCCCTGCACTCACTCCTGTTCTGGTGGCACCTTCCGTGGATAGCGGTGAAAGAATAAGACCAGCTGTAATAATGCTTGAGTTGCTGTGGGACGCCATACAGGGGATGAACACCAACCTTACCAAGGTAACAACTTCTACAAAAGAGGAAATTGTAGGTTTAAAGCAAACTCAAGAGCAGCTTTATGGGAAAATACAAGAAAATCAAAAGAAAACTGAAACACTGGGAGGAGAGCTTAAAAAATTACAGGATCTGACAGGAACTTTGGTAAAGGACAGAGACACTATAGTTAAGAAGATGGAATACTTAGATAATCAGGGGAGGAGAAATAACTTAAGATTCCTTAATTTTCCGAAGTCTTCTCTAATTCCTGCTAAAGATATGCTAAAAAAATATTTTGGACAAATCTTAGGAATCCCTGTGGAGAGCTTTCCGCCCATCACAGGGCTCGCTATATAGCTGGAATTCAATCTCAACCCCTGATTTCTCAACCTCAACCAGATCTGAACTTGACAGAGTTCCTTGAGAGTTCGCTGGAGATGGTTACTGAACGCACAACTCTCCTGGTATCATTCGCTCTGGAGCTTGATAGACATAACATCTTTAAATTGTATTTCAGGCATATGAATGCATCTTTTTTTGGAGCTAAGATTCAGATATTCCCCGATCTTAACAAAGAGACACAAAAGCGTAGACGAGAATTCCTGGTGTTAAAGCCAAGAATTCTCGCTTTATCTGGAACATTTGTCCTAAAGTATCCATGTAGATGCTTTATGTCTATTGGTAGTGTTAATTATATGTTTCTTGACCCCAGAAAAATGCAAATATATATAGATTTGAAAGAACATAGTAAGATTGGTGATCAGACCTGAGGCCCCACTTTAAATATGCTGTTAAATCGGCTAGCGAGTAGTCAGGGTTTTCTTCCTCTTGCAGAGTAAATTAAGCTCAATTAAATTTTCCTTTATTTTGTTATTCCTAGTTTCTTGCCTCATAATGTGGTGTTGATTGTGGTCAATATAAGAATGATTATATTTCCTATGTTATAGTATGTTAAAATATATTTTCAGTATCTATTACATTTTTGAAATGGATGTAAAATTGTAAAATCATAAATAAAAAAATGTAAAAAAAAATGTTTGATTCTATTCATGTTTAGTTCAATCACCCAGTAGTTTGTTTTCAGAGTTTGAATTATTCAGATCATTCACCGCCATTAAGATCAATGGAGCAAGCATTCTGTAGTCTTCAGTGGGGTATCCATCCATTTTCCAAACAAATGTGTTATAACTTGCTGGCAGGCACCTGCCACAGAAGCAACAGCACTTCAAGGCATCAAGGGTGACCTTATGACCCCATGGGAGCCAACTTTTCAAAATTATTGGGGGTGCTAAGCCCAGTGGAAATAACCCCTCCCTGGACACATACAAGGAATTTTCTCACTATTGGGTGTGCTCAAACACCCATAGCACCCACAGAGCCGGCTCCTATGCCCATGACACCAAAATAAGATTTGGTAGCCTCTTGAACTCCATCCCCCCGATATCCAAAACCATACAGCAACACATTTAGGATGTAACCTATAAAGAATTTTCATATGTAAAGACCTTTTTACCCCAGGGATTATAACATAAAAGGATGCAGGGTGCAATATTTTTACTGCTGTAATTGTCTATTGCTTATGTTTGTTTGATTTATTCTTACTATACACCACCTTCAGTGAATTCTTTTAAAAAGGTGGTAAATAAATCCAAATAAATAAATAAATTTAACCAGCCAGGAACTGCACCTGAACACTCCTGCATCTTCTCCATGGTGACTTGCTTAGATTTGCATTGGGGCTGCTTCAGGGGTGTAGCCACGGGTGGGCCTGGGTGGGCCCAGGCCCACCCAGTTTTGGTTCAGGCCCACCCAGCAGTGGAGGCAGCGGAGCGGAGGGAGTAGGCTGAGCTCCGATCCCGCATCTGCCTCCCTCTCTCTCACGGCAGCATAGGCGCCCCGTACCAGCCCGCCACTGCCCCGCCGTACCTTTAAATATTACAGTTTTGCTGGAGTCGCGGGCAGCCGACATTGAAGACATCAGCAGGCTTACGCCGGTTCCAGCAGCCTTCCCTCTTCCCTCGTTGCAAGTCGGATGATGGCTCCGCCCTCGTAGATACAGGAAA
Source organism: Microcaecilia unicolor (assembly GCF_901765095.1). NCBI lineage: Eukaryota > Metazoa > Chordata > Amphibia > Gymnophiona > Siphonopidae > Microcaecilia > Microcaecilia unicolor. Next base: position 41,500,405 of record NC_044033.1, read on the forward strand.
TACGTCAGAAGAGGGCGGAGCCATCATCCGATTTGCAACGAGGGAAGAGGGAAGGCTGCTGGAACCGGCGTAAGCCTGCCGATGTCTTCAATGCCGGCTGCCCGCGACTCCAGCAAAACTGTAATATTTAAAGGTACGTGGGGGGGGGGGCAGGAAGGAAACAGGGCAGACGGGAGAGGAGGGTTGCTGCACATGGTGGAAGAAGGGGAGAGGAGGGTTGCTGGATGGAGGGAAGGGGAGAGGAGGGTTGCTGGACATGGTGGAAGAAGGGGAGAGGAGGGTTGTTGGATATGGTGGAAGAAGGGGAGAGGAGGGTTGATGGAGGGAAGGGGAGAGGAGGGTTGCTGGACATGGTGGAAGAAGGGGAGAGGGCAGGGGAGAGGAGAGTTGCTGGACATGGGTGGATGGAGGGGTGGGGAGGGTAGGGGGGAGAGGAGGGTTGCTGGACATGGAGGGGGAGGGAGGAGTGAGGAAGGAGATGAGATAACAGAAAAGGAAGAGAGTAGAAAAACTGCACATGGATGAAGAAAATAGGCAAAAGCTGGATCCACTGGACAGTCAAGTTTGCGGAGGACCCAGCTTTTACTTACGGATGTAGGATAAGAAATGAAGAAGAAAGGCGGAAAGTAAACAAATAAATGGAAAGGAAGCCCTGGAAACTGAGTTAAGAGGACAGATAGCAGCAGAATCGGATACTGGGCCAGCATGATCAGAAAAACAGTCACCAGACAACAAAGGTAGAAAAAAAATCATTTTATTTTCATTATAGAGTTTGGAATATGTCCACTTTGAGAATCAGGTGCTCAACATTAAAAGTTTATATTTATTTACTTATTTATGGCATTTTATCCCACATTAAACATGAATTAAATTGGAACCTGGGATCATTTAATTTTTTTTTCCTGGAGACAGTAATGCATTGCCTCCCCCACCCCCCAGGCTCTCTCCCCGGCTATAGCCAGCTCTGCAATTTTGAGGGGAGGTGCACAGGTGGATGGGGGGGGGGGGGGGTGCAGAGGTGGACTGGGGAGAGAGCCTGTTGTTAAACATTTACCAGCACACCACTGTCTAGTGCCCACCCATCCAACCTGTTGGCCCACCCAAAAATTGACTTCTGGCTACGCCACTGGGCTGCTTGCCTGACATTTCACTGGGGAAAGAGACTAGGGACTCAGCTAGCAATGGATTTCCTCATTCTGCAGCTTTCCTGCCACAGCTGTTATATGCTCCTTTATAGAATGGTGCTTAGCAAACATAGGGGTCCTTCTACTAAGCCGCATTAGGGCCTACATGTGCCCAATGTGTGCCAATTCTGAGTTACTATCCGACTCCCGCATGTGCCGGGCGGTAATTTCATTTTTGGCGTGCGTTCCCTAAGCTCGTCAGAAAATAATTCTTTTCTGGCGTGTGGCGCTACCGGGCAATAAAAGGCATTTGACGCATGTAGACCCTTACTGCCTGGTTAATGCATGAGACCTTACTGCTAAGTCAATGACTGGTGGTAAGGTCTTAGACCCAAAATGGACGTATGTCAATTTTCATTTTGCCGCACATGCATTTTTTGTCAAAATTTTTAAAAAGGCATTTTTACAGGTGCACTGAAAAATGGATCTGCGCGTATCCATAACATGCGCCCACACTACAGCAGCCCATTTTTCAGCGGACCTTCGTAAAAGGACCTCATAAGTGCCTAACTACCAGCTTTTCTCACTAGTGATGCATGAAAATGCCATGTAATTACAGATGCAAATTTATAGATTGCCTCATAAGGGGTATATATTCAGTGGTAGTGGGCAGTGTTTACATTTAAATATTAGATGTTATTCTTTTAGCCTGAAGATCAAAAATATGTAGTAAACGCCAACTTCTGCTGCCCCAAACATTAAGGTTAGGCTTGTTATTTTGCATTAGGGGGTTGGTGCTCCTAGGAGAAAGTTCAGTACAAACAGAAGACAAACAATCCCTTGGAAACAGCAAACCAGAGAAAACAAAGGGTGGGAATGACCAGGTGATAAGCCAGGAAGAAAAGTTCAAATCTTTATTGCAGGCATTCACAAACAATGGTACAATTTGGATATTAGACAATCATTCACAGATGTGAAGGACTCTATATGGTCCATGTTTCAGCACGTGCCTTCATCAGCAGTCTTTAAAAGGTGTAAGAGATATTTAAAAAATAATGATAAAAAAACATATCTACTATAATAAAATGCACCCTCAACGTTCTGAGGACGCTGACGTCACTGAAGTCACTCAGACTCCCAGAACGGTTCGTGGATTCATGGTGGTGAAGCCACCCCACTGACCCGTGCCCCGCCTTCGCGTCAAACGTCATGACGTCGAGGGTGGAAAAAATACAATAAACTAAATAAAGGGATCGCACCCAGGCAGGGGGAGGAGTAGGGCCCTCGCGTCAAACGTCATGACGTCGAGGGCATAAAAAATACAATAAACTAAATAAAGGGATCGCAGGCTACCAACCTCCCGACCCACCCACGGAAAAAATCTGGAGGGAAACCACCTCCAAAGCTCTGGAGTCCAAATGACTCTGGAGACCACCTATCCACGTCCAACACCCCCCCCCCTGCCCCCGCGTATGCCCCGCCAATAGAATGCTGGACCCCCCCCCCCCCGCGCCGCCCCCCCTCCAAAGCTGAAGTTCAAAATAAGCCCCGGCCACAAAATGCAGGGCGTCCAATACACCCCGCAACACCCCCCCTCCTAAGCCACCCACCGTCGCGTTGCTTTGCCAGCGGGGGACCCAAATCCCTGCCAGCACCAGTCCTCCTGTCTGCTGACTACGGCTTGTGATCTTTGGCGTTGCTAGCCTGTGCAGGCAGGGCTTCTGTGCATCTGACGTCCTGCACGTGCAGGACGTCAGACGCACAGAATCCCACCCTGCACAGGCTACCAACGCCGAACATCGCAGGAGTCAGAATCAGCAGACAACACAGGACTTCTGCTGCCGGCATTTTGGGTCCCCTGCCAGCAAAACTACGCGATGGTGGGTGCGATGGCGACGGTCGGTCGGATGGCGGTGGCCGGGTGCATCACGGTGGGTGGGATGGCGAGGCGTCCTGGCGGGACGAAGAAGGAAAGCTGCTGGGGCTGTCTCGGGTGACTGATCTCAAATCTCAAACACAAGTTAGAAGTAGAGAACTGCACGTGAACGCGGTTTCTGGGAATCCCACAGCCATGGAAGTACCGTATGAGTAACAAGATACCTACCCAGGTTCTCTAAGACGTGTCTTCAATAATTTATGCACAGCCAACTACACTTACTCTCTGCCCAACGAGCAAGGAAGTTTAGGTACACACACACACGCCCACACACCCCTCCAACACACACACATTCTCTCTCACTCTCATCTGGCGGCGCTTCCTGAACACCCCTCCCCCCCACACACACTCTCTCTCTCTCTCTCTCATCTGCCACCGCTTCCTGAAACTCCCATACACACACACACACACACACACTCACTCACTCACTCACTCACTCTCTCATCTGGCAGCGCTTCCTGACCCCCCCCCCCCCCCACACACACACTCTCTCTCTCATCTGGCAGCGCTTCCTGAAACCCCTGCCCTCCGCCCACACACTCACTCACTCTGTTATCTGGCATCGCTTCCTGAACCCCCCCCCCCCCACACACACACACACACTCACTCTCTCACTCGCATCTGGTAGTGCTTCCTGAACGCCCGCACCCTTCTTCTTCCAAGCTGAACCCCACCCCAACACATCCCCCCCCCCCCCACACACACACACTCTCTCTCTCTCCCCCCCTCCTCCAGCACACTAATTGCTTGGGTGCAGTGCCCGGAATCTCAGACACCAGAGACGGGGGGGGGGGGGGGGCTGACACCAGAGAGAGAGAGAGAGAGGAAGGGAAGTATCTCTGTCACACACACTCTCTCTGTCTCACATACAATGTCTTTCTGACTCTCACTCTCACACACTCTGTCTCACACTGTATCACATTCACTCTCTATGTGTCACACAGTCACTCACACACTCGCTTGGTCTCATACACTCACTCTCACAGAGAATCTGTCTCACACACACTCTCTCGCACACACACACACACACACACTGTCACACTGTGTCTCACATACGCACTTGCACACACTCTCATTCTCACACACACACTCTCTCACAGACACACTCACACCCAGACTCACTCACTCTCTCACACACACACACACTCACACTTTCACTCTCTCTCTCACACAGTCACTCTCACATACACTCTCCCAAACATACACACTCCGAGGAAAACCTTGCTAGCGCCTGTTTCATTTCTGTCAGAAACGGGCCTTTTTTACTAGTATATATATAAGTGGAAGGATATATACCATAACAAACAGATCCCAAAATAGTGACAGATAAAATAAAGATTGTGAAGCACAGATTAGATGTGATTATATGGGTATTTATGATAACAAGCAGAGGCAAAAATAGTGATAAAAGTGAATTAATTGTGACTCAAAAGATATAGCACTAAGAAAACAAAACAGAGGAAGTGAGAAAAGTGAAAGGTAAAAAATTAAAGTGTAATTAAAATTCAGCACAATAATATGTGAATGTATTTTAAGGACAAACAAGTAACAGAGAGCAAAATGTGCTAATGCTCAATGGAACTGTACTGTGTCTGAATCCATAGCACTGCAAGTGAAATATCTGAGTTTTAAGGTCTGTCCTAAACTAGCATCTAAAAGCCCACATCAGTAACAAAAAACAGTAATCTTAAAAATAATCTTAATTACAAACCGGCACTGTTAGATACAGCATAATAATAAAGACACAGTTGATGCAAAATGATAGCTTTAAAAAGGAGTATTAGGCTTAAAAACATATAAACAAAGAAAAACAAAAATGTCTCTTGAATGAGACACATTTATTAATATGTTAACCAAACCGATTATTATTTTTGTCAAAGCCATGGGTAAAGCCCAGATAATGAGAAAGTAATCTCGGGCTAGCCAATGTAATCATATGGAAAGAGATGTAAAAACATACCTAAAAGGTGGCCAAAAAGTACAGTAAATTGCCAATTGCAGCAAATGGAGAAGGACACCAAAGGAAAGCAGCTAAAAAGGCACCAACATTAGCGATGTGTGATGCAATAAACTGATGAAATAATACATGCATCATAAATGTACTATAACCACAGTGTCCAAAATACAAAACAGAAATAAATGTGTTTATACAACATAAAACATAAAAACAAAATAAAACCATGTACTAAAGAACATGAAAAAAGGATACCTAGATAAAACCACAGGAAAAAGAAAATTGCTAAAATAGCCTAATAAAAGCTTTTTAACAACCCACAGACAAGCCAGCTTTACCATAAAGACTCAAGTGAAAACAGTATGTCTATAAGGAACATTCCATAAGCATGTGTAAAGTGACAAAGTGCATTTAAAAAAGAAATGCAACCCTATGTGAAAGAATATGAGTAAAAGAAAACAGAATGCAATAATAAAAATGTGAAATATGATACAACAGTAATTAGAAGAAAAACAATTAAAAGCAGTTCTGTGAGTAGATATAAGAAAGCAATAAGAATGATGAATGTCCATTAACATCTCTATAAAAAAACAATCTATTAAAAAAAAACAATAAATAAGAGGATATATAAAACCACAAAACCACAAAATAAGTAGAAATGCTTACTATACAATAAACATACCCTCCCCTGTTTGCTAAGCCATGCTAGTGACTGCCATGCGCTAATGTCGACACAGTCCATTCAAAGTGAATAGAATGTGTCAGCATTGCCGCTTAATAAACAGGGGGGATAGTGTGTAAAATGATGAACTAATCAAAAAACAATAATACAACCATAAGGTAACCTATATAAAACAGTGTAAATAGTTAAAAACTAATAATCACAACTAACCAGTACAATCAGCAATAAATAACATGTTTACATGAGATATATGAACCGATCAATAAATCGAGGTGCTATTAAATAATATAATAATATATATAAATGTATTCGACTCAAGTTATAGAATGCAGGATCAACACAGAAAGCAATTGTTCACACAAAAGTTCATGAGAGTTCATGAGAGAGATTTGCATGCAGTGGAGGCAGTGCATGGAAATCTCTCTCATGCATATTCATGGTGGATATCCTGAAAACCTGACTGGCTGGGCTGCCTCCAGGACCAGGTGTGGGAACAACTGGTATACATAATAATAGCAAATTGGTATTACCACCTCTCCATCTTGGAGTAATGGTCCTGATGAAAAAATACTTCAAATTGTCAAGGTCATGACCTGCCTGAACCCAATGTTCAACAATAGGTGCTGAAAAAACCCCATGTCTGTTGATGCAGCTTCTGTCTCATTCTAACCATGCGTTCGGTTTTTCCCACATAAAGAAGACCACATGGACAAATTGTAATACATAAGATGTATTACAGTTACTAGAAAAAATCAGCCTACAGGTTTTGCCTGAGGGAGAACGAGTGAACACAGAAAGTGTCATGACATGTCTACATGTTGAGCAAGAGCCACAGGGAATGTGCCCAGTATGAGGTGTATTGACCTGTGATGAAATAGGGAAGGCAGAGGGAATGAGTATATTTGTAAGAGTTTTCTGAAGTGTGTAGGCTACCGTAGGATGCTGTGCCCTAAAGCATTCAAGGTTTTGCAAACTGTGCCGATGTTTATTAATGATGCTTCTTATGCCGTGAGCAAGATGCGAAAATCTTAAAGTGCAAACCACAGATGGAACTTGTGCCTCCTTGTTTCCTGTTCTGAGGAGGTCCTCTCTGCAGTAAGTCGTCCTTATGCTGTTTATTATGATAACTGGTATAATGTAGATAACTATTTTTGGCTGTGGGTTTCTTAAATAATGAAGTAATAAATCTGAAACAAATTTTGGTAATCAGGATATCCAGAAAGGATATTTGATACTGATTATATTGTATTTTAAAACTTAGATGAGGATCCCTAGTATTGAGCCATTCAAAAAAAAAGTGTCAAACGGTCAACGGTACCCTTCCAAAAGATAAAAATGTCATCGTTGTATATAATTTAACTTCAGTCTTAAAAGGGTGATCTTGTAAAAAAAAAAATTCTCAAAATATGCAGCATATAAGTTGGTGATGTCAGATGCCATGGAAGCACCCATATCAGTGCCTCGAACCTGTTGGTAAAACTTTTCTCTGAAACAAAAATAGTTCTGAGTGTCAGAATGAAGCGGTTTGGTATCCTGAAGTGAGTGTGTCTACCTTGTAGAGTTTTCTCAATAATAGCCAAAGCAGCAACCTAGGGTATGTTGACGTATAATGAGTTAATATCAAGTGTAACTAAAATGTTCTCCTCCAAATCACCCTCATGTTCTTCTAAGAGATTAATGAAGTGTGGTGAGTGCCTTATATAGCCTGGTATAAGAGGGACATATGGCCTAAGGAAAAAATCAACAAAATCAGACAATGTTTCTAAGACTGAACCATTGCCAGATATAATTGGATGGCCAGGTGGGTCTGTCTGTGATTTATGTATTTTAGGGAGTATAAAACTGATAGGTATAATGGGATTTTTGACAAAGAATTCTCTTTGAGTGTAAGAAAACCATGATACTTTTAAGACTTGAAGTGAAATCTAAGGGAACGTAGAACTTCAAGTCAGTGATTTGGTTCTCGATTTCTCCAAGTCCATAATGACGATACTACTACCCTTATCGGTGGGTTTTATGACTATGTTATTATTGGCAAGGGACCTTATAGTGTGGTATTGATCCTTAGATTAGAAAATGGTCTTTTTTGGTATTTCTGTTCTAATTGAGTAATGTCACTAAGAACACACTCATTACTTTATTTACTTTATTCATGTTAATCTTGATTTTATTTCTTTACTATGGGCACCTTTTACTAAACCATGCTAGTGATTCCCGGTGCGGCAAATATGAGGCAGCCTATTCAGTTCAAATGGGCTACATCACATTTGCTGCATGGGAATCACTAGCACTGTTTAGTAAAATGGGCCCTATATTTTTAAGAATCCTATTGTATTGGTTTCCAATTTTCAGTGTTTTAATGTGCTTATTATTATCCCAGCATGTTTATGTTTTGCTGTTTTTAATTGTGGTTTTTCATTGTTATAATCCCCTGGAAAGTTGAGTGTAAAATAAAGAAAAGTGAAAATATAATTTAAAAATCTATAGATTAACCTGAAGTATTATGTTTCAAAAATACATCTGTTTGAATGACGCACAGTATTCTTTTATTGTCTAATAATGAAAATTCTACTTAATTCCATAGACTTATTCCTTTGAATATTTGTTCCTCTTTGAAGCTACATACAACCTGCTGAGGCTAAATCTTTAAGATCCTTTTTTTCTTTTTCACCATAAAATCTAATCCACTGCAATTACATAATAGTTTATACTAATTACACAAGTTCAAAAGTCCTGTTTTGGCTTGATTTATCAAGACTTTCCCCATAGGCACTCAATGGGAGAAAAGCATGCATAAATCAGAGCCCATACATCTGAGACTAAGGATCGAAGGCTGTCTTTTCCACAGCTGATAAGCACAGGCAAGAAAACAAGCTTTGAAGAACAGCAGAGCAGGTCGACTCAAGGAGCTGCAATCTTTAATTATTGCAGCATGAGTTTCTGGCAAAAGTTAGCCTACTGGCTGAGTTCAAGTAACTTCTTTAACTTGCCAGTGCACTTGCTTAGGAAATGTATATACGAACTGCATGAGACAACGAATCATTGAATAATCACAACTTATTTTAGCATTCTCATTGATCTTTACAGAATGAAAAAAATTCTGTGGCTCAAAGACCATCATATGCATTAGCAAGCTGAATACCAGGATGACGTACAATTTCTGTCTATAACTAACTGTATATCAAATGCTGCGAGTGAGAGAAATAGTTTTAAAACTGAACCTAATGGAGAAGGGTAGTTAGTGGGGTTCCTCAGGGGTCTGTGCTAGGACCGCTGCTTTTTAATATATTTATAAATGATTTAGAGATGGGAGTAACTAGTGAGGTAATAAAATTTGCTGATGACACAAAGTTATTCAAAGTCGTTAACTCGCGACAGGATTGTGAAAAATTACAGAAGGACCTTACGAGACTGGGAGACTGGGAGACTGGGCGGCTAAATGGCAGATGACGTTTAATGTGAGCAAGTGCAAGGTGATGCATGTGGGAAAAAAGAACCCGAATTATAGCTACTTCATGCAAGGTTCCACGTTAGGAGTTACTGGTCAAGAAAGGGATCTGGGTGTCGTTGTCGATAATACACCGAAACCTTCTGCTCAGTGTGCTGCTACGGCTAGGAAAGCGAATAGAATGTTGGGTATTATTAGGAAAGGTATGGAGAACAGGTGTGAGGATGTTATAATGCCGTTGTATCGCTCCATGATGCGACTGCACCTTGAGTATTGTGTTCAATTCTGGTCACCGCATCTCAAGAAAGATATAGAAGAATTGGAAAAAGTGCAGCAAAGAGCGATGAAAGTGATAGCGGCGATGGGACGACTTCCCTAAGAAGAAAGACTAAGGAGGCTAAGGCTTTTCAACTTGGAGAAGAGACGGCTGAGGGGAGACATGATAGAGGTATATAAAAATAATGAGTGGAGTGGAACAGGTGGATGTGAAGCGTCTGTTCACGCTTTCCAAAAATACTAGGACTAGGGGGCATGCGATGAAACTACAGTGTAGTAAATTTAAAACAAATTGGAGAAACATTTTCTTCACCCAACGCATAATTAAACTCTGGAATTCGTTGCCGGAGAACGTGATGAAGGCGGTTAGCTTGGCAGAGTTTAAATAAGGGTTGGATGGTTTCCTAAAGGACAAGTCCATAAACCACTACTAAATGGAGTTGGGAAAAATCCAGAATTCCAGGAATAACATGTATAGAATGTTTGTACGTTTGGGAAGCTCGCCAGGTGCCCTTGGCCTGGATTGGCCGCTGTCATGGACAGGATGCTGGGCTCGATGGACCCTTGGTCTTTTCCCAGTGTGGCATTACTTATGTACTTATGTAGATTTCATGTACTTTGAATTTTCACAAGACAAAAAAATGCTGCTTCTGAACTAACAAATACCGGTTTGAAGGATTTTTAGCCTGAATAACATTGCAGTAGATGGCAGATAAAGACCAGCATGGCCTATTCAGTCTGGCCAAAAAGGTGTCCAGATTGTACCTGCCGCTCTGTGCAGGTTACCCCTCCCCCCCCTTTGTTAGAGTTGTATTTGTCACTCCATGCCAGTTAACCCCTCTATATCTTTTTACATATTTTTGTGTAATTTATGTTTTACTTTGAGTGGAAATACTTTACACTTTTATTCTACTTCTAAAGTAAAGAGGTGTGGTAGCCGTGTTAGTCCACTCTTAAAGGTTATCAATAGAAATCAAACAAAATAAAACATGGAAAAGAAAATAAGATGATACCTTTTTTTATCGGACATAACTTAATACATTTCTTGATTAGCTTTCGAAGGTTGCCCTTCATGGTCAGATCAGAAATAAGCAAATGTGGTAGCAGATAGTATATATAAGAGAAACATCAAAGCATTACTTTGATAGTCTGACAGGGTGGGAGGGTGGGGGTGGGTAGGAGGTGTGCATGGGGACATCAAAGCATTTCATTGATATTCTAACAGGATGGGTGTGGGTAGGTAACAGGAGGGTGATAGAGAAATAAACAGAGAAATACAACTTTATGGTTTATAATGGGCTAGAAAACCCAGATCCTTATTAAGTCCTGTCTGTTGGGTGAGATTTTTTTTTTGTGTACATGTCATACCCTTTTTAACTATTTGGTAAATGTAATACTTACAGCGCTACAATCTGTCATTGTTCTTTCAGCAGACTGTGTAGTAGCTCGCATTAACAAAAACAACTACAAAGAACAAATAACAAAAAAAACTAATATCTCCACCCCTTCCCTTCCCCCAGCCTCCCTCCCTCATCTGCCCCCCAAAATGTATCACTGTTGGAGAAGTTGGTGTACAATATGAAAATGAACCATTTTACCATTATACAAAATCTGCAGTTTATAAAGGTATCAATACTAGATAAATTATTTATCCTTAAATACAGGTATCCCAGGAGTAGCCCTTGCTTTCATCTTGCCTCAATGATCATTCGATCAGCTGCAATGCTCAAGTCCAACATTTTTTCCCATGTATTTTATGAATTCAATAACTGTTTTCATCTCTACCATCTCCTATGGAAGAACATTAGAGGAAGCCACAATCTTACCCATGAGAGAGCATTTTCCTAATGTTGTTCTTCAGTTTCCCCCTTTGTAGCTTTATTTCATGACCTCTGGTTCTATAGTTTCGCCATTTTTGGATAAAGGGTTATTTGTTCATTTATATAGTTCAAGTATTTAAGGGTCCCTTTTACTAAGCTGCGTAGGCACCTTCATGTGCTGAATGTGCACCAAATTGGAGTTAGCGCCTGGTTACCGCGTGGCCCTTGCGGTAATTTCAATTTTGGCGTGCATCCACTACATGTGTCTGAAAAATAATTTCTATTTTCTGGCGCACATAATGGATGTGTGCCAAGTGACATTTGATGCATATAGGTCATTACCACTCAGATTCTTTACCACTAGGTCTATGGCTGGCGGTAAGGTCTCAGACCCAAAATGGATGCGCGGCAATTTTGATTTTGCCGCATGTCCATTTTTGGCAAAACAAAAGAGGACTTTTTTACAGGTGCGCTAAAAATGGATCAGCATATGCCCAAAGCCCGCACCTACACTACCGCAAGCCATTTTTCAGCGTGCCTTCGTAAAAGGATCCCTAAATGTCTCAGCCATATCTCCCCAATCTATCCTCACATTGAGGGTATATATATTCAAGTCTCTTCTCATACATCTTCTGGAAAAAGTCCCTATACCATTTTGGTCACTTTCCTCTGAATGGCTTTACATTCTTTAAGTCCTTGGCATAACATGGCATCCCAAATGGAACATAATACTCCAAGTGCAATCTCACCAAATGACTTGTACAAGGGCATTATCATCTTCTTTTTCCTGCTGGTTATGCCCCTCTCTATGCAGCCAAGCACACTTCTGGCCTTAGCCACTGCCTTATCTCATTGTTTTGCAACCTTGACACTATCGCCCTGAGGTCTCTTTCTTGCTCTGTGCATATCAGCCTCTCACCTCCCGTTGCATACAGCAGCCTTGAATCTCTATACCCCAAATTTATGACTTTATATTTCTTCATGTTAAATCTGAACTACCAAGCATTTGCCCATGCTTCTAAATTTTGTAGATCACTTATCACGCTTTCTACTCCCTCTGAGGTGTCAAACTCTGTTGCTAATCTTTATGTCATCCGCAAAAAGGCATCATTTTCTTTCTAACTCTTTGGCAATATTGCTCTCAAAAGTATTGAACAGAATCAGCTCAGATCCCTGAGGCACTCCACTACTCACCTTTTTTTCTTCCAAGCAAATTCAGTCTTCCATCATCCTCTGTTGCCTGTCAGTTAGCCACTTTGGATCCCATCTTCAGGCTGCTCAATTTATTCATAAGCATCCTTTGAGGAACAGTGTCAATGGTTTTGCAAAAATCTAAGTAGACCACTTTCAGCAAATATCCTCAATCCAGTTCTTTTGTCACACAGGTAAAAAAAATTGATCAGATTCATTTAGCATTATCTACCTTTGGTAAAGCCATGCTGGTAGAGGTGTATTACCATCCACCAGGACAGAATGAACAGACAAATGAAAATAAGTACATAAGTAATGCCACACTGGGAAAAGACCAAGGGTCCATCGAGCCCAGCATCCTGTCCATGACAGCGGCCAATCCAGGCCAAGTGCACCTGGCAAGCTTCCCAAACGTACAAACATTCTATACATGTTATTCCTGGAATTGTGGATTTTTCCCAAGTCCATTTAGTAGCGGTTTATGGACTTGTCCTTTAGGAAACCGTCTAACCCCTTTTTAAACTCTGCCAAGCTAACCGTGTTCACCACGTTCTCAGGCAACGAATTCCAGAGTTTAATTATGCGTTGGGTGAAGAAAAACTTTCTCCGATTTGCTGTAAATTTACTACACTGTAGTTTCATCGCATGCCCCCTAGTCCTAGTATTTTTGGAAAGCGTGAACAGACGCTTCACATCCACCTGTTCCACTCCACTCATTATTTTATATACCTCTATTACGTCTCCCCTCAGCCGTCTCTTCTCGAAGCTGAAAAGCCCTAGCCTCCTTAGTCTTTCTTCATAGGAAAGTCGTCCCATCCTCACTATCATTTTAGTCGCCCTTCGCTGCACCTTTTCCAATTCCATTATTTCTTTCTTGAGATGCGGCGACCAGAATTGAACACAATACTCAAGGTGCGGTCGCTGGCAAATTGGGCAACATTATAATAATGGGTGATTTCAATTATCCTAATATTGACTGGATAAATGTTACATCAGGGAGTACTAGTGATGTAAAATTTCTAGATATAATAAATGACTGCTTCGTGGAGCAAATGGTCCAGGTATCAATGAGAGGAGAAGCTATTTTGAATCTAATCCTTAGTGGAATGTGGGGCACAGTACAAGAGTGTTAGATCCATTGGGAAACAGTGATCATAACATGATCAAATTTGAGCTGATATCTGGAGTTAAGACACTAAGGAAATCTACTGTAGCAGCTTTTAATTTTCAAAAGGGTGACTAAGACAAAATGAAGAAAATGGTTAAAAAGAAGCTGAAAGGATCGGCCCCAAAGGTTAGGACTGCAAATCAGGCTTGGACGTTGTTTAAAAATACCAGTGGAATCCCAGACTGAATTTATTCCACATATTAACAAAGGTGGAAAAAAGAGCAAACAACAGTCAGTATGGTTAAAAGGTGAGGTGGAAGAGGCTATTAGAGCCAAAAGAACATCCTTCAAAAAAAATGGAAAAAGGATCTGAATAAAGAAAATAAGAAGCAACATAAGCATTGTCAAGCCAGATGCAAAGCATTGATAAAGAAGGCTAAAAGAGAATATGAAGAAAAACTTGCCGTGAAGATGAAAACTCATAGTAAAACTTTTTTCAGGTATATCAGAAGCAGGAAGCCTTTGAGGGAATCTGTGGGACCGTTAGATCAGGAAGGAGCAAAAGGAGCACTCAGGGTGGACAAGGCCATAGAGGAGAGATTGAATGATTTCTTTGTTTCTGTCTTTACGGAAGAAGATGTACAAGATCTACCTATACTGGAAATGGTTTTCAGGGGTGATGATGCGGAGGAACTGAAAAACATCTCGGTGAACTTGGAAGATGTACTGAGACAAATTGACAAGTTAAAGAGTGATAAATCACCTGGACCAAATGGTATACACTCCAGGGTATTGAAAGAACTCAAACATGAAATTGCTGATTTGCTACTAGTGATCTGTAACCTGTCGTTAAAATCGTCTGTAGTACCTGAAGACTGGAGGGTGGCCAATGTTGATGCCGATTTTTAAAAATGGTTCCAGGGGTGAGCCAGGCAAAATAGTGGAAATTATTATAAAAAATTAAAATACAGAACACATAGACAAATATGGTTTAATGGGACAGAGTCGCATTAGTTTCAGCCACGGGAGGTCTTGCCTCACCAATTTGTTTCATTTCTTTAAAGGCGTGAATAAATATGTTGATAAAGGTGACCCGGCTGATGTAGTATATCTAGATTTTCAGAAAGTTTTTGACAAACTACCTCATGAGAGAGACTCCTGAGAAAATTAAGGAGTCATGGGATAGGAGGCAATGTCCTTCTGTGGGTTAAGAATTGGTTACAGGTCAGAAAACAGAGGGTAGGATTAAATGACCATTTTTCTCAATGGAGGAGGGTGATAGTGGAATGCTACAGGTATCTGTACTGGGTCCGGAGCATTTAACATATTTATAAATGATCTGGAAATTGGAAAGATGAGTGAGGTGATTAAATTTACAGATGACACGAAACTATTCAAAGTTGTCAAAATGCATGCGAATTCAGAAAAATTACAGAAAGACTATAGGAAGACTGGGCATCCAAATGTCAGGTGAAATTTAACGTAGACAAATGTAAAGTAATTCAGAAAATTATTAAAGACTCACCTATTCGGAAAGGCATACCCGACTGACCCAATTTAAATGCCTCAACCCTGCAACACTTCACTATCAAAGATCGTTTTGGACATTAACAAACCCTTCTACCTCTAACCCAACTTGACTGAACCCTATCCCACTATAACATCTTTTGTACTTATCCCCTACCAGACTTGGCGAATGCCTTTACGGTATTATGTAAGACACATTGAGCCTGCAAATATGTGGGAAAATGTGGGATACAAATGTAACAAATAAATAGATAAAGTGATGCACATTGGGAAGATAATCCAAATCATAGCTATCTGATGCTAGGATCTACTTCAGAAGTCAGCACTCAAGAAGAGACTTAGGTGTCATTGTATACAATATGTTGAAATCTTTTGCTTAGTGTGTGGTGGCAGCCAAAAAAGCAAACAGGATGCTGGGCATTATTAGGAGAGGGATGCAAAATAAGACCAAAAATATTATAATGCCTCTGTATCACTCCATGGTGCAACCTCACTTTGAGTACTGTGTTCAATTCTGGTCACCGTATCTCAAAAGAGATATTGCGGAATTAGAAAAGGTTTAAAAAAGATCAACCAAAATGATAGAGGGGATGGAACTGCTCCCATATGAAGAAAGACTAAAGAGGTTAGGGTTCTTCAGCTTTGAAAAGACATGGCTGAGGGGGGATATGATTGAGGTCTACAAAATCCTGAGTAGTGTGGAGCGGGTGGAAGTGAATCGATTTTTCACTCGTTCAGAAAGTACAAACACCAGGGGACACTCAATGAAATTGCATGGAAATACTTTTAAAACAAATAGAATGAAATATTTTTTCACTCAATAGTTAAGCTCTGGAACTTATTGACAGAGGATGTGGTAATGGCAGTTAGTGTATCTGGAGGAAAAGTCCATAGTCTGTTATTGAGATGGACATAGGGGAAGCCATTGTTTGCCCTGGGATTCGTAGCATGGAATGTTGCTACTAATTGGGTTTCTGACAGGTACTTGTGACCTGGATTGGCCACAGCTGGAAGCAGGATACTGGGCTAGATGGACCATTGGTCTTACCCAGTATGACTGTTCTTATGCCAATTTCCTTTCCTTCAGCAACATTTCTGTTATGTTTCCCACTGCCAAGATTATACTTACTGGCCTGCAGTTTCCTGCCTTCTCTTTGTTTCCACTTTTGTGAAGAGGGATCAATCCTGAAGAATGTTCCCAGTTTCCAAGGATCTATTAAACACATCCTTAGTGTCCCGTCCCGGGTCCTTACCGTGGCTCCCAACGCGGGGGGCGAAGATCGGCGGAGGCCGCGGGATCCAGGGCGGCAGGGACGAGTTGCCGACGGGGCTGGCGCTGCCGCGAGCCGCTCCGAGGCCGGTGAACCGCTGGAGCGAACGCCGGCCTCGGAGAAGGGAACACGCCGGCCAAGATGGCGGCGTCGGCGTCGTCGTCTTCCTGGCTCAGAGCAGACCAGTGAGCTAGCTCCGCCTACTCGCGCCGGATTGGCGCAATGCAGCAAAGGACTCCGCCTGCAAGGTGGCCTGGCCTATCCAGGCGCGCCTTGCCTGCCAGAGCCGAGGGGATTGGTTCCTCTGCTAGAAAGGGAGGAACAAGCGGGAGATTTAAACCCCGAAACAGGAAGAGTCAGTGCTTCCGTTTCGTTTGTCAGACGCCCACGCAGTGGATCGGAATCGCCACCTCCAGAGATTGTGCCCTCTTCGCTAGCCGCCCTTGCTAGCCACCTACAGAGACTGTGTCCTCTTCAGCTAGCCGTCCTTGCTAGCTACCTCCAGAGACTGTGTCCTCTTCAGCTAGCCGTCCTTGCTAGCCACCTCCAGAGACTGTGTCCTTTTCAGCTAGCCGTCCTTGCTAGCCACCTCCAGAGACTGTGTCCTTTTCAGCTAGCCGTCCTTGCTAGCCACCTACAGAGACTGTGTCCTCTTCAGCTAGCCGTCCTTGCTAGCCACCCCCAGAGACTGTGTCCTCTTCAGCTAGCCGTCCTTGCTGGCTACCTCCAGAGACTGTGTCCTCTTCAGCTAGCCGTCCTTGCTAGCCACCTCCAGAGACTGTGTCCTCTTCAGCTAGCCGTCCTTGCTAGCCACCCCCAGAGACTGTGTCCTCTTCAGCTAGCCGTCCTTGCTAGCCACCTCCAGAGACTGTGTCCTTTTCAGCTAGCCGTCCTTGCTAGCCACCTACAGAGACTGTGTCCTCTTCAGCTAGCCGTCCTTGCTAGCCACCCCCAGAGACTGTGTCCTCTTCAGCTAGCCGTCCTTGCTAGCTACCTCCAGAGACTGTGTCCTCTTCAGCTAGCCATCCTTGCTAGCCACCTCCAGAGACTGTGTCCTTTTCAGCTAGCCGTCCTTGCTAGCCACCTACAGAGACTGTGTCCTCTTCAGCTAGCCGTCCTTGCTAGCCACCTACAGAGACTGTGTTTTCTTCAGCTAGTCGTCCTTGCTAGCCACCTTCAAAGATTGTGTCCTCTGCAGCTAGCCGTCCTTGCTAGCCACCTACAGAGAGTGTGTTCTCTCCAGCTAGCCGTCCTTGCTAGCCACCTCCAGAGATTGTGTTCTCTTCAGCTAGCCGTCCTTGCCAGCCACCTCCCGAGACTGTGTCCTCTTCAGCTAGCCCTCCTCGCTAGCCACCTTCAGAGGCTGTGTTCCTTTTTGCGCTAGCCGTCCTTGCTAGCGGCCCTTTAGAGACTGAGTTGCTGACTATCTGCCAGGCCATCCGTCACCCCGCGGTTCCAGCAGTCCTGCTGGCCGCCTGCAGCTGGGGGCTCAACCCTCGGTGAACGGCGGTCGCCGCGGGTGAAGATTCGGGGTGCGCGGCGGTCCTCGGAGATCTTACCGGGCCTCCGGGAACCTAAGGGCTCACCAATAACCGAAACAGGACAGGAAACGGAAGCCATGAGCTCGCCTACGCAGCCCGATCTACGGGACCTGGCCAAGGTACTTCAGCAGCAGCAGGAGCAGCTGAACGCCCTGTCGGGGGCGCTCCAGAATGTTTGCTCCCAACTTTCTACGCTCCAGGTACAGAACCAGGCCGCTGCGGTCCAGGGGGCCGCAGCAGCTCCCCGTCCGGGAGGGTTCCACACGGGACCTCGGTTCCCTGAGCCGGCACGATATAATGGGGCCCCCGGAGGTTGCCGGGGGTTCCTCAATCAGTGCAACTTGGCCTTCCGGATGCAACCGGAGACATTTGCCTCAGACCAAAGCAAAGTGGGATATATCATGGGCCTATGCGAAGGGAAGGCCCTGGCCTGGGTGGCTCCACTCCACGAGCAACAGGACCCCATTTTGGATGACTATAATGAATTTCAGCGACGGTTCCGTATGGTGTTCGACCTTCCTGGGAGACCATCTTCCGTGGCCTCGGAACTGCTGCGAATTCATCAAGGTGAAGAAACGGTGGCCGATTACGCCATTCGTTTCCGGACTTTAGCCACGGAACTCCGTTGGAACCCGGAGTCCTTGATGGCTATCTTTACGGAGGGGTTACAAGAACGAATCAAGGACGAATTGGCAGGGCGAGAGGTCCCAGGCCAATTGGATGCCCTGATTTCGCTCTGTATCCGAGTAGATACCCGGTTCCAGGAGCGAGCGAGAGCCCGGGTGGAACGGCAGAAGTGGGTACGGGGAACGTCCCGGACTACGAAGGGGCCGTCTCCTCGCCGTGGGAACCGAGATTCCAAGGAGACTGGGGAGGAGCCGATGGTCATGGGCCGTCAACGGCTGGCCCCTTCTGACAGGAAAAAACGCTTGTGGGACGGACTGTGCCTCTACTGTGGGGAGGCCGGACATTTTATTCGAGCCTGTCCCTCCCGGGCGGGAAACGTCTCCCCCAAGACACCTTGAGGGGAGGGGTCTTGGGGCATTCCGCTCCCCTACCGGATTCCCTGATCACCCTGCCAGTTACACTACGGTGGCACGAGACGGCGATCCAGACCCGGGCCCTAGTGGACTCTGGGTCAGGGGGCAACTTCATCGGGCGCGAACTGCTACAACAGATGGGCTGGCCTACGCTCCCGCGGCGGCCGGCGCTGCAAATAACCACCATCCAGGGAACTACATTACCGCAGCCAGTGACGGAGAGCTCCTCCTTTTTGGAATTGCAGGTGGGGGAGGATCACCGGGAAGACGTCCAATTCCTGGTACTATCCCGGACCATCCATCCAGTGGTTCTAGGATTGCCCTGGCTACGGAGTCATAGTCCTGTGATTGACTGGACCGAGGGAAGTATTCAAGCTTGAGGTAGTTCCTGTCGGGAGAACTGTTGTAAGGGCCGGACCGGCAGCTGCCCGGCATTTAATAGTATGACCGGGAGGCCGCGGATAGAGCTGGGTTCCTTGCCCCTGGACTATCGGGACTTTGCAGATGTGTTTTGTCCAATGGAGGCGGAAGTTCTGCCGCCTCATCGATCCTTCGACTGTGCCATTAACTTGATGGCCGATACCATGCCGCCGCGGGCCCTGTCCCGCGGGGAGTCCAAGGCAATGCAGGAGTACATCCGGGAGAATCTGCGTAGAGGCTTCATCCGGCCCTCTACGTCCCCGGCCGGGGCCGGATTCTTTTTTGTTACTAAGAAGGATGGCTCCTTGAGGCCCTGTATTGATTATCGGGGGTTAAATGCCATCACGGTCAAGGATCGCTTTCCTCTACCGTTCATTCCCGAACTCTTTGATAGACTGCAAGGAGCCCAGCTGTTTACCAAGTTGGACTTACGGGGGGCCTACAACTTAGTGCGAATCCGGCGAGGGGACGAATGGAAGACGGCTTTTAACACCCACGAGGGGCATTTCGAGTATCGGGTGATGCCATTCGGCCTATGTAATGCCCCTGCGGTGTTTCAGCGACTTATTAATTTTGTACTCGAGGATTTGCTGAACTCCACGGTGATTGTTTATCTGGACGACATCTTGGTGTTTTCCCAAGACCCCGCGGAACATGTGGGTCATGTTCGCGCAGTACTGCAGCGGTTACGACAATACCGCCTGTTTGCTAAGCTCAGCAAGTGCGCTTTTCATCAGAGGTCGTTACCATTTTTGGGACACATCCTGTTGCCCGGAGGACTACAGATGGAGCCGGACAAACTCCGGGCGATTCGAGAATGGCCACAACCGCTGGGATTGAAAGCACTGCAACGTTTTTTAGGATTCGCGAACTACTATTGCCAGTTTATTCCCCAGTATTCACAACTGACGGCGCCATTGACGGCGCTCACTCGCAAAGGCGCGAAGGTCCGGGACTGGCCGCCCGAGGCGCAGGTGGCCTTTCGCCAGGTAAAGGAGGCGTTCAACTCGGCATCCATTTTGTTAGCCCCGGATCCAGAAAAACCCTTTATTGTGGAAGTGGACGCGTCCGCGTTGGGAGCTGGGGCGGTCCTCTCGCAAGTGAATTCCAAGGGCCGGCGCCAGCCTTGCTCTTTCTTCTCTCGTAAATTCTCCCCGGCGGAATGTAATTATACAGTCGGGGACAGAGAGCTCTTAGCATTGAAATTAGCTCTGCAGGAATGGAGACATCTGCTGGAAGGAGCGGAACATCGATTCACGGTGATCACGGACCACAAGAATCTACTATATCTACAAGAGGCCCAACGGCTCAACCCCCAACAAGCCCGGTGGTCATTGTTTTTCGCCAGATTTCATTTTCAGTTGGTTTTTCGGGCGGCCGCTCAAAATACCCCTGCGGACTCCCTCTCCAGAGCATTTGAGATTCCAGAGGAGACTAAGGAGACCCATTCCATGTTGGATCCGGCATGCCTCAGCGCGGCCGCGGGGGAGGTTGCTCAGGCGAAAGAACTGGTGCCGGCCGCCGAACGAGCAAAAGTAATGCAATGGGGGCATTCGTCCAGATGGGCGGGACATTTTGGGTATCAAAAGACTCTGCGTCTCATTTCCCGACAGTATCAATGGCCTCAGATGAGGCGGGACATTCTGCAATTTGTTACCACCTGTCCGGTGTGCGCCCGGACCAAACCGGTGGTCGAGACCTCCATGGGGAAGCTACACCACTGTCTATACCGACAGGTCCCTGGACGGAGCTTTCCATGGACTTTATCACCGACCTCCCCAGTTCCCGGGGACATACGGTGATTTGGGTGGTAATTGACCGTTTTTCCCGAATGGCCCATTTCGTTCCCTTGCCGGGACTTCCTTCGGCGGTTGTATTAGCCCAACTTTTCATTCAACACATTTTTCGACTTCATGGGCTACCTCTTCGGATTATTAGTGACCGAGGCCCGCAATTCACCTCGCGGTTCTGGAGGGCCTTGTGTACAGCATTGGGGGTGAAGACCGACTTCTCATCAGCATACCATCCCCAAACCAATGGCATGGTCGAGAGGACGAATCAAACGTTAAAAGGGTTCCTACGAGCATTTGTCAACAAGCGCCAAGATAACTGGGTCTCCCTACTTCCTTGGGCCGAGTTTGCTTATAATCACAGTGTCCACTCGGCTTCGGGAGACTCTCCATTTTTCTTGGTGTATGGACGACATCCTCGACTTCCAGCACCTTTCCCGTCTGGATCTCCGACCCCCATGGTTAATGTAACGCTGGCAGATTTGCAAAGAGTCTGGGAAATGGCCCGAGAACAATTGCAGAAGGCAGCCACCAAATACAAGGTCTTCGCAGATCGACATCGGAAAACCGCTCCCGTCTTGCAACCAGGGCAGAAGGTATGGTTAAGCACGAAATACCTTCGGCTTCGGGTGCCCTCCCGGAGATTGGGACCGCGATACATTGGACCTTTTGCAATCCAATCTCGACTGGAGGCTGTGATATATCGATTGCGGCTACCTAGTACTCTGCGGGTGCATAACGCCTTCCATATTTCCTTATTGAAGCGTTTTCGAGGGTCTCAATGCCATCCGCAACGGCAAGAGACCGAAGATCTAGAAGCAGATCCCGATCCAGAGTTTGAAGTGGACGAGGTCCTGGATGCAAAAAGACAGCGAGGAAAACTATATTACTTATTGTCCTGGAAGAATTTTGGCCCCGAAGACAACTCCTGGGAGCCCGCGGCAAACGTCCATGCTCCAGAGTTGGTCAAAGTCTTCCACGCCCGGTATCCTTCCAAACCCGGGCCCAGGAAGAAGGGGGCATCCGGGGAGGATACTGTCCCGTCCCGGGTCCTTACCGTGGCTCCCAACGCGGGGGTCGAAGATCGGCGGAGGCCGCGGGATCCAGGGCGGCAGGGACGAGTTGCCGACGGGGCTGGCGCTGCCGCGAGCCGCTCCGAGGCCGGCGAACCGCTGGAGCGAACGCCGGCCTCGGAGAAGGGAACACGCCGGCCAAGATGGCGGCGTCGGCGGCGTCGTCTTCCTGGCTCAGCGCAGACCAGTGAGCCAGCTCCGCCTACTCGCGCCGGATTGGCGCAATGCAGCGAAGGACTCCACCTGCAAGGTGGCCTGGCCTATCCAGGCGCGCCTTGCCTGCCAGAGCCGAGGGGATTGGTTCCTCTGCTAGAAAGGGAGGAACAAGCGGGAGATTTAAACCCCGAAACAGGAAGAGTCAGTGCTTCCGTTTCGTTTGTCAGACGCCCACGCAGTGGATCGGAATCGCCACCTCCAGAGATTGTGCCCTCTTCGCTAGCCGCCCTTGCTAGCCACCTACAGAGACTGTGTCCTCTTCAGCTAGCCGTCCTTGCTAGCCACCCTCAGAGACTGTGTCCTCTTCAGCTAGCCGTCCTTGCTAGCTACCTCCAGAGACTGTGTCCTCTTCAGCTAGCCGTCCTTGCTAGCCACCTCCAGAGACTGTGTCCTTTTCAGCTAGCCGTCCTTGCTAGCCACCTCCAGAGACTGTGTCCTTTTCAGCTAGCCGTCCTTGCTAGCCACCTACAGAGACTGTGTCCTCTTCAGCTAGCCGTCCATGCTAGCCACCTACAGAGACTGTGTCCTCTTCAGCTAGCCGTCCTTGCTAGCCACCCCCAGAGACTGTGTCCTCTTCAGCTAGCCGTCCTTGCTAGCTACCTTCAGAGACTGTGTCCTCTTCAGCTAGCCGTCCTTGCTAGCCACCTCCAGAGACTGTGTCCTTTTCAGCTAGCCGTCCTTGCTAGCCACCTACAGAGACTGTGTCCTCTTCAGCTAGCCGTCCTTGCTAGCCACCTACAGAGACTGTGTCCTCTTCAGTTAGCCGTCCTTGCTAGCCACCTCCAGAGACTGTGTTTTCTTCAGCTAGTCGTCCTTGCTAGCCACCTTCAAAGATTGTGTCCTCTGCAGCTAGCCGTCCTTGCTAGCCACCTACAGAGAGTGTGTTCTCTCCAGCTAGCTGTCCTTGCTAGCCACCTCCTGAGACTGTATTTTCTTCAGCTAGCCGTCCTTGCTAGCCACCTCCAAAGATTGTGTCCTCTGCAGCTAGCCCTCCTTGCTAGCCACCTCCAGAGTTTGTGTTCTCTTCAGCTAGCCGTCCTTGCTAGCCACCTCCCGAGACTGTGTCCTCTTCAGCTAGCCCTCCTCGCTAGCCACCTTCAGAGGCTGTGTTCCTTTTTGCGCTAGCCGTCCTTGCTAGCGGCCCTTTAGAGACTGAGTTGCTGACTATCTGCCAGGCCGACCGTCACCCCGCGGTTCCAGCAGTCCTGCTGGCCGCCTGCAGCTGGGGGCTCAACCCTCGGTGAACGGCGGTCGCTGCGGGTGAAGATTCGGGGTGCGCGGCGGTCCTCGGAGATCTTACCGGGCCTCCGGGTACCTAAGGGCTCACCAATAACCGAAACAGGACACTTAGAGGATCCACCAGTTCCTTTCTGAGCTCTCTCAGTATCCTGGGATGTAACTTGTTTAGCCCTATGGTTTCATCCATTTTCAGTTTTGCAAACTGTTCATAAAAATGATCTTCTATGGAATTCACGTATGTATCATTGTCAGTCCTCAGTGGAACTTCAAGGTTTTTGTTTTCTTCCATGAACACCTAACCCCATATTCACTTCTTCAGTACCCATGTCTGTCTTATCAGTCCCACCACAAGTAATTCCCTTATCCCTTATTTGTCCTGTTTGTCTGTCCTGATTAGATTGTAAGCTCTGTTGAGCAGGGACTGTCTCTTCATGTTCAACTGTACAGCACTGCGTACATCTAGTAGCGCTATTGAAATGATAAGTAGTACTAGTAGTATTCATTGAGCATTTTTGCATATCCCTCATCACTTTCTACCATCTTGCATCTATTGGAAAAACACTTGAATAAGAACAAGTGTGTATTTCTCATTAATGCATTTGCCTTGTCGTATGTAAAAGCATTATGCAAACCATTTGGCTCTAGGCAAAGAAATCCACCAAAGCGGAAGAATTCTTTAGTCCCATGGAGACTGCAAACAAGTCAGAAAAAGTGAGAATGGAATTTGGCTTCCCAAGGACAAATGTTTGGGTAAAGTGAATATGACTTGATATACTGCTTTTCTGTGTTTTTTTCAACTACATTCAAAGCAGTTTACGTGGTATATACAGGTACTTATTTGTTAAGTGACGTACCCAGAGTCACAAGGAGCTACAGTGGGAATTGAACCCAGTTCCCAAGGTTCAAAGTCAAGTACACTAATCACCAGGCTACTCCTCCACTCACTCGCTCACTGTTGGTAGGATGGGCTTTAAAAATACCTTTAGTAAGATATAAGGTGAATATTTTCTTGTGTCTAAATACCACCTGAAATAGCCACAAGAAAATGTTCACCTTATATCTTACCCAAAGTCTTTTTAAAGACCATCCTACCATGATTTGTTTGGTGACCAATGTTTTTGTTGAACCATTGGATTATCTCATACTAGATACGGTGCTCAGACTCCTGAGGCAGGCCTTATGGCCGAAACACAGTACTGTGTCAAGTCTGCATTTATTAATAAATTCTTAGTCTGGAAATTCTTGAGTTCTCCTCATTTGTCCTTGGGAAGCCAAAGTCCGTTCCCACTTTTATTGATTTGTTAGCCATTTGGCTCTACCATGTTTAATACTCAGTTAAAAGATGAATGATCTGATTTCTCGGCATCTATGCTTTTCATTTTGTAGCACAGTTTTGAACAAACTATGTTAATAATTCACCATGCTGAAGTTACATATAACCATGTAGTATGGTACACTACTATCCCCAGAAGTATAATATTTCATTATTAGGATTTATTGAGCACTTTTATAAACAGATTCACCATCTCTCCCAAGGTACTGGAGACTGGGGGGAGGAGGAGGTGGAGGTGGAACCGCTTCAGAGTTCAGACAACCAAACTGTGTCAAAAATAAACATATTCTACACCTCTATAGAAAACCTGTGATAATAAGGCAGCACTAATGTCCAGAATTCGAACAGCAACAACCCTTTCTATAAAAAAGCAGCACCTAGAATACCAATATACTTCCTTCTACAGATCCCCACAGAGAGACTAAACACTAGCAGAAAACCTCACAGAAACTACATGCTAGCAGAATTTTGTATCTTTGTCACTCATGAAAAACACAGACAGACCCTCAAGAAATAGAAAACCAGGGATCACAATCAACAGTAGAAGAGGAAAATTCAAGAAGTCCGACTCTGAATGTACTGCAATACTATGCAAGATATCAGAGATGCATAGTTCCCAAAGCTGACATATTTTAATCAATAAATTCATAATAAAATATTTTTTCTATATTTGTTGTCTGAATATTTTATTTTTCCATTAGTTTTGGTCAAATTGTCTCTCTTCTGCTTTTCTCTATTTTCCTAACTCTCTATCCAGGGTCTCCTGTCCATTTGACGTCTTTCTCCATGTCCACCATCTATCTTTCTCCTGCATCCCCTATGTTCAGCATCTGTACTCTCAGTGTCTCTATTCCTTCTCCTGTGTCCAGAATCAACCCTCAGGGCCCCACCCTAGTGCCAGAACCTCTCTCTCTCTCTCTCCCCTACCACCTCTGTCCCCATAATCTGGCATCTCTCCTCTATCCCTATTTTGATCCAGTAGCTCTTTCCTTTTTTCCCCACCCCAATCTGGTTTCTGCTTCTCCCAAACTAGCATTTCTCTACCTCTCACTCTAATCTCTCCCTCTTCTCTTTCCATTACCCTCCCTTTGCCCCCAGAGTCCACATCTCTCTCCCATTCTTCCCCCATGAATCTGACATCTTTCATACTTACTCACTTCACCAAGTCTGGCATCCCTCACTGATACCCCGTCCCCCTTCAGGTTCAGCATGTTCTCTGTCCCTTCTCTGCTCCTCCCATGGGTCCAGCATCTTTCATTCTACCTCTTCTACTCCCCCCCACCCCCCCCCAAGAGTGGACCGCCCACAGAAAATTGCATCAGAGGAGGCAAGACATGGCAACGGGAAGACCAAGGGGTTGGCCAACATGCTGGAAGCAGCATGTCTTTACATAGTTGCTACTACTGGCGGTCCACTCTAACTTTGCAGGGCCGTGGGGGGGGGGGGGGAAGAGAGGAGGAGAAATAGAGGAATCAATGCTGGACCAACAGGAGAGGAAGGGACACAGGGGCTGATTGCTGGTATCAAATTGACAAAGAAGTGGCATAGTAGGAGCCCCTTACCATTTGACAGCTCTAAGCTTTTTGCCAGGCTCGCTTAATGGTATCTAAGCCCCTGCTCAATCTGCCCCACTGTCACTTCAGATTTACTATTATCATTGGGGAATCTGCACTACAAACTAATGTGCTGGTAACTCAGGTTGGAGATGGAACACATACACATTAGATAACCTGAAGGACATGTTTCCAAGGAAGCACTGGCTCGTGTTGATGTTATGTGTGTTATGATGGGGGTGAGGGTAGGAACTGAAGACAGTTGTCCAGGAATTTCAGAAGTACCAAACGTAATTCTGGGTGTTCTTAGAAAAACGGTTTCAAATTCTTAAATTAATAAATATAACAGAAACCTTCAAAACAATTTTAAACAAAAATTATCACTCTCATTATTCATATATATATAATTATTTTTTGAAATAATAAAAAAATTTTTTATGTTGTGCTCAGTTTTTGGTGTATTGCTGTGGACTGATAATCCAAGCTTAGCAGGAGTAGGTTTGTGAACCGGACAGAGTGGGGCTCCTCCCTGGTATTGCTGAATAATCAGTTCCCCTGAAGACGCCATTAGTTTGGCGAAACATGGCCCATGTAGGGAATTGAAACTGCTGAACTGTGACCTTTATGGTCTCACATCTTGCACAGAGGGATTTTTTTGAAAAAAGCATTGCAGTGGACAAGAACTTGGCAGGAAGAAGATTTTTTTCTGCACATCTCTACTTAAGTTAAGTAATAGCTATTTATATATTTTTTGAACATCAAGTTTATTATATTCTTTTGGACTTTGCCCATCTATTGAACAATACTATTAGGATGGAGGTAGGATGTGCTATGATGTAAGGGTGGTGTTCCTGCTAAGCTTGGATTATCAGTCCACAGCAATACACCAAAAACTGAGCACAACATAAAAAATTTTTTTATTATTTCAAAAAATAATTATATATATATGAATAATGAGAGTGATAATTTTTGTTTAAAATTGTTTTGAAGGTTTCTGTTATATTTATTAATTCAGGAATTTCAGAAGCCAGTACTGCTTAATTAAATACTTAAATGATAGATCTGATGTATTAAAGCAGGATTTCCCAAACCTTTCTAAGGACTTCATAGCCAGTTGGGTTTTCAGGATATCTACAATGAATATAATGATAAATATCACTCATTTTGTGCTGTATCCATTTTAGTTTGTGGTGGGATATTGGAGAGTGGCTGTGAAATCTAACAATGTGAAGGCAACAAGGTGAAGGCCCCATATATCTTATGTTCTAAGCGGTCTAAGTCTGATCCACCCTCATCCGAAAAGAAAGCAGATACCATCTTTGGATTTCCTTCAATGCAGTGGTGTACCAAGGGGGGGCGGTGGGTGCGGTCCGCCTCAGGTGCACGTCGCTGGGGGGGTGCTGCGTGCCTGTCCGCTATGTTCGTTCTGTGCTCCCTCTGCCCCAGAACAGATTACTTCCTGTTCCAGGGCAGAGGGAGCATGGAAACGAATGAAGTGGACAGGCGCGCTGCACCCCCACAGTGGCGTGCACCCAGAGGGGTTCCTTCGCCGGGGGGGGTCGCACTGCACCCGGGGGGGGGGGGGGTCGGGGTGCATCGGCGATCCACCCTGGGTGTCAGCCCCCCTAGGAACGCCACTGCTTCAACGGAGCAACATTGGAGGAACTGAAAACCATTAGAAGAATGCTGGCTGTGAATTTCACAGCTTCGGATGCAGGGGTGTAGCCAGACAGCAGATTTTGGGTGGGCCTAGTCAAGAAGTGGGTGGGTACCAAGTGTTATCCTCCCCCCCCCCCCCCCCCAATGTGATGAGGCCAGTATCAGCAGCTTAGGAAGCTTAGACTGCTGAAGTGGAAAGCAGTGTTTTCAGCACCATCAGGGGGAGGTCTTCAGCTGGCAAAGCTTGGGATCCCCACTAGCTAGCACTAAATATGTGCTGCTGTTGGGTGGGCCTGAGCCCTAAGTGGATGGGCCCCGGCCCACCCAGGCCCACCTGTGGGTACGCCACTGTTCGGATGTGGTAAAGACAGAGGAAGCAAAGATAAATGGAGAACTGAAGCATTTAGGTTGGAAGGCAGGGGAAGGACAAGGAGAGTTTATGAGTGAATGGAAGGGAGATCAGCAAAGGGAATAGAGAGGGACAAGGAGGGAAGGTAGAGGGCAAGAGAAACCTGCATGCCCACAGTCACACACACAATGTCAACATGTACCTACCTCAGTTACAGGAGAGAAATGAAAAGAGGGTCTACTACATGGGCTCTAACATGTTTCATTCCTATATTGTGATTTTTTTGAGCTCTCACGTTTTTTAGCATTCACAATCATTTCAAGCACAGCCCATTGTTCTAGAGCCATTGTTAACCTTCTTTTGCCTTTATAGTATCAAGCTATTGCTTTCTGTGTTGTATTCTGCTTTATAGTACTATAGGCCCCTGACGCTACACTCCCGGATTCTGTATAGTGCCACCAAAATTGTGCGTACAAATTCAGGAATATTCTGTATTTGTGTATTCAATTTAATTAACAAGTCAATCAGCAATGATAAAAAAATTGGCTTTAATTAGAATTTATACGCATTTGTTCTATAAAGTGGTGTGTGTAAAATATAAGCTGCACAGCCAAAAATGGGGCATGGCCATAGGCAGATCGAGGGCATTATAAAATATTGTGCACATGGTTATATCATACCCCTGTACTGCACCTAACTTAGGCACCAGTATTTATACCAGGTTTTACTTGGCGTAAATTCCCACAACTAGGTTTAAGCGTGTATAAGGGCTGTAGGCATATTCTATACACCACACCTGAAGTTAGGTGCAGTTTACAGGATATGCCTAGGTGGAAATTTTTCGGTGCCAATTTATCAGGCACCATACATAGAATCTAGGCTATAGGGTGGAACTTGGCCAAGTCGGGTGCAGTTTTTACCCCTTTTGCTGCTGTTGTTGCTAATAAATATTATGGATCATAGTCTGAACTTCTGCCATCTGTTCTTTGGTCTGCTTACTCCTTTTATTCATTTATTTTACAGCACTTATACCCCACAATTTCCCACCGCTGGCAGGCTCAATGTGGCTTACAACATTTAATAAATAACAAATAGGCGAGTACAATAACTGGAAAGGGATAAGCGGGGTGGAGAGGCAAAGAGAAAGTGGGTCAGTCCATAAGAGCAGTGTCTTGAGGTCAGTGAGGCAGGACAGGCTCTTTTGCCTTCTTGGCCCCTATAGGCTGCTTGCCTGTCTGCTTTCTGGGTTTAATCTAAGCCAGGCTTTATAGCTCTCCTGTAGGAGAGAACCTAGACAGAAATACACCAGTAGGCCTTTTCAGGTGCCAATGCGTCCTTAATTAGGAAGAGCCTGAATAGTTTAGCTTGCATTCTAAGAGGCTGAAGTCCCAATCTTTTCAATTTCCTACAGGTTTATTGGCCTTTTCTTGGAAAAATTCACTAGGGTGCAGATGCTCAAAAGTCTGGCGCTGTTCTAAGCAGCACCAGAAAAATACCGCCATAATAGCACTGCGAAGGAACTCCTTAATGCTCAATGCTAATGACATGCAAATTTGTTAGCTTTGAGCATTAGGGAAAGCCGCAGGAGGAAAGTGTCTGGCACATGTTGTGCATGAAGAACAGCTCTTAAGCACATGCCCAGACTCAAAGGAAAAAAAGCCCTGGTGGTCTGGTGGAACCCAGACCCCCCCCCCCCCCCCCCCCCCCCCCCAAGGACAAGAGGTCCTGGTGGTCTAGTGAACCCCAGCCCCCATGAAAATAAATAAAAGCCTGGTGGTCCAGTGGGACCCCTGGCCAGGACCTCCTATAGACTAGCCCCAGTGGTCTAGTAGGTTTTATGTATTTATTTTGGGGGGCTGGGGTCCATTGGACCACCAGACCCCCGCATCTTTAGGGGGTGGTGCATCTGGAGTCCACCGGACCACCAGGCCCTTATATCTTTGAGGGGGTTGGGGTGGGTCCACCAGACCACCAGGGCTTAATCCCCATAGCTCAGCACAGCTCTAATGCCAGCTCTGAGCTGACATAGGGTTTGCTGTGGGAGGGGAACCCTTATTTGACACAGTGCCCACTGAGCTTTGAGGAGAAATAGGGGATGACCTATTTTGCATGCTCGTTGTTTCATGCTCTCATCGGCTCTGTGCATTTGGCGCAAACAAATGCAGGCACTAGTCCGGAATTAATGGCCTCTAGCACTTGCATTTGCTTTTGAGCATGAGGGCCTAGGGGTATAAATTAACACCCTAGAAACCTTTTGCATAAAAACGAGCTCTGGGGTTGCCAGTTAATTAACGAGAGATAGCTTTCTCTTTTGCAAAAAAATGGGCCTGTGAAATCTTTTTAACGCCCATTTTCACAACATTAATAAATTTCAGCAACTCATTATTTAGGAATTTAAATAAAATTTCACGTGAGAACTACTCACATGAATTTGCTAGGGTGTTAATTTATTAATGTTGCATTTTTAGGCAGATAAAGGGCACATTTAAAATTTGTTTTGCGAAAGGGAACAACATGCAACATAACTTGCATAACTCAGGATTTTCATCATTTTTGTGCCTGTTGGGGCATTTAGCTTACTTTCCACTCTTTTTCCCCTTTTGTGGAAAAAACAAACCATTTTAGTGCACCAGGCCTAAGTGATGAGAAGCACTGCTATGTTCCTGAATTCCTGCAAGCTGTCTGCCTCTGAGAGCTTGAGATTTACCATGGGGAGTTCTTTTGTCTCTATTTACACTGTTACCAAGAAACTTTTTTTTTTATTCCTGTTCATTTTGCTGGCAAGAAGCTGTACCTTTGCTCCTGTTTGTGTTCTGCTTAGCACATTAAGTCTGTGCCCGCAAGCCACAATAAACCACAATAAGCCTCCTGAAGAATTTTTTGATGTTGCTCAGTCTGCTTGATCTAGGTCTTATACCAGTCCACTTATACCTCAGCATGTGTTACCTTGATAGCTCACATGTATTACTTTAAAATCCAGCCACTTTCAGCATCTCATTAGCTTCTTACATACAACGGGGCCAGATTTTAAAAGGGTTTATGCTCCTAAGTTTGAGAGTTATTCTTCTAAATTGACCACTTTGAAAACTTACTAGGTTGAATGCCTATAGTCCTATAATTAAGAGCCTAAAACGTGCATGTCAACAGGAGCAGATTTAGAGCAGGGGGGAAAAAGTTGGAAGCTTAGCACTGATTTTCAGTGCTAGGCTCATAAATCTTGGCAAATTACTTTATAATGATAATGTTTAAGCTTCTAAATTAGATGAATTTTCAGCTGAAAAGCATCCTAAGTTTGGCTGAAAATGAACTGTATTACAGAGTTTAACTAGGGATGGGTAATTGTTTACAACAGTGTTTCCCAATGTCAATGTCGAACAAATTTCAACCAAGTACAACACCCAAGTTCCGAGCAGCAGAAATTTTGAAATGGACATTTTATTGTTAAACTGCCTTCTTGACAATTGGTATGTTATTCTTACAAAGTGAGTAAAAATGAACAAAGACGCTTAGATGAGGCCTATTTATAAGACAAGGAGAAGTTCTCCACAAAAGTTGCCAGTAGTCACCAATCCAGTTTCATCTTTTCTCTGGGATCTGGGAAAATGAAACATGAAATCTGATTGGTCACTATGGGCAAAATCTCTCTCTCTCTCTCTCTTTCTCTCTCTCTCTCTCTCTCTCTCTCTCTTTTAAATAAATAGGCCCCAGTGAACCAAAGCACCTTATTATGCATATACCAAATGAAAATTAAAAATAGATAGCACATAGATGAAGAAACTGTCTTCAGAACATACAATGACTTAAACTGAAAGTGTGGACGGTCTTAAAATGTGGTGAAATATAGGTTTTTACAGTTTTAATAGATCTGGACGTTTTGGTTGAAATAGGCATTCTGAATCTTTGTTTCAGTGTCTGATTTCCACAATCAAGTCACTTTTTCTCATTTTACATTAGAGAGCTATTAGATGAGATAAGTTTATTTATTTCTTTGTGACATTTATATCCCAAATTGTTCCAAGGAATTTTGAGTTCGATATAGCTTACAGCATAATCAACATAACAGTGGAAAGGCACAGAGTAGTACCAGTGAAGTAAGTTAATTATAAGTTGGTTTCACATAAGTACATTGAAGCAAAAGGAATAAGTTCTGTAAGAGCCATTTTTGTTAGCTGTGGGTATTTCCTGCTTTTGCATCTGTCAACACAATATTTCCCAGGCCCTCATTTTGCAGTGTTCAAGTGTGGCAGAGGGAAGGCCCCAGAGTGGCCATAGGCAGCAGTTGAATAAAAGTGGATTGAAAAAACTATTCCAAGATGCCTATACCTCCATACAGGCCTGCAGCCAGTCTGCCCTCCCTCCCCCCCCCCCCCCCCCCCACATCCTACCTGCCCTCAGCCAGTCTGACCTTCTCTCTCTCTCACACACACACACACATACACACACACACACACACACACATCCAACATGACACAAGCAGAAGGGATCCTAAACATAATGGGAATACCTACAAATGGCATGGAAAACAACACAACATGAACATTTTCTGGGTGCCCATCCCTATTTTTATCATTGGCTAGTACATAGGCCTTTTGACAAGACAGCCTTTTAAATGCTTTTGACTATCATTTTGCTATCTATCTTTTTCAGATTCCCTCTTTCCACGTGGCCATGGGATACAGTAATTGCATATCCAGTAGCTACAGCAGAGAAAAGGAAATACAGCTAGTAGAGGGGACAATGGTAATGCCACAGTCACCATGGTAATTCCTGTAGGGATAATCTGCAAGGTATTAGTGTTGAGACGGGGACAATCTGCACCTTATTACTGCAGAGGTGGGAAAGATCTGCATAGTGTCACTGCAGGAATGGGATAATCTGTATGGTATGGTCTCGCTGCACCCTACGCCTGGAATAAACTTCCTGAGCCCCTACGTCTTGCCCCATCCTTGGCCACCTTTAAATCTAGACTGAAAGCCCACCTCTTTAACATTGCTTTTGACTCGTAACCACTTGTAAACACTCGCCTCCACCTACCCTCCTCTCCTCCTTCCTGTACACATTAATTGATTTGATTTGCTTACTTTATTTATTTTTGTCTATTAGATTGTAAGCTCTTTGAGCAGGGACTGTCTTTCTTCTATGTTTGTGCAGTGCTGCGTACGCCTTGTAGCGCTATAGAAATGCTAAATAGTAGTAGTAGTACTGTGTGGGTGGGGACTGGGATGATTTGCATGGTATTACTGCAGAGGTAGGCATGATCGGCACATATTACTATGAGGATGGGGATGCTTTGCACAGTATTACTGTAGGGGAAAGGACAGAAACAGTGTGCATAGTATTACCACAGGGGCAAGGACAGTGTGCATGGTATTACCATGGGGATGGGAAGCATTAAAGTTGTAATACCTCTAAAATGTCAGCACACTAATTGGGAAGAACAGCTACTTAATGAACTTCTAAACTTGTGAGAATGTTTTGTTATTTTGGCAGAGCAAGGAAATGATTTGACCTAACAGCTTGCAAAGTATTTTGTAGCTATTCCAGCAACCAGTACCTCATCTGAAAGGACACTTTCACACGCTGGACTTACCATAGATGACCAAAGAACACAACTGATGACTGAAACATTTCAGTTCTTATTTTTATACGGACCTTAGGTTATCTCCCAGTGAATATCCGCACTGATATGCTATTTAACTGGTCAGCGGCCATGTCTGGCCGGTTAAATAGCTTTGAATATCGGAGGATTGTGCCTAATTTCAGGGAACTCCCCTGAGCCGCCAATGCCCCTTCCATGGCCATGACCCCTTTGGAGCTGCACACTTTGAAATTTAGGTGCACATGTTATAGAATAGGTTGTAGGACAGATCCTCACATAACTTCTAATTAAATGCTTGTTGACTCTACTAATTCATTTCATTTATCGTTTATCATTTATTTATTTACTATACTGTTACTTCTTACATAGCAAATCAGAACGGTTTACATCGTTAAAAATTCAAATAACATAAAATAATATCTCTAAAATACAAATAACACACGACAGTATTCTAACATAAAAGAAATCCATTTTTAATAGGACAGCTCTAACAAAACCTTCCATACCAAAGAGGACAAACCAATTACATATATCACTGATACATATCACATTAAATAATGCTATTACCTTAAAATAGTATATATTCTCTGTTCAAATAAACCATATTTCAGTTCTTGAGTGGTTTTCTCTAATAAATGACACTAGATTACTCTTTATAAACAGCACTAAATGTCAAATGATTTTTTCAAAGAAATAGGTTTTTAAAGCTTTACGAAAGAGCTTAAATGATTCTTCTACCGTGATTTATTTTGGGAGAGAATTCCACATTGATGGTGATAAAAAGAAAAATGCTGAAGTTCGAGTTGATTCCCACCTCGCTTTTGTAGGCGGTGGGATTACCAACCTATTATCAGTTTGTGACGGTGTGTATGGAATAGTTAAATTCGCAAGATATGATGGTGTAGATAAATATAGCGCTTTATATGTATGGATGAGAACCTTAAATGAAATCTTGAAGCTCTACAAATTATACGGGCAGCTGTGTTTTGTATAGTTTGTAAGCGTTTCAAGTTGAATTTTGTAATGCCCACATAAATGATGTTACAATAATCAAGGTGTGTCATAATGTAAGTATAGGCCAAGGTACACAGTGAGTTATTGTCTATTGTATTTCTAATGAAATATAATTGTCTTAGATAAAAAGATTTTTTTAATTTCCTCTGATATCAGGTTCTGTCTAGGTTGCCAATTATCGTTTAGTGATCTGATCATTAAACGTTAATTGGCAACCTAGAAAGAATCTGGGGTAAATGTAAAGCTGTTTTTACAGACAGCTTGAGAGATCACTAAACCTCCTTTTTTTAGGATGGGTTACCGTAGCAAGCAGAATCCACTTGGCATCTTACCTTTTCATTTACTATTGTGGATGCTGTTGTGACAACTGATGCACTATTGAAATAACATTTCCACCCGTATCCTATTCAAAATAAACACTTTGCCCAAATGTATTGTAGATTATATATTGAAAGACAGTTGAGAGGAATCTTTGGAGATGCTCCAGAGCTTAAAGTTATTTTTGAATTCTTGTTGTAGTATATCTTTAAATTTGAAGGTGTAGGGAAATCTGGTGTTGAGGTCTGCAAACTGGAGATTAATCTTAGAAGAAATGTATCTCATGGATACAGCCAAACTGATTTGAACCTTAAATTGTGAAGGACTGATATTTTTCAGGAGATTCTTCTTACATGGTAATACTAATTTTATAATTATTAGTTTTGCAAAACAGGGTGATTCTGCAAAGATACACTACCTAAAATGCAAAGTAGTATTTTATCTTGAATCCTCAGTTAATTAAGGTTTTGATTTGCAATACTGTTTTTGGAAAGAATTTTACTTTCTTTTGTTTTAATTAGATTTTAAAAATACAGCCATACAAAAAGGCAGTGCAACAAAAAAAAACACACAATACAATACACAAAGCCGAGTTCAAGTCAGAAAATTAGTCCATAGTGGAAAGAAAAAGGTCTAAAGATTTCCATTTTTGAATAGCAGTTTTATGACCAAGCATGGAAATGACTGGAGATTGCTCATACTTTTTGTATAACAGAATCCAATTCCACCAAACCACCACATTTACGTGGGAATTATCATTCCACTGCGAGATGATCAGTTTCAGTGCAACTGATACCAAAAAAATCAAACAATAACATCATTTTCTGTAAAAAGAAAGGAGATACAACCGGATTTCCATATTACATATTTAGGTAAAAAAAGGTTCTTGGAATCCAAAAATCTCTTTCAATTTTTCCCATACATCTGACCAAAATATTACAAGATGCGGACATTCTAACAGGAGATGTATAAGAGTTCCAGTTTTGCTTTTACAGGACCAACACACATTTTACTTTCTATTATTTTCTTACAGGCCTGATTTTTTTTGTAAACGTATGACTTAAAAAATATATTCATATCATTTCACATTATACATCAAAGATTCAAGTTTGATCAGAAATCCAGAAATGATAACGGAGAAAATTCACAATGACATATCAACTACAAGACACCAAATACAGTCCACACAAAAGAGGGGAGAATCCTACCAAAAAACTCCATAAGAAGCTGAAGAAAAAAAAACAGAAAAAAAAGAAGGTATCTGTGCAAATATCTCCACAACATACATCATAATACTTATTATTAGGAAGCTATCACAGAAGTCCCCAAAACACCTTTAGTTTGAAGAAAGGTCTGCAACTGCTAAGGACGTAACGTAATATACATATTTAACATTTTGATAACACATTGGACATTTACAGGGAAAACACAGTTGAAAAGATGCCTCCAAAGCAAGGCGCATAGCCAGAAATATTTTCCTTCTCAGCTGAGTCCGTCTAGAAACATCAGGAAATACAAAAATGTTACCACCATAGAGCACAATATTCACAGATCTATAGAATAGTCTCAGAATAGCTTCTTTATCATGTAAGAAAACAAATGAAACCAAAACAGTAGCTCTTCCCAATATTTCCACTTCAGAGGATTCCAGTAAAGTTGAAATATTCAAGTTCTGAGTCTTCCACGGATGAAGACGTAATCTTTTGTAACGGAGGCATATTAGAATCTGGGTTTTTAACAAATGATTTAAAGTAACTAATTGTAGGGCTCTTTTACTAAGCTGCGTATGCATCTACATGTGCCCAACGTGAGCCAAAATGGAGTTACCGCTACCATGTGGCTCTTGCGGTAATTTCATTTTTGACTTGTGTCCAATACAAGCGTCCAAAAAAATAATTTTTATTTTCAGACGCACGTCAGACACGCCAAGTGGCATTTGATGCACGTAGGTCATTACCACCTGGTTACCACGTGAGACTTTACCGCTAGGTCAATGGCTAGTGGTAAGATCTCAGACCCAAAATGGACGCGTGCCAATTTTGATTTTGCCACATGTCCATTTTCGTCAAAAATTTTAAAAAGGCATTTTTTGCAGGCACGCTGAAAAATTGATCTGTGTGCACCCAAAACATGTGCCTACATTACTGCGGGCCATTTTTCAGCACACCTTAGTAAAAGGATCCCTGTACAAGTTCTTTTTCAGTGGATTAAAAACAGGGCATTGACATTGCAATCCAAGCGAATCATGGACAAAAACAATTTCTCACACATGAGGCTTTGCATGCAAAAATTCTAATTAATGTGCATTATACATTCTATAATAGGGCACTTAAATTTGCATACCAATTGCATATATACATTTATAGAATATTGCCATCCATGTGGGTGTTAACTTACATATATGCATGACTGTATAGTGCCTGAATGCTATTCTATTATTACGCACTAAACTGTCACAGTGAGTAATTGTCAGGCCATGGCTGGGGTGCCAACTTTAGGGGCCCTTTTACTAAGCAGCAGTAGGGCTAACGCGCAGGTAGCAAGCGCCAAATCGACTCTACCACAGGAGTAGCGCAGGCACCCTGTCATTGTTTCAAAGTTGGCGTGTGCTGTTTCTCCCAAATAACGTAAAGCATGATCTTCCCATACCAAAGGAAAGCATCCCACCTAAGAGGTACACAAGTAAGGATGAAGGGAAGAGTTATGTTTAGGGTAAAGCCAGAGAGAATCCCATAGCTGTAAATCAATTGTAATAATGTAAAAAGGGAAGTATTGGGGTCTATCAGTAAAATATGTAAGGTTGAAGAAAACAAGAAGACAGACGATCCACAAAATCCAATGTGGAAACAAACAGAAGCGGATCAACTTTATATTATCTTTATCTTTATATTATCTTTATATTATTGATTTGAATAAAGACTTTGTTGTGGACACCATCTGAGAGAGGTTTTTGGGCTCCATTTTTTTCACTTTCTTTAATGTAACAACATCTCTTTTTCAAGGACTTCTTGAATCTTCCAGACTAGGTCTAGCTAGTCACAGAGTTCTTGGACTGGTGCAGCCACAGTGTAATATCCCCTGACATAGAGATTCCATTTAGTGTCACAGGCCCATAGCTTAGGTCTGGTTAGGTTAGGTTCTGTGAGACACATAAAATGATGCAAGGTTATGCCCCTCAATGCATAATGTTAGCACCTATTTTATTTAATTGTTCCATTAGTGCACAGCAAAATTACTATGGTGTTTTAACAACATGATAGATAATGCAGAACGCAGCTGTGGAAGTATAATTAATAGAGTGAGTTATTGCAACTCTCTATCAGGATGCCCAAACTTCCCTGTTCTGACAATATCTTTCAAAGATACCTCACTCTGAACCATGAGTGATTGTCAGCTTTCTCCCAAGTTAAGTACATAAGTAATGCCACACTGGGAAAAGACCAAGGGTCCGTCGAGCCCAGCATCCTGTCCACGACAGCGGCCAATGCAATACTGGGACAGACCAAAGGTCCATCAAGCCCAGCATCCTGTTTCTAACAGTGGCTAATCCAGGTTGCAAGTACCTGGCAAGATCCCAAAACAGTACAATACATTTTATGCTGCTTATCCTAGAAATATGCAACCAAAAAACTGGTAGAAATAAAGTCAACTGGTCACCCAATTAATGTGATATGGGGGAGTCTCATACAGTCACCAAGGCAAGTAGACTATCATAAATCAAATGTGCCTGATTAACATGACAATTATAATCATAGATGGCCCCCTGCCATCCGTATCAATTTTGTATATTTTTATATTGCTTATTGTGTCATTAATTACTTCTTTTGTGTCGTTACTCACATTTCACCTTATTCAAATATGTGACCAATGTATCCTCAGTAAGAGTTTACTCATTTACTGTAGTGGAGATATCAAATACTTATCTGTGTGCATGTCCTCAAGCAATTCCAGGATTCCTTACTATCCCGACTGGTGCCTGTTTCGCTCTTGTGCTTTGTCAAGGGACAGTCGGTCTCTTCTCCTACTACTGCTGATTCCTCACTGGGATTTGGAGTCTTCTAGATACAGGTTTAAGTCACCTAGTAAAATTAAATTAGGGTTGTTAATGCATGAGTTAGAAATAAAGTCCATGAAGACAGAGTGGTTGTGAGTCCAGTTGCAAGCGGGTCTGTAGAATAGAATGCAAGTAGTCGCATAGTGTGGGGCAATGTATTTTCATTGAGGCAATTTCAAGTTGCAGGGTAGAGCCCCTAACCACCTTTCAAAAATGATTACTTGTGATGGAGGCTAGGGGATAGTGAATCCCCTATTGTTGTGGGCTGTCTGGCACTGCCCTGTTGTTCCAGTGGTCCAGTCTGCCCCTGGTTCCAGAACCACCCTGTCTATACTCCAGCCTGGTACTATCTGCATAGAGCCAGGGTGGTCTATAAATTTATCTAGAGGGACTGTGTAGATAGTGGTGCTTAATATTCCAGTCAGCAGCACTGATTTGAATAAATACTTGAGATTATAGACCCATATATGTTCAGTGGAAAGTTTAAGAGAATTTACTCAATCTAATATATATGTCATATTTTGAAATCCAGAAAGATTTGGATTGGATGAGCCATATGCAAATGTGGACAATAATGCTTGAAATTGGATTTTTACCGTAATTAAATTAGTACAAGATCTGCATAACAATTAGCATTGAATGGTCTAGCTTTCTTTTGCAAAGACAATAAAAAATTCAGTATTGGGCCTTGTTTATTAAAAAAAAAGGGAAAAAAACCTTTCGGGAAACAAAATCTAAAGCCAACAACACTAGATCCAAGAATATATAGAACTGAATTTTTAACCTGTTTAGTTTATGTATTTATTTTATTTATTTATTTATTTCATTTGTATCCCACATTTTCCCACCTCTTTGCAGGCTCAATGTGGCTTACAATACATCATGAATAGTGGAAATATATAAGAAAATAGACATTTAGTGTTATAGGAGGATTTTGGTAGCATGATAAAGTTAAAGCATTATAGTAGTAAACAAGCAGATAACATAATACAGTTCTGGATATATGTGGGGGAGTTCACATATGTTGATCTTTGTGGTATGCCTTGTTAAAGAGATGGGTCTTCAATAGTTTGCGGAAGTTGATTGATTCATAGATCGTTTTTAAGTTACATGGCAGAGCGTTCCAGAATTGTGTGCTCAAGTAGGAAAAGGTTGACGCATGCATTAGTTTATATTTTAGACCTTTACAGTTGGGGAAATGAAGATTGAGAAATGTGCGGGATGATTTTTTAGCATTCCTGAGTGGTAAGTCTATCAGGTCTGACATGTAAGCTGGAGCATCTCCGCGAATGATTTTGTGAACTAGGGTACATATTTTGAACGGGATGCGTTCTTTAAGTGGGAGCCAGTGTAGCTTTTCTCGTAGGGATTTAGCACTTTCATATTTTGTTTTACCGAATATGAGTCTAGCTGCAGTGTTCTGGGCTGTCTGAAGTTTTTTTATTATTTGCTCTTTGCAGTCTGCATAGAGTGCGTTGCAATAGTCTAGATGACTGAGTACCATTGATTGTACCAGGCTCCAGAAGACGGTCCTTGGGAAGAATGGTCTTACCCTTTTTAATTTCCACATGGAGTGAAACATCTTTTTTGTTGTGTTTTTCGCATGATTTTCAAGTGTTAGGTGTCAATCGATGGTAACTCCGAGGATTTTTAGGGTTTCTGAAATTGGAAGATTCAGTTTTGGTGTGTTAATGGTGGTACATTTGTTCGTATTATGTTGAGAAGTGAGTATTAGGCATTGGGTTTTTTCCGCATTGAGTTTCAGCTGAAATGCATCCGCCCATGAATGCATGTTCTGTAGACTTTGGTTGATGTCATTGGAAATTTCCTTTAGATCTTGTTTAAATGGGATGTAGATCGTTACGTCGTCCGCGTATATGTATGGGTTGAGGTTTTGGTTTGATAGTAGTTTAGCCAAGGGTATCATCATTAGGTTGAATAAAGTCGATGAGAAGGGGGATCCCTATGGGACTCCACATTCAGGTATCCATGTGGCTGATGTAATCGAGTTAGATGTCACTTGGTATGATCGCGTGGTCAGGAACCCCTTGAACCAATTGAGAACGTTGCCTCCAATTCTGAAATACTCGAGGATATGTAGTAGTATTCCATGATCAACCATGTCGAAGGCGCTGGACTTATCAAATTATAGAAGTAGTATGTTCTTACCAGTTGCAATCATTTGCTTGAATTTTGTCATGAGAGTAACTAGTACTGTTTCAGTGCTATGGTTGGACCGAAATCCTGTTACTGTCCTACAGGGGTCTGTTACTAAGGTGCGCTCATGTTTTTAGTGCGCGCTAAAAATAGGTGTGCGCACACTTATTTTTAGAGCGCGCTAAAAACGTGAGTGTGCCTTAATAAAAGACCCCCTAAGTTAAGAGCTGGCATTTAACTTAGAGGCCCTTTTACAAAACTGTTATAAAAACTACCCTTAGCACGCCATATACATAAGTAATGCCACACTAGGAAAAGACCAAGGGTCCATCGAGCCCAGCATCCTGTCCACAACAGCGGCCAATCCAGGCCAAGGGCACCTGGCAAGCTTCCCAAACGTACAAACATTCTATACAAGTTATTCCCGAAATTGTGGATTTTTCCCAAGTCCATTTAGTAGTGGTTTATGGACTTGTCCTTTAGGAAACTATCTAACCCCTTTTAAAACTCTGCCAAGCTAACTGCCTTCACCACATTCTCTGGCAATGAATTCCAGAGTTTAATTATGCGTTGGGTGAAGAAAAGATTTCTCCGATTTGTTTTAAATTTACTACACTGTAGTTTCATCACATGCCCCCTAGTCCTAGTATTTTTGGAAAGCGTGAGCAGACGCTTCACAACCACCTGTTCCACTCCACTCATTTTATATACCTCTATCATGTCTCCCCTCAGCCGTCTCTTCTCCAAGCTGAAATCCCTAGCCTGCTTAGTCTTTCTTCATAGGGAAGTCGTCCCATCTCCGCTATCATTTTAGTCGCCCTTCGCTGCACCTTTTCCAATTCTACTATATCTTTCTTGAGATGCGGTGACTAGAAATGAACACAATAGTCAAGGTGCGGTCGCACCATGGAGTGATACAACGGCATTATAACATCCTCACACCTGTTTTTCATACCTTTCCTAATAATACCCAACTTTCTATTCGCTTTCCTAGCTGCAGCAGCACACTGAGCAGAAGGTTTCAGTGTATTATCGACGACAACACCCAGATCCCTTTCTTGGTTCGTAACTCCTAACATGGAACCTTGCATGACACAGGTATTTCCTGTAGGCTAAGGCTATTTTTACCACAGCTGTAAAATGGCTAATTTACGAAAGCTTAGCACATGCTAACAAACATTAGTGTACGATAAGTGCCACATAGCCCATAGATGTGAACTTGGATGCAGGGCCGCCGAGAGATTGAACTGGGCCCGGGGCAGGGCCGCTTCCACCCCCCCCCCCCCCCGGATCGTGGCCACCCCCCCCCCCCCCCCAGATCACTGTCGCAAAATACCTTATTGGCTGGAGGGGATCCTGAGGCCCCGCCAGCAGAAGACGTCTTCCAGCGCTGCTCTTCTGCCGATTGCCTGACCCTGCTGCTGCTTTTTCTCTCAGGGCATGCTCAGTTTCAAAGTCAAGCATGTGCCCTGAGAGGAAAAGCAGCCACTCAGCTGGGCAGAAGAGCAGTGCTGGAGTTTCTCCTCTGGGTCCTCCCCAGCCGCTAAGGGGGACCCGGCCTTGGTGCTGGAGTTTTCTCTGTCCTGCTCCTGTCGGGATGCGATCACTTGGGTCCCTCAGGAGCAGGAGAGAGAGAGAGAGACTCTGGTGCCGGGCCCCCCTTGGAGGCCCAAACCCAGATAATTTTGCCTCCCCTGCCCCCACCCCCCACCCCCACCTCGGCAGCCCTGTTTGGATGGACAGCATTTAGCACATGCTGTCTATTAGGATCCACTAAGCTTTAGTAAAAGGATCCCCTCTATTTTTTGTGTTAATGTTGCCATTAGTGCACGGACAAAAAAAAAAAGTGGAAGTCACCAAAACTCCAATGTTCAAGACTTTAAATAAAAAGTCAATAGACCAATAATAATGATGTCCATCAAATTTATTCATCCATATTAGACTAAACCTCTAGTCAGCTTAGGAAGTGAGACCCGACATGGGCTGTGTTTTGGTGCAAAAGCCTTCTTCAGGGGTCCTATGAATGTAGCGCATATAAGTGAACTGAGGTTACAACCAAAGTAAGGGCAACTTTATGAACCTTCTAAATCGTAGAGATACAGCAACATGCTCATCCAGCATTGTGTCTATGATTTAAACACTCAAGCAGACACTGTGAAGTCCAAAAAAAGGTCTTTATTCAAACAAGTCCCAACGTGCCCACGTTTCGCCAATAGGGCTGCATCAGGGGTAAACAAACAACTGGTAAAAAATACAAATAAATAAAACATAAATATAAAATTGCAAGATCAAAAATGGGCAACTAAAACTGAAACTTGTTTGAATAAAGACTTTTTTTTCGGACTTCATAGTGTCTGCTTGGGTGTTGCTCTGTTTGTTTGCTGCAAGACACTTAGGGGGATCTTTTACTAAGCCGTGTAGGCGCCTACACACGCCCAACATGGATCAGTTCGGAGTCACAGCCCAGCTACCTCGTGGCCCATGTGGTAATTTCATTTTTGGCCCTGTCCGCTACGTGCGCCAGAAAATATTTTTTATTTTCTGGTGTGCGGTGAAAATTGGGCAGTAACTCTGACTTGACGTGCGTAGGCGATTACCGCATGGTTAATGCGAGAGACCTTACCATTAAGTCAATGGCTGGCGGTAAGGTGTCAGACCCAAAATGGACGTGCG
Source organism: Microcaecilia unicolor (assembly GCF_901765095.1). NCBI lineage: Eukaryota > Metazoa > Chordata > Amphibia > Gymnophiona > Siphonopidae > Microcaecilia > Microcaecilia unicolor. Next base: position 41,544,770 of record NC_044033.1, read on the forward strand.
CCAATTTTTAGTTTGCCCTACGTCCATTTTCGGCAAAAAGTTTTAAAAAGGCCTTTTTTACGGGCACGCTGAAAAATGGATCTGTGCGCACCTGAAATACGCACCTACACTAGCGCAGCCCATTTTTCAGCGCACCTTAGTAAAAGAAGCCCTTAGAGCCTCTTTTTTGGTTTACTTACTTGTCTACATTCCATTAGTAAAGTACATGGTTCATTCACAATGCCAGTGCTTCCCAAACCTTTTTCCGATGTGACCCTATTTGGACCATCAATCACAGTTACACACGTTGTTATGTAATTTGGGGGAACACACGTATATTTAGGCATGGGTATTTACACCAGGTTATCAGTGGCATAAATGGATGCGCCTAAATGTATGTGAGTTTTCCCATCCTACCTTGCTGTAGACGCAGTTTATAGAATAGCACTACATGCGTTATTCCAACGCACCTACATTTTAAACACCATTTACTGAATCCAGCCCTAAGCTCCTAATTTAGGGGTCCTTTTACAAAGGCTTGGTAAAAATGGGCCTATGGTAGTGTAGCACGGGTATGCGCATAATTATTTTTCAGCACACCTGCAAAAAATGCCTTTTTTTTGTTTTTTTCTGAAAATGGACATGTGGCAAAATCAAAATTGTCGCACGTCCATTTCCTCATCTGTGCATATCAGCCTCTCACCTCCTAGGACATACAGCTCCCTTGGGTTTCTACTCCGCAAATGCACCACTTTGCACTTTTTTGCATTAAATTTTAATTGCCAAACATTAGACCATTCTTCTAACTTTTGCAGATACCTTTTCATGTTTTCCATTTCCTCCGGGGTGTCCATTCTATTACAAATATTGGTATCATTTGCAAAAAGGCATACCTTACTTTTTAATCACTCACAAATATATTGAACAGAAATGGACCCGGCACCAATCCCTGAGGCACTCAGCTACTCACCTTACCTTCCTCTGAGTGAATTCCATTGACTACCACCCTTTGGCATCTGTCTGTCAATCAGTCTCTTATCTAGTTCACCACTTTTGGTCCTAACTCCAGCCTTTCAAGTTTGTTCAAGAGCCTTCTATGAGGGATGTGTCAAAGGCTTTACTGAAATCCAAGTAGATTACATCTAGTGCACGTCCTTGATCCAGTTCTCTGGTCGCCCAGTCAAAGAATTCAATCAAATTCGTTTGCATGATTTACCTTTGGTAAAACCATGTTGCCTCGAATCTTGTAACTCATTGGATTCTAGGAAATTCACTAGGGGCTAATATTTATCAAATTGCCAGCAAACAATCTAATGTGCACCATATTTTGAAATCTAGAAAGATCTGGACTGCATGTGAAATGTGCAAATATGGATAATAAAGCTTAACATTGGATTAATAGATTACAATATATTAGTAAATTGGAAGATTAAAATATGTTTTGTAGCCAGCTAATCTTATTCTTTAGGAATACACAGGGCACTACATAGATGACTATCCATTTTTGCTTCTTTAAGATTTTGAGTCTTATCGTATATCTGCCTGAGCTCATTATAGTAACTTTTGCCTGAGAATTATATCTATAAACTTCCATCAATCTAACCATCTCTGTTAATTCCTTTATAGTCAATTCCATTTGCATCTGTAATTATATGATGCTGTTTTCATATGCAGTAGCTTTTTAAAATATGCATCGGGAAGAATAACCTCTTATGAGAAATGCAGTAAATGATAAATACATTACTATCAAGGGATAGTTAAGGGAAGATTAGAAGAGCAGATTGTGATAACTTTCATTGATCCTATAGCATGCTTTTATACAGACAATGCTAGCTGATGTAACCTTCCAGCAATCTGCAGCACTGCTAAGGGAGTGATGATGGTTGACATGGCAACTCACTGTGACTACACAATCTTCAGTGGAATTAGTCGAGTCAGCACCAACAAATCCACGCTGATAATCAGCAGTAGGCTTCAGCAACCAAATCTGTACTGAAGATGTTAGGGGCTCTTTTACAAAGGCGTGCTGAAAAGTGGTCTGTGGTAGTATAGACGCGTGTTTTTTGGCACGTGCATAATCAGTTTTCAACGCACCTGTAAAAAGATGCCTTTTTATAATGAAAATCGCTGTGTGTCCATTTTGGGTCTGAGACCTTACCGCCAGCCATTGACCTAGCTGTAAAATCTCACACTGTAACTGGGCGGTAATGACCTATGCGCATCAAATGCCACTTCGCGCACACCCAATACATGTGTCTGAAAATAATTTTTCAGATGTGCGTATTGGACGCACACCAAAAATGAAATTACCGCAAGAGCCAGGTGGTAGCCGAGCAGTAACTCCATTTTGGCGCAGGTTGGGCGCACATAGACGCTTACGCAGCTTAGTAAAAGGGTCCCTTAGTGATGGATGTGATTTAAAAGAAAATCCCTATTTGACAAAGAGTGATCCAGAAGAGTCAGTTCACTGGAAATATTCAAAGCAACTTAACCAGCAGAAGAGGCTTCTGTCTTGTTAAATCACCTGCGTGAAGCTAGGCACATGATCATATAATGCCGCTGAATCCAAAACTAGTTATTCAGTGGACAGTCTGGGGGAAGATTCAGTGCTTAACCATTCAAGTGTCGATACGCAACCCTTAACCTGTTAAGTTAACCAAATGAATAGGGCTGCATAAATATCAGTCCTATCTTTGGCTGGTTTAGAGGCTCATTTTCAAAGCACAGCCTGCGGGCACAGCCTACGGGCAGGCTGGCTAAGTCCCACGATCGACACTGAGCCCGGATATTAAATGCTGAGCTGTCTCTGGTGACTAGCATTGAATATCCATTTTGGTTTGGGCCAGTTTAAACTTAACTAGCCAAGTCAATATTGTGAAAATGATCCTCCCCTCCGCCTGAGGGTCCTCGGGATCTCCCCTTCACCCTTGCTGCCCAACCTCCTGGTTCAGTGCAGTCCCACCGCTTCCTCCAGGGTAGGACACCCCCTCCTTACCACCAATACCCTTACTTCTGGTAAGGCTTGCAGAAATTGTTCTAACACTATTTCCTGTAGGATATCTCCCACCATACGTCCCTCCGGCTCTAGCCACTTCTTCGCTAGGTCCATCAATTTTGTGGCTAGGCCCTTGGGAGACTCCTCTTTCCCCCAAGCTAGGGCCCTAAATTGCCTACGATAGGCCTGGGCACTAAGCCCATACCTATCCCGGATGGCCTCTTTCACCCTGTGGTAATTCCCGGCATCTATAGGCGATAGTCCACGGAAAGCCGCTAATGCCTCCCCTGATAGAGAGGGGGCTAGACGAATGGCCCATTGTTCTTGAGGCCATTTAGCAGCCACCGCCACCCTCTCGAAAGCACACAAAAAGTCATCTATATTGTCCTGCTCCGACAGTTTACCCCAGGTGAGCCAGGTCATGTGATAAGGGCCTACCATGCTTGTCCCGTCAACAGTCAAGTCCCGGTCTCCTGCCCCACTCACGGCTCCCTGGGCGTGTGCTCCCCTCTGCAGGAACTCCTGGAACATGTCCAGCACCGGCTGTTGCTGGGCTCGATTACCGCCAAGGAGTCCCCCATCATCTTTTCCGCCAATTCCTGCTGCTTTTGGAATTGCAGGGTCATCCAGGCGAAAACCTCCTTAGGATCCATCGTGGGTGCTGCTGCCGTCACCTACAAAGAGGGCACAAAAAAAACTCTCCAAGTGCAATAGCTTAACACCTGTGCCCCGCGGCCACTTCCCGCTCACCTCCACTCCACCCCTGCTCCTGTGTGCGCTTACCGGAAGCAGAGATGAGTCTGCGCTGCTCTCAGCGTTGGCCCCCTCGACGGGCTTCGGCTCCCCTTGGGTCCATCTGCCTTCTGCGTGGACGTCCGCTGTGGATCCCACCACTGCCACCACTTGTGAAAATGATCCTCCCCTCCGCCTGAGGGTCCTCGGGATCTCCCCTTCACCCTTGCTCCCGCTGTAAGGTTCGGGACATGAAGTTAGATCCCCGGTCGGTCAGTACTTCCCTGGGAAACCCTACTTCGCAAAAGAGTTTAATTATCTCTGCCGCTATAACCTTAGCTGAGATATTCCTTAGAGGAATGGCCCAAGGGAATCGCGTAGCGACATCCATCACTACCAGTACATACTTATGGCCCCTTTTCGACTTAGTAACCGGGCCGATTATGTCCATAGCTATACGGGTTATGGGCTGACTCACCCGGGGCAAAGGACATAAGGGAGCCCGGGGGGGGGGGGGGGGTAGGCGATCGGCCACCTTCTGGCAATTCGGACAGGATTTACCGTACCCTTCCACCTCCTTGTACACCCCGGGCCAATAGAATCTCTCCAGTACCTACTCCAATGTGGCCTGTGTCCCTTTATGCCCTCCCAGGGGATGATCGTGGGCCAGGCGAATTACCAGGGGCCTGAATGCTCGGGGCACCACCAACTGCTTCCCTCCTTCGGGATTCTCCCAGGTGGGCCTCACCCTATACAGCACCCCTTCTTCTACTATAAATCTTGGGACCTGGCTACCCTCCTCCCTACGGGCACTTTCCCAAGCATACTCTAGAGTAGGGTCCGACTCCTGCTCCCTAGGGAAATGGGGAAACTGCTCTTTGAGGCGGCCTACTTCTTGGGGTATATAAGCTTCCGTCTCGCCCTGGTCAAAGGCCTCTCTCCGTTCCCTTTTCTCCGCCCTTCTGTCTGCCCTCGCCTTGCGAGTCTTCCCGGGTTCACCCACCACCTCCCCCTGAAAAGGGAAAATTTTGTTTAGATTGGGCTCTGATGCCTGGCGCTCTCGGGCCTGCACACGAGTGGTCACCATAACCCTCTTATTCTCTATACAATCTGTGAACGGGGGCCAATCCCTGCCCAAAATCAACTCTTGGGGCAACCTGGGCAAAATCGCTATGGCTAGCTTAATCTTCCCCGTGGGACCCATAATGCTCACCTGGTGCAACCTATACGGGGTGCTGGCTCCATGGATACATTGGATCACAACCTGCCCGCCATAAGCCCCCCTATCAGGCCCTCTGGGAGAAGTCCCACAGGGCTCTTGACATCATAGACTGATCTGCCCCGGAGTCCAACAGGGCCTTGACCGTGATGCCCTCCACCCCTACCTCCTGGGTATAACTAGACTGGGCACTGGGGGAGACTCGTGAGATCCAGCCCGCTCGACCCGGACACTGGCTTTGAAAATGCCCCGTCCCTCCACACTGATAGCAGCGGTGCTCTTTGGACAGCCCTGCCCCCTTAATGTCCCTTCCCTGAGGAGGAGGGCCTTTAGCCCGGGACAGCCCAGGGCCTTCCCCTGGACCTCCCTTTTTGGTCAGGCAAGGAAGAACCCGGCCCTCGGGAGAGCTAACACTGGCTTTCCCTCCCCCCCGGGTCTTTCCCTACCTTACCCCAGTGTTGGGCTTCTAAACAGCATTCTAGGCTCCCCACCGGGCCGGGCTCAAAGAAATCAACTTCAAAGCAACTTAACAAGTTCTTTATTTTGCTTGGGATCCAACAGTCCAGCAGTGCAAACAGACACAATACTTGAATCAACACAAAAAAAAAAAAACCTCACAATTCCCCCTGTTGCTCCTCTCAGGGGTACAAACTCAGCAAAAAAAAAAAACTTTTAACTCCCAGGCTTCCAGCACCCCGCTGGGCTCCTTTTAGACAGTTTTATAGCCCTGGGTCTTCTTTCTCCCCCCCCCCCTCCCTTGGGAGGGGACAAAACACTGCAAGCAGTTTAAAAAAAAAAAAAACAAACACAGTTCTTGAGGCTTCAGCACACAGCTCAAACCCCTTCAGCTTCTTTTAGGTTTTTTTAGCCACAGTTCACACTCCACCTTCTTCCTGCTGGGCTCAGCCCCACTCCGTGAAAAATCTCTCGTCCCTCTTCAACCAGAACTCTTTAAACTCAAAGTTCCTTCACAGCCTGAGCTCTGGAAAATGAAAAGGCCCCACCCATCTGGGTCACTCTCTCTAAGCACTGACCCATCCTCCCACATGGCCTTTCCTCTTTCCTCTCTTAGTCCAGTTACCATACCATGAAGTTACCTGGTCCCTTAGTTTGTTACCTAAAGAGTGAGCCCAGGCTGAGAGGTCCATAGGCTCTTCCTCGCTCTCTTCTCTTTCTCTCTGCCCAGCTTCTTGATACTCCATGGGCTCCCCGTCCCACCCACTTTGCAGCTGTTCCTCTTTCCCTTGATTACCCTGCAGGGGCACCACCCTTTCCTTGTTAGAGTTCTCCCCGTTCCTGCTGGAGAAGGTAATCTCTGTACCAGGCTTTGCCCCGAGGTTGCTGGGAAATGTAGTCTCTTCCTCTCCTCCATTTTACAGGGGTCACAAACCTTTCTCTGCTCTCTCTCAGGGGATGCTGGGTAATGTAGTCTTTTTCCCTCCACCCTTTTCTAGGGGGCATTACTACTTCTCTCGCTTTCTGGGGATGGAATGGAGGCCTGGCTCTGTTCTGCCTATGTCTGCTCGTGAGCCGCCTCCCTTCTTCCTCTTCCACTTCCATCTTATCTACCCCCAGGTCCTCTCCTTCACAATATTCAGCACTGGCCAGTTAAGTTTACAGAAGCTATTTTGACAGTCCTATGTGGCTGCTAAACTTAGCTGGTGATGCATTGAATATTTGCAGCTAGCCGGTTATATCACACAATATAACCAGTTAGCTGCTATCCCCTGGATTCTATATAGCGTGATTTGTGTGCACAAATCTGATTGTATTATAGATTTGTACTTGCAACTTAATTAGCTTACAAGCCAATCAACGCTGATAATTGCAAGTTAACAAGCAGTTATTGACACTAATTGGCATTAATTTGAATTTACATGCACAGATGTCTAAGCATATTCTGCAATGTGATGCGCATAAATTCTAAGTCACATAGTTGGAAAGGGGGCATGGCCATGGGCGTCTCTCAAATCCATGTACATTTTTATAGAAAACACCCGGTCTGAGCCTAGTTTAGGAGTTGGGAATTACACCAAGTTTTACTTACTATAACTGCTTGCATCGTATTCTATAATCCAGGTGCTGAGCGTATTCTGTAATCTGCATGGAAATTTAATGAATTTAGGCATACTTTGTAGAATACAGCTAGGTGTATTCTTTTCAGCGTGGATTTTTCAGGCACCATATATAGAATCTAGCGCTGTGAGCTGTTGTAATATTCAACAGAGATAACCAACTATCATTCCTAAAACTACATTACCCAAACTGTAAAGGACTTACAAAATAACTTATGCATCCGGCGTCTCCTACATAAGCGCACAACTATGGAATTGACTCCCAAAAATCTGTGAAAACAATCCATGACCACCTGAACTTCAGGAAATCACTAAAAACCAACCTCTTCAAAAAGGCCTACCCCAACGATCCAACGTAAACCCCTCCACCCAGAAACACAGCATGACCAGTGATCGTACTGAACAACATACAATCTTCATTCCTTTCGACCCTTCACAGCTACCTCACTCGATCACTATATAACCTCATATTTGTATTGTATTTGTTATCAACCGACTTGGCGAACACATCTGACGGTACTATGTAAGCTACATTGAGCCTGCATATAGGTAGGTGGGGTACAAATGTAACAAATAAAATAAATAATATATAAACTATCTCATGCTGAATATTAGCACTTAGACAGTTAAATGCTATTTAACCAACCAGGAGCCATTCCTTGCCAGTTAAATAGTAACATAGTAAATGACAGTAGATAAAGACCTGTATGGTCCATCCTGTCTACCCAACAAGATAAACTCATTTTACATGATATGTGACACTTTATATGTATACCTCAATTTGATTTGTCCTTAAAAACAAGGCAAGCGATCCGCAAACTCCAACATGGAAAACAAAACAGCAGATCAGTAACACTTGAGAACCACGTGAAAAACACAGCCAAAAAGATGTTCCACTCAATGTGGAAATTAAAAAGCGTAAGACCATTCTTCCCAAGGAACGTCTTCCGGAATCTAGTACAATCATTGGTACTCAGTCATCTAGACTACTGCAACTCACTTTATGCTGGCTGCAAAGAACAAATACTCAAAAAACTCCAAACAGCCCAGAACACGGCAGCCAGACTCATATTCGGAAAATCAAAATATGAAAGTGCAAAACCCCTACGAGAGAAGCTCCACTGGCTCCCACTCAAAGAACACATTGCATTCAAAATATGTACCCTAACTCACAAAATCATCCATGGCGATGCCCCAGCCTACATGTCTGACCTGATAGACCTACCACCCAGGAATGCTAAAAAATTATCTTGCACATTCCTTAATCTTCATTTCCCTAACTGTAAAGGTCTAAAATACAAACTAATGCACGCATCAACCTTTTCCTATATGAGCACGCAATTCTGGAACGCGTTGCCAAGCAACCTAAGAGCGATCTATGAACTGACCAACTTCCGCAAACTACTGAAGACCCACCTCTTTGACAAAACATACCACAAAGATCAACACATGTGAAATACTCCACTTATATCCAGAAATGTCTAATAATGCTTTCCGCTTTATTATTATTATGTATTTCTTTACCACACAGCCCAAAATCCTTCTGTAACACCAAAATGTATATTCTTTTCTCATTTCCGGTATCCATTAAATATTGTAAACCACTTTAAGCCTGCAAATAGGTGGAAAAATGTGGGATACAAATGCAATAAATAAATAAAATAAATAAATAATAGATATTTGAAAACTTTATTAGTCGTACCATATACCAGAATATTGCCAGACACAGGCCGTGTTTTGCCCAGAAGGGCTGCGTCAGGGGGTTGTTCGCATCAATCTTGGAAAACATTTAAATCTTGAAAAAACCAGCAAGAAAGGACTAACTGTTGTCCACCAGCACGCATGAATTACTTTGCCTATAATGCTGGAAAAGCAATTCATGTGTGCCGGTGGACAACAGTTAGTCCTTTCTTGCTGGTTTTGATTTGTCCTTGCCATTTTCAGGGCACAGACCGTAGAAGTCTGCCCAGCTCTGTTCTTGTACTAAAAGTTCTGAAGCTAACATCGAAGCCCCTTAAAATTTACGCTTCAGCCATCCATAACTATTCAGTCACGATCAGGGCGTAGACCGTAGAAGCCTGCCCAGCACTGGTTTTCTTTCCCAATTACCGGTGTTGCCGCCCAATCTCTACTAAGATTCTGTGGTTCCATTCCTTCTAAACAGAACTCCTTTGTGTTTAATTTACAAATCACAAACTTGAGTTAGATGATTTACAGTTTGCACTGAAATCCCATACATGTGACCTCTACTGGTACAATTATAGAGTGTGACTTTGTGCATACCACTTTTCTATTTTATGATGTTATCAATAGAAATCAAACAAAATGAAACATGGAAAAGAAAATAAGATGATACCTTTTTTATTGGACATAACTTAATACAATTCTTGATTAGCTTTCGAAGGTTGCCCTTCTTTGTCAGATCGGAAATAAGCAAATGTGGTAGCAGATAGTATATACAAGAGAAACATCAAAGCATTACTTTGACAGTCTGACAGAGTGGGAGGGTGGGGGTATGCATGGGGACATCAAAGCATTTCATTGATATTCTAACAGGATGGGTGTTGGTAGGTGAGAGGAGGGTGATAAACAGAGAAATAAACAGAGAAATACAACTTTATGGTTTATAATGGGCTAGAAAACCCAGATCCTTATTAAGTCCTGTCTGTTGGGTGTCAAAATATTCAATCATTCTTACTTCAAAGGTCTTATGATCCTGTATGGTTTTAAAATTACCTTTCAGTATTCTTACTTTGAAATCACTGGTGCAGTGTTCTGGTCTTGTAAAGTGTTGGCCCACAGGGGTGGGGGCCTGACTGGCACTGGCTTTCTCTGTTTATTTCTCTGTTTATCACCCTCCTCTCACCTACCAACACCCATCCTGTTAGAATATCAATGAATTGCTTTGATGTCCCCATGCATACCCCCACCCTCCCACTCTATCAGACTGTCAAAGTAATGCTTTGATGTTTCCCTTATATATACTATCTGCTACCACATTTGCTTATTTCCAATCTGACGAAGAAGGGCAACCTTCGAAAGCTAATCAAGAAATGTATTAAGTTATGTCCAATAAAAAAGGTATCATCTTATTTTCTTTTCCATGTTTTATTTTGTTTGATTTCTATTGGTAACCTTTAAGAGTGGACTAACACGGCTACCACACCTCTCTATTTTATGATGCAAATCCGATAATGCTTCATGTAATGCTTCATGGTTCCTCAATGCATCTAATATCAGCCTGAACAACATTTGTATTTATAGGTGTACAGAGTATAATTGATGATGCCAGTATTTAAGAAGTATAAAAATCATGTATTTTTCAAAAGAACATACGAATAGCCATATTGGATCAGACCGATGGTCCATCTAGCCCAGTACTCTGAGCTGGGCGTCATTTATAGAATAGCACTTACTGCCGAATCTTTGCCCGATTTTGGGCATGAAGATTTACACCACTGAAAACTGGTGTAAATGCTCACACCTGCATTAGGTGCAGATCTGTCATGTTCTTTAACACTGTGCACAAATTCTAGAAATGCCCTGACCTACCCATGCCCCTCCCATGGCTATGTTCCCTTTTCAGAGCTGCACTTAAAAATGTACATGCGCATCTTTATAGGATACCGACTAGAAAGATGCATTCGTAAACTAGCGCCAATAATTGATTGTTAGCACTCAACTATTGGTGATAATTGGCTTGTTATTCGCTTAAATTGAATGCACAAATTGGACATGTGACCAAATTTGTATGTACAATTTGGAGTGCCATATATAGAATTTAGGGCTTAGCCCATTGTGTACACACATGGCAGAGTAACAACTTTTGACCATTTAGTAGATCCCTCATTATAATGTATCTCCCTTTTGGGTCCTGTATTTGTTTGTAAATCTACATGTTTGCTAGTGTTCATCTATCGAAGAAGGGAAGAAATGTCTTCAGAAGCAAACTGGTTAACCTATTGAAGAGGGCTTTAAACTAGAATCATTGGGGCAGGGTGATCAAAACCCTCAGGTAAGTGATGCATTAATTACCTCTACACAAATGGGAAAATTTGAGAAATAAGGTTTTAGATCTTGAGGCTGTGATGGAAGAGGTTTATCTGGATTTAGTGGTGATCACAGAAACATGGTTCTATAGTTATACCAGGCTATAATCTGTTCAGGGTAGGAAGAAAGGGAAAGGGAATAGGACTTGATATACTGCTTTTCTGTGGTTTTTGCAACTACATTCAAAGTGGTTTACATAGTATATATAGGTACTTATTTGTACCTGGTGCAGTGGAGGGTTAAGTGACTTGCCCAGAGTCACAAGGAGCTACAGTAGGAATTGAACCCAGTTCCCTAGGATCACAGTCCACTCCGCTAACCAGTAGGCTACTCCTCCACTCAAGGGAGGGGGGAGTAGCATTATATGTTAAAGACAATATTACAGCCTACAGGGTAAGCAAGACCTACGGGGTAAGCAAGAAGCACCGTGGGTCAATCTGGAAAGAGGGAATGGCAAATGTATCTACATTGGTGTGATATAGAAGTGAATCAACAATTTCCAACAATTCCACCAGACTAAATATATAGTCTGGTGGAATTGTTGGAAATTGTTGATTTGCCCACACCAGGTTTATTTTATTGAAACCCTTACATTTCTACTGTGATATAGAAGTGGACAGAGATTTAATTGAAGTCATTCAAAATCTAGCTGTGAAAGGGGTGGTACTACTTTAAGCCATTTTTGAGATGTTTTCATCTCTTGAAAATGAGCCCCATGGTAAAGTAAAAAAATGAAAAATAAGAATGAAAGTTTGATTAGAAAATAAAAATATATATTCACAGAGGAATCAACCGTTTTTTCTTCCGTGTATTTTTATCTTGCATCTACAGTACAAAAGATCATATTTCTGCTGTAACACCCTTAGGATTTGTATTATAATTTGGCCACTGCATGGTAATAAATGGTATTGCACATCTCTTTGTCATGTTAGCTTTCAGTGACATTATGCATTTCCCATTTGCAACTGTTGGAGGAGGGCTAATATAGTCATGCTAATTAGCCGAGAGATGTTATAAATGTAAAGCGAACTCTGAGTTAAAAATCCAGCATCATCTTCACATCTTAAAATTAAGCAATCGGTAACTCCGAGAAGCAAGTATTGTGTCACATTAGACAAATCTCTGTTAGTACTGCACAGATTGAATAAACAAGCTATGAATCTAAAAACTGAATGAATCACCCTAAGCCTGATTATCTTTGCATACCATCAGTGCCAATATTTAAACTAAAGTTGGAGTGATTTACAGATGCCTACGATTGTTGTTAAAAAACAGAAAAAAAACATATGATGTGAGGCAGCAACGGCAACAAATAATACTATTGAAACAATCTCAGCATTAAGCAGTGTTTTGTCATGAAAATGAAAATATCTTACATGCCTAAAGCAATGCACGAACTCGAATAGAAATGATGACTACAATGAAAAAATGTCTGAAAAAGTCATCATTGCTACTTAAAGTGGGAAATTTTGGGCCAATGAATTGATGGACGAGTCATGTCAGAGGCACGTCATATAGAGGGATATTTTGGGTAGAAACTTCTAAATCAGAATTTGGACGTTTTACAAAAACGTCCAAATTCCAAACAGGAAAGAAGGTCATTTTTTGAAAAAGATAGACATCTATCTTTTGTGTTCGAAAATACTATGGACGTCCTGTGATTTGGACGTCTTTGTTTTTCGGCCTTTTTCGAAAAAAAAAAGTCCAAGTATGAAACGTCCAAAATCAAGCCATTGGGACGTAGGAGGAGCCAGCATTTTAGTAGACTGGTTCCCCTGACATCCCAGGACAGCAATAGGGCACCCTAGAAGGCACTGCAGTGGACTTCAAAAACTGTTCCCAGGTACACATCTGACCATTGCTCCCTTACCTTGTGTGCTGAGCCCCCCAAACCCCACCCTAAACCCACTACCCCCAACTGTACACCACTATCATAGCCCTTACGGGTGAAGGGGAACACCTATATGTGGGTACAGTGGGTTTCTGGTGAGTTTTGCAGGGCTCAAACATTTTAAACCCGCATTAACCGTGTACGTGCGTTAACCATATGTGCCTACAATATCCCTATAGGCGCCTACATGGTTAGCGTGTGCACTAAGTGTAGGTGCTCTAAAAATACTAATGCACCTTAGTAAACAAGGCCCTAAATAGTGGAGGAGTGGCCTAGTGGTTAGGGTGGTGGACGCTGGTCCTGGGGAACTGAGTTAAATTCCCACTTCAGGCACAGGCAGCTCCTTGTGACTCTGGGCAAGTCACTTAACCCTCTATTGCCTGCCATGAGTGGGAAAGTGCGGGGTACAAATGTAACAAAAAATAAATAAATATGTTATCACACTTTGGTTGTTGAGAGACAGCTGACAAATATTTCACTGTATTAGAAAATCTCTCACCTCCAGATGAAGCATTATTTTGTTATTTAAAGTTCTTTTGTTCTCTGATTTTATTTTGTTAGTTGAATTTGATCCATTTTTGATTAGCCTAATTAAGAAATGTAAAAAAAATTACTGTACAGAAGCCTTTGGGGCCACCCAAGTCCCTTGTTCAGATGTCTGTTGTATGTAGACTGGACTTTGACTGCTGAGTGTTTGTGAAACATGATGTATCCAACTGGGCTAACATGCCAATCACAATCCTTTGCTCGAGATGAAATCTGATGCACATTTTAAATATTCTTGAAACTAATTGTAAAGCAAACTGGGGAATTTCACAGCACATCTTCCAGCAAAAGAACATGACTGATTTCTAGGGAGGAAAGTATACTACATTAAAAAGGACTATAAATATATATATATTTTTTTCCAGGATTAATTGTTTAAAGAGCATTTTCTGCACCAAGAAGTAAGTGATCTAGAGAAATAACAGTTAACAAAAAAGAAACAAAAAATATATGGTGATAAACATTTTTTATGAGACTAAATACATTTCCAGCCAATAATAAAAAAAAACATTTATGAAATTGGCAGTGGTGCTTACCGCAGGCTAAAATGCAATACAATGGGACATGCTCAAACATCCCGCGGTAGTTTTTGGCTCGGTGTGTGCTTCCCACATGCTAAAAAATACTTTTCATTTTTTACTGATGGGGGCATGTTTGAGGGCAGAGAATAGGCATCCCTGGTGCAAACTGGTTAGCACACGTACATTGCGACTTGCTAACCGATTAGCATGTGTTTAGGGGCCCTTTTACTAAGCCGTGTAAGTGTCTACGCACACCCAATGTGTGCCAAAATAGAGTTACCGCCCGGCTACCACCTGGATCTTGCGGTAGTTTCATTTTTGGTATACGTCTGATACACGTGTCCGAAAAATAATTTTTATTTTTGGACCCAAGTGACATTTGACGCGTAGATCATTACCGCCCGGTTACCACATGAGACTTTACCGCTAGGTCAATGGAGGGCGGTAAGGTCTCAGCCCCAAAATGGATGCGCGGCAGTTTTCATTTTGCTGCACGTCCATTTTCGGCAAAAATTTAAAAAGGCATTTTTTTTACAGGGGCGCTGAAAAATGATTCTGCACACGCCTAAAACATGCGTCTACACTACTTCAGGCCATTTTTCAGCTGCCTTTAGATACATATATACATAGGGAGGAGCATGACTTAGGCAAGTCTCCCACATACACAGGTAACCTACAGAATACTGTAAGTTGCCCATATTCCTGCTGCATTAGGCGCCTGCGCTTATGCCTGGTGTAACTGTGGATGCCTAAATGTTAGGCAGGCAGATATCAGGTTATGCTAATATTGTATAATGTAATCTAGGCATCTAGTTTCCATTCAGGGGCAAACTGACAGTGCTTGGGGCCCCCGGGCAGTAAGGGTCATTGCCCCCCCCCCCAGCTACTGCCCACCATTCCTCTCCTGCAGACCATCCCTCTCCTACACACTACAGTCCCTCCACCCCCACACACTACAGACCCCTGAGCCAAAGTGGGTCCTACCTTGAAGGGCCCTGGTGGTCTAGGGGCTTCTTCCGGGGCAGGAATGAATCCCACTCTTTCCTGCCCGCTGTCGCTACTGTGCCTGGCGCAGCTGTGCTTTCAAAATGGCTGCCGAGGCTTCCCGCAGTAGTCTTGCGGGTCTCTGCAATCTCACGAGACTGCCACAAGAAGTCTTGCAGCCATTTTTGAAACACAGCGGCACCAGGCAGAGTAGAGTAGCAGCAGCAGGCAGAAAAGAGTGGGATTTTTTCCTGTCCCAACAGAGGCCACTAGACCACCAGGGCCCTTCAAGGTAGGACCTCCAGGGAGGGCTGTAATGTGCGGTGGCAATGGGCAACCGGACAGAGCCTGGTTCCATTGTAGAATAAACTCCTATCACTCGCCCTTGGGGCACCTAAACAGAGGTGCCCAGTTATCAAATTGCCTTCTACATATTCACCACTTCTCAAAGGGCTTTTATTCTACAAAGGAACCAGGCTGTACTCTGCCTGGTGCCGCCGTGTTTCAAAAATGGCTGCCGAGACTTCTTGTGGCAGTCTCGTGAGACTGCAGAGACCCGCAAGACTTACTAAAAACACTACCATGTTGCCTCCCACTACCACACTTTAATGCTTCGTATTTACTGCAAGTCCCGTGTTATGCAATAGGATCTATTTACTAATTATGCACATTTAGGAGGGAATTCAATAAATAGGACTGAAAATTCAGTGCTGAAAAATTGAGTGCAAAGTGCAATTCTTTAAAGAGAGCACGCCCTGTATAGAATAGCATTTGGTGCGGATCCAGTGACTATCTTTTGGGTGCTGTTCTCATGCTTGCTATAAGAAGGTATAAATACCAGTGCCCAACTTAGGCACACTTCAGGTGAATTCTATAAATCTACGTGCAACGTTTTAGAATGCCCTGACACACCACTGGCCACGTCCTTTTTTCAGATACACGTTTGAAGTTAGGCACCTTGCTTTATAGAATAGCGCACAGTGATAAGCATATGCAAATTGAAAAGATTGCCAATTAACATCAATAATTGGTTGTTACCACTCAATAATTGATGGAGTGGAGGAGTGGCCTAGTGGTTAGGGTGGTGGACTTTGGTTCTGGGGAACTGAGAAACTGCGTTCAATTCCCGGCACAGGCAGCTCCTTGTGACTCTGGGCAAGTCACTTAACCCTCCATTGCCCGCCACATTGAGCCTGCCATGAGTGGGAAAGCATGGGGTACAAATGTAACATAAAAAAAATAAAATGTATCCTAACTCATGGGTCAATTTATTTGTGCACGCATCTTTGAGGCCCACATAAAGTTGGGCATGGAAATTTGGGTGTGATCTATAGAATCTGGGGTTACAGTACTACCTAACATTTATGAGCAATTAGGGGGTATTTTACAAAGCGTTGGAAAGCCCAATGTGGGCTTACCAAATACTAAGTCAGGACTACTGCTGGACCAACGTGGCTGCCTTCCTGAACCCTTACGCCAAGCCCCCTCCCTGCCCGTCTTCAAGTCTTTGCTTAAAGCCCACCTCTTCAATGCTGCGTTCGGCACCTAACCCTTACCGTTCAGTGAATCCAGAATGCCCCAATTTGACTGCCCCTATCGGACCGACCGTTCACTTGTCTATTAGATTGTAAGCTCTTTGAGCAGGGACTGTCTCTCTTTGTTAAATTGTACAGCGCTGCGTAACCCTAGTAGCGCTCTAGAAATGTTAAGTAGTAGTTGTAGTAGTAGTAGTTCCACTCTGAGCATGCACCATTTCCAGGGGGGGGGGGGGGGAAAGAAAACCCTTGGAAATGGCTTGCATGGCGGCAACCCAGTGGTAATCAGGCATCACCGCGCACTGCCAGGTTACTGCGGGAGCCCTTATCGCCACCTCAATGGGTAAGGGCTCCCTGCCGCATGGCCATGCAATAACAGTTCTCTTACCGCATGGCTATGTTTGTGGGGGTGTTTTACCCGCTACGGTAAAAAGGGCCCTGGCGAATGGTGGGAGAAACAGCCCCCAATGCAAGCACAGGGCCCTTTTCCCCACAGCTTGGTAAAAGGTTGTAGTGTGTCTTAAAACAATAAAATATTGAAGCTGACTGTTTTTCTATTAGTAGAAAAAGTGGCTAAAATTTGTAAGCTGTAAAAATGCATCAGAACTACGAGCATGTTAATGTTTGATTTTAATTCAGTATTACCATTTCAGGTTTCTTCCAGGATTTGATATGCACTGTAAATTTCATGTTTGCACCATGTTTCAGCATATATATTGAGAAGGTCTTAACAGCAGGATGGAGAAAGCTTTTTAGTTCCTTGGGCTCCTGTAGCATTAAAATCTCTATTCCGAATTAACAGCCTGGCAAAAAGGAAGAAAAGACATTGAAAGGTTCATAAAGCCTATAAATTTGACAGGAGGTCCCAATCTTCCACTCTAATTAACTATAAAATATTTAAAATAAACTAACAGAAAGTGACTGCCTATTACACTCATTAATAATCTACATCACCAGTTTTCAGAGCATCCGCGACATTTTCATATAAGACCTGGAAATAAATTACTTTGATTTGGAAAAAGGGACAAATTAGGACCATTCTTGTTCTTCTCTTATCTGATATTTATTCATATTGCTTATATAATGAATTAAGATTCACTACGTGATTTCAGAACCATTTGCAAGTTTTCAGTGACCCACATTTGGCTCTAACTAAAAACATGAGAACCTTCTTTACATAATTCAGATAAATATTACAGTCTGATAGAAATGAGGTAACAGTAGTCTTTTTATGTATCATTCAATAACTCATCCTTAAAGATGAGATTGCAGAGCAGATAATAGTTATCCATTTTTAACTAGAATTCAAAAATAAGGGTCAAAGTCATCTCAGAAATAATATACATAGAGTTGAAATATATTTGCTAAATATAAGTACAGTGCAATCCGCTTAAGTGCAAGGGTCTGGGACCGAAGAAATGCATGCAGTTAACCGGAGCGTGCACTTAACCGTTGTGATCCAAAGAAGCTTGACATATGATAAACATATGTACAGTACTGTTTATTATTATACGTACAGTATACAGTCTCCGTTAACAGATCTTAGGCTTACTTGAAGTAATCAGTTATAGTCCTCTGTACACTAATGGGTCTGTGAGTTCCATAGACTACATCTGTCAAACGGTAAAAACTGTCATAGCACTGACATCTAGTGGCCTTCAGATAGGCCCGCACATTGTTGAGACTCTCCAGTGCTCTTGCAAAAGTGATAGGTGGAGGTTGTTGAATTTTGTCAGCATATGCCTCGCTGCTCATTTCATCCTCTGTTTCATCATCAGCCGTTGTTGCCTGCGTGTAGGCGCATATCTCCACACCAGTGCTGTGGTCAGCTCTTTGTAGATCGTAATCAACACCTACGTAGTGATGAAACTCCTCTTCAGTAACACCGGCTGGGATGTCAATAAACTGTTCATCTGACACGTTTGCAACAGCTGCATCACCCTCCACATCCCTAACAATGCTTGCCCGCTTGTAGCAGTTCACAATGGTTGCCTGTGTAACATGATTCCAGGCTTCTTTCTGCACATGTAGGGAATCCAACAATGATAGATTATGAGCCAGTTCAACAGCATGTTTATCCTTGCCAGTCTGGTCATCCATAATGCTCATCAGACGACGTAGCACAAGAGCCCGATAATGTTGTTTGAAATTAGCTATTATGCCCTGATCCATAGGTTAGATCAGAGAGGTAGTGTTTGGTGGCAGGAAGACCACCTTGACATTAGACAGCCTGACATCATCTCTGTGTGCAGCACAATTATCACAAAGCAACAAAATCTGACACCTTTGTGCCCGCATTCTAGTGTCTAACTTCTTTAGCCACTGCTTTCAAATTTCCCCAGTCTTCCATGAATTTGCTATTAGGGCTAAAAGAAATGCCTTCAGAAAATGGAAGAAGGAACCATCTGAAAATAACAAGAAGCAACATAAGGAGTGTCAAAGCAAATGCAAGGCGCAGATAAAGAAGGCCAAGAGGGATTACGAAAAAAAGATAGCATTAGAGGCAAAACAACATAGTAAAAAATTTTTTCGGTATATTAAAAGCAGGAAGCCGGCAAGAGAATCGGTTGGGCCGCTGGACGACCGAGGGGTAAAAGGGGCGATCAAGGATGACAAAGACATAGCGGAAAGATTGAATGAATTCTTTGCTTCGGTCTTCACCGAGGAAGATTTGGGTGGGATACCAGTGTCGGAAATTGTATTTCAAGCGGACGAGTCAGAGAAACTTACTGAATTCATAGTAAACCTGGAGGACGTAATGGGGCAGTTCAGCAAACTGAAGAGTAGCAAATCTCCTGGACCGGATGGTAAACATCCTAGAGTACTGATAGAACTGAAAAATGAGCTTGCAGAGCTTCTGTTAGTGATATGCAATTTATCCTTAAAATCGGACGTGGTACCGGAAGATTGGAGGGTGGCCAATGTAACGCCAATTTTTTAAAAAGGTTCCAGGGAGGTCTAGGAAATTATAGACCGGTGAGTCTGACGTCGGTGCCAGGGAAAATGGTAGAGGCTATTATTAAAAACAAAATTATAGAGCACATCCAAGGACATGGATTTCTGAGACCAAGTCAGCACAGCTTTAGTGTGGGGAAATCGCCTGACCAATTTATTTCAATTCTTTGAAGGAGTAAACAAACATATGGACAAAGGGGAGTCAGTTGATATTGTGTATCTGGATTTTCAAAAGGCGTTTGGTAAGGTACTTCATGAAAGGCTACAGAGGAAATTGGAGGGTCATGGGATAGGAGGAAATGTCCTATTATGGATTAAAAACTGGTTGAAGGATAGGAAACAGAGAGTGGGGTTAAATGGGCAGTATTCACAATGCAGAAGGGTAGTTAGTGGGGTTCCTCAGGGGTCAGTGCTAGGACCGCTGCTTTTTAATATATTTATAAATGATTTTTAGATGGGAGTAACCAGCGAGGTAATTAAATTTGCTGATGACACAAAGTTATTCAAAGTTGTTAACTCGCGAGAGGATTGTGAAAAATTACAGAAGGACCTTACGAGACTGGGAGACTGAGCGGCTAAATGGCAGATGGCGTTTAATGTGAACAAGTGCAAGGTGAAGCATGTGGGGGAAAAGAACCCGAATTATAGCTACATCATACAAGGTTCCACGTTAGAGTTACAGACCAAGAAAGGGATCTGGGTGTTGTCGTTGATAATACACTGAAACCTTCTGCTCAGTGTGCTGCTGCGGCTAGGAAAGCGAATAGAATGTTGGGTATTATTAGGAAAGGTATGGAGAACAGATGTGAGGATGTCATAATGCCATTGTATCGCTCCATGGTGCGACCGCACCTTGAGTATTTTGTTCAATTCTGGTCACCGCATCTCAAGTAGTAGAACTGGAAAAGGTCTAGCGAAGGGCAACAAAAATGATAGCGGGCATGGGACGACTTCCCTTTGAAGAAAGACTAAGGAGGCTAGGGCTTTTCAGCCTGGAGAAGAGACGGCTGAGGGGAGACATGATAGAGGTATATAAAATAATGTCACGTACTCAAAGCTGGAAACTGGGTTGTGAGCCCTTGGACCACTGCCGAGGAGTGGCAGCGGCAGGCAAAACCACCCCACACAGGAGACTAAGCAGAACAGGACTGGACCCCCGGACTGGAGTTGCAGCAGAGGCAAACAAGCAGGACTAAAGCAGAGCAAGTACCCTTAAACTTCACCTGCACTAGGCCACTTTTCACCAAGAGTTGAGCTCCTGGCTTCAGATGGCCGGCAGGACTTGCTGGACAAGGCAGGACTGGATAACAGCTAGGCAGCACAGGGACTGAGGGTCAGAAGGAAAAGGCATAAACAGGGACAGCAAGGCAGGGAAAGGATAGGCTAAAGAACAGGACTTAAAGCTGCTAGCAGCCACTGAAACAGGGAACAAACACAGCTAGACAGGAGACTGAACTGAAAGCTGCAAGCAGCCACTGAAGCAGGGAACAAACACAGACAAACCCAGAACTAGACAAAGACATACAAACAAGACACCAGACTGGGAAACAAGCAATACAGTAAACAAGCAATACCCCAAACTAAACATAGACTAACTAGAACAGGCAAGATTTCAGGCAAGAACTAGAGCAAGGAAACAAAACTCCGGCTGATGTGCAAAAGCACCAACATACCAAGGCAAAGGCAGAGAGTATCAAAATGGCTAATAAGCCCAGCAGCACCTGGAGCTCAGGTGCAACAATCACCAGGCAGGTATGGGTGCTGTGCAAGGCCAAACAAGACAGACAAGTCTGGCAGCCTGGAAGATCCGGACTGGGCTAAAGTCTGGAACGGGTGATAGTCCATAGCAGCCACTGGTTCTGGCCAACAGAGGGCGAGGTGAGCACAGACGTAACAAATAATGAGTGGAGTGGAACAGGTGGATGTGAAGCGTCTGTTCACGCTTTCCAAAAATACTAGGACTAGGGGGCATGCAATGCAACTACAGTGCCCAAATAACTTCTGGATGACTGTACACATCCAGATATTCAATGCCAGTGGCTTGGATTAGCTGGCCTTAATGCAGCCTGTGGTTGTCAATGGTTTGAACATTGCTGATCACAATGGGCTGAATATAGGGCCCCCTGAGTTTGTAACAGTGGCGTAGCTACGCGGGGCCTGGGCCCCTGTAGATTTGGCCCTGTACCCCCCTCCCGCCACCAGCCCCTCCTCCCGCTGCCAACTCGCCATCGCCATAGCCTGCCTTTGCTGGCGGAGGACCCCAACCCCCGCTAGCCAAGGTCCTCTTCTTTTTGCAAAAGGCTTCCTTCTGTTTCTGACGTCCTGCACATACAACGTGCAGGATGTCAGAAACAGAAGGAAGCCTTTTGCGAGAAGAGGACCTCAGCTGGTGGGGGTTGGGGGCCCTGCCAGCAAAGGTAGGCGACGGCAGGAAGGCGGCGGGAAGGTGGGGTCGAGAGGGTTGGCGGCAGGAGGGGCAAAGTCGGCAATGGTGGGCGGGGGGGGGGGTCGGCGGCACCGGGGGGGGCTAAAATGTGCCCCCTCACCTCGGGCTCTGGACCCCCCTCCCGCCAAAGTCTGTCTACGCCCCTGGTTTGTCAAGGGATCTGATGGAACAATACAGGATAACAGTGAAGCATTTCAACTGTAGCATGAAGAAAGGACAGTAACTAAAGGAGAGATATTTGTTCATAGAACCTACAAAATATGCAAACGTGCCCTATGTATATTTATTGAAGACTGAGGGGCCCTTTTATTAAGCCGTGTAGGCACCTATGCATGTCCAACATGCACCAGTTTGGAATTACCGCATGGCCCGGGTGGTAATTTCATTTTTTACGCACGTCCATTTTTATTTTCCCGACACGCAGGCTGTAACCAGCATTTGAACGCACATTACCCATTACCACCCTGTTAACCCGTGAGACCTTACAGGTAAGTGAATGGGTGGCAGTAAGGTCTCAGACTCAAAATGGACATGCGCCAGTTTTCATTTTGCTGCATGTCCATTTTCGCCCCCCCCCCCCCCCTAAAAAAGACATTTTTTTACAGGTGCGCTGAAAAATGGATCTGTGAGCATCCAAAACATGCGCCTATACGAGCATAGGCCACTTTTCAGCGCACCTTAGTAAAAGGACCCCTGAGAAACACTAGTCTATAGTGGACTTATGTTTTTCATGGCTTTCTGCGGGCTTTTGCCCATTTTAGATAAAAAAACATTTATATCTTTTGTTGATTGTTCTGACTGTGCTGTCACTGTTTCAAGCAAAAGCAAAATTTACATTTCTGCTCATGAGCTTTACCGATTTGCTTTACTGCTGATGGTAAAGCAGCTTTCTATTTCTCACCAACTGCACCAACTTCATATTTGTCATCAGTAGAATAGCATTCTTGCTGATTACTAGAAGTTCCTTCAAACTTATTTTCATGGGACATTTCTGGTCATTTCTCCTAATGAGTAAAAAAGAAAAAAAAAGAAGAGACGTAAGATGTCTTATCACAACATCTAGTATTTATTTGACGTTTATTAATGCCACAAACTGTATGCTTTAAATAAGCGTCAAATAAATATTGGATGTTCTGATAAAGACATTTTACATCACTTGTTTTTTCTCCTCGCTTTTTATCCACACTTTATCATCATGGGGACTACATCCTTCTTGTGCTTGTCTACAGTTCACCTGTGACTCCATCTTTCTTGTATCTTATTAATATTAACATCTAATACGTCTCCCACCCTAACCCCACCCCTTTCTGCCTCATGTATATGTTGTCATACAACATGTATAGATTGGGGGGGGGGGGGGGGGGGGTGATGACAATTTCCAAAAAACTGCTTTGCTTGGCCAAATGTGTTTACCAATGTAAAAAGCTTTGAAAATTGAAAATTGCCCTCGTTATAAATTACGTACTTCTAGCTGCCAGTAGAGAGTTCTGAACTAGCCTCTTCCCACACTGTTGTCTGAGAAACCTACAAACATGTAAAAAGGCTGGCATCTGCTAGGATAATTAGTTAGCTCCTCTCTCGGGCTGTTTCCTACACAAGTATTCAGGAAGCTCACAGGCAGGGCCTAATGAGCTTGAGAAAGATCCACCTTGCATGAAAGAACAACAAGTGCCAAACACTGGTCAGAATTTCAATCATGTATACCTAAATGGTGTAAATGTATTTATGCCTTAATCAATATGAAATCCCACCTAGAGTCAGACATTTTAATTACTTTTTTAACCATGAACTGTCTGGCTATTCTGAGCTTCCACTGTGTCAAATGCTTTCTTACCCATTGCATTATTATTATTCTCACAGAGTTCCAACAAAATGGTGAGGAATGACCTTTTCATGAAAGGATGTAGCTAGTCTTAAAAATTTAAATCTAGTCTATTAAAATTATTTCTAAGATTTCTTTCCTATTGGAGGGGAAAGAGAACCATTATTTCCTGGTGTTATTTTTGATAATAATAAAAAAAAGCCAGTGAAATGTGCCGTTTGCTGGTCATTTATCAGTCTGCTGGGATCTCAAAATAAACTAAATGAGCCTGTAAAAACCTCTGCTGGAAACTGATTTTCATTTGTACTTCTTCAGTAATAACTTGCTCCTGATACTCTGGATACCCTCTTGCCTGAAGGTTAACATTCTACATACCAGTTCATGTTTATTTTTTAGCATTGCTCATTTATTTTCTTTATGTTGAGTTGGAAAGTAGCTTATAGTTTATGATTTAGTATTTGATACACCACCTATAAACAGTAATTACCCAAGTGGTTTAAGATAAAACAAAATATTTGGGAGCATCACAACTGGGCAGGGCACAGTAAGGATGTCTGGGTTACATGGAGATATCAATAATAGAGAAGTATGATCTTAAGACACAAAAGAAAGGGAATAAATGGTAAGTGAAAACATGATAAGTCATGAAAAGGAAACCAGTGGGATGCTGCATTCGCATATAGCCAAAGAATACGAGCAGCTCGATAAATGAAGCAAAGAATGGATAACATTTAGTCAGATGGAAAGGCCAGACTGAAGAAATATGTCTTCAATCTTGTCTTGAATTTGGTATTAGAGGCTTCAGTACATACGTAGAGTGGCAGGCCATTCCATGGGATAGGGGTAACCACTAGTGGTGTAGCCACGGTGGGGGTCCTGGGCCACCTCCAGAACTGTAGCACCCCTTTACCTTTGCTGGCGAGGATGCTGAGCCCCACCAACCAAATAAATACAGTGCTGCCACCCCCCCCCCCCTTCTCGCGCTGCTTCCTTTCTGCTCTGAGCATGCCCAGACTTCTCTCACATGCTCTGAGCGGGAAGGAAGTAGCATGAGGAGGAGGGGAGCGGTGGCACTGTATTTATTTGGCTGGAAGGGACTTGGCATCCCTGCCAGCAAAGGTATAGTTAGCACACACCAGGAGGGAATGGGGAGAGAGGAATACATCCAACCCACGTCCACCCCTGGGCACCCCTAGAACTACAAGGATGACTATCTACGGGCAACCACATTTAAACAGGTTTGGTATGTCTCATCTAAATGAACTGGTCTATACACATACAAAACACCTTTTTAGATAAATTAATTTTTAGTTTGGGAGTTAAAAAGTGCTCTAATTCTAAATTGCCTAGTTCCCATTGCAGCCCCAAGTCAGAAAATCAGAAATCCATGGCTTTTTCCAGGGGGTACTCAAAGGTACTGAGGCACCTTTTCCCTTGCCTACTAACATTGGCCCATTGTCCCAAAGTATAATTAAAGATATCGAGCTCTTCACACCAATTCAGCCTTTTCATAGATTCTATGGCTGGTTGCAGGGGTCCTGATTATTGTGGTTTGGGTCCCTCAGTGATCATCCCCACCCTTGAAGGACAGCCTGGCATTTGAGTACTGGAATCCTTTTTCTAGAAAAGTACGCTGCAGAAATCTAATTTGGAAATACAAACTTGATAAATTTTCTCCACTGATACCACAGAAATAATGTGAATAGTTTGTCTGGAGCTTACTGCGGACATTCAGTGGCCCTTAACCAATTAACACCGCTGAATATCTACAATTATCGCCTAAGCTGAAACCGACTAATGTTTTTGCAGTCCAGGGACGGAGTCAGCACTAATGCAGTTAAGTGCCGATATTCAGCGCTTAACCGCATAAGGTAACTGCATAATTAGCACCGCATAAAACACAGTCCTATCTTTATGCAGTTCACATTGGGGTCATAGGCGCCCGGTATAAGAGGCTTGGGGAGGCTAAGCCTTCCCAGCCGCAGCAGGATGGATCAGCTGTTTCTCCCGGGAGTCCCGCTACTCTGGGGGGTTTAAATTGTTGATTTACCTCCATCGTCGCAGCAGCAGCAGCTGCAGTGAAAGCCCGTCTCTAGCCTTGTGTAACCAGTTGTAGAAATTGGTTTAATTTGTTTACCTTACTGCTGGGAGAGCAGGGGTGTTGGCTGGAGGTGTCCTGGTTTGCCAGGGAGATATTTAACGAGGATGACTTCCTACACATGAGTAGTTCATACCAAAGAGACTTGCACTGACCCCTGAAATTTTAAAACTGCTAAAAATAAGTTTTGAAAGTATTTGTATTAAATCTAATTGTAGAATTAGGTGCTAGGAAGTGGGATTGGTATGCTATGTACTCAAATTTGCTCAAGCCATATGCAAATTAGTCAGTTTTTGGGAGGTTCTCATTTGCATATTTATGGGTAAAAATTGTTGGAAATGTTTACAGCCTTAATGTTAAGACATGGCTCTGATCAAAAATGTGAAGTCTGATCCAAAAACGAAGGGTTTATCGAGTGTTTTTTACTAAAAATTCCCATTAGAGTGTCTGTATGTTAATCTGCATTCAAATAGAGCTCTGTGATTGGATTATCAGCTCCTGTTAGAATTCTGCCCGGGAACACAGAGAAGAGAGAGAGCAACTGACGATTTGGCCAAGACAGACATGCAACTTTGAGCTCCGTGTGTAAGATTTGAAAGAGAGAATTGTTGTTTGATCTAAGTTGACTGAAATTATAAAAGAGTGCCTGATTATGTGGTAAATGAGAAAATATGAGTGAAAAGAGATTGGTGGAAATTTACAAGTTTGAGGTTTCTCTAATGATAAAAGGATCTGAATATTTCACTTGTAAGCCTTCCCTTCATCCCCGTCAGTGTCCCGCCTTCTTCTGACATCATTTCCTCTTTCCGCGACGGTGGGAAACTGACGGAAATGAAGGGAAGGCTTACAAGGTTAGAGACAGGCTTTTACTGCGGCTGCTGCGATGGAGGCAGGTGTGCGAGGAGAATTGTTGAGGGTTGGTATGGATGGCTGGAGGGGGGGCAGGGGAGCGAAGAGAATCGCTGGGTGGGTGTGGATGGCTGGAGGGGGGCAGGGGAGAGGAGAGTTGCTGAACATGGATGGAGGAGAGGGAAGGGAAAGAGAAGAAATGCTGGACATGGATGGAGGGGAGGGAAGAGTGAGGAAGGAGATGAGATGAGGGAAAAGGAAGAGAGAAAAACTGCACTTGGATGAAGAAAATAGGCAGAAGCTGGATCCACTGGACAGTCAAGTCTGCGGAGGACCCAGCTTTTACTTACGGATGTAGGACAAGAAATGAAGAAGAAAGGCAGAAAGTAAAGAAATAAATGGAAAGGAAGCCCTGGAAACGGAGTTAAGAGGACAGATAGCAGCAGAATCGGATACTGGGCCAGCATGATAAAACAAAGTCACCAGACAACAAAGGTAGAAAAGATCATTTTATTTTCATTATAGTGTTTGGAATATGTCCACTTTGAGAATCAGGTGCTCAGCATTAAAAGTTTATATTTATTTACTTATTTATGGCATTTTATCCCGCATTAAACATGAATTAGGGTATTTTGTGGCTCTACACGTATCATGATATTATGATCCCTTGTTTCATATTGTTGATGGTCTGCATTTTCCGTATGGGTGGTATATTGGTGTATTAGGTTCTGCCCAGTGTAATATTTATGGTACATTAAGGTTCTGAGTGTGTTTTTGCACAAAGTTGTGCATAGTGTTTTGTAGTTTAGCGATTGTGGTCAGTATATGCTTTGAGCAACCACTTTATTCTTTGACATATCTAATATCTAAATTTAATAAAAGGTATTAATTATGACTTTTATTTTTTTTTTCTGTGTGTTATCAGACAATTATGGATTTAAGCCCCACCCCTAATCCTGCCCCCTTTAGCCTCCCCAAACAGTTGGGCCACCGACCGCCTATGATTGGGGTCCTTTTACTAAGGTATGCTAATGGATTTAGCGTGCGCTAAATGATAAGACACCAATTATATTCCTGTAGGTGTCATCGTTTAGTGCGCACTAATCATTAGCATGTGCTAAATCTGTTAGCATGCCTCAGTAAAAGGACCCCCATTTGCGGTTAAGTGCTGAATATTGCTTTTAGGGGCCCTTTTACTAAGTGGCGGTAAACCCAACGTGGGCTTAACGCTCGGCAATCTGGAACTACCGCTGGTATTCAGGGCCGACCAGTCAGTGTTGTCTGAGTAACTAACGGGCTTATTTTCGAAAGTGATCGCCGGCCATCTCCCGACATAAATCGGGAGATGGCCGGCGATCTCTCAAAAGCGGCGAAATCGGTATGATCGAAAGCTGCTTTTTTGACACCATAGCCGCTTTCCCGTCGCTGAGCCGGCCAAAGTTCAAGGGGGCGTGTCTACCAGATGGCCGGCGTTAATCAGTATTTCGCTGGTTTTACTTGGTCCTTTTATTTTCACAACCAAGCCTCAAAAAAGTGCCCCAACTCACCAGATGACCACCGGAGGGAATGGGGGATGACCTCCCCGTACTCCCCCAGTGGTCACCAACCCCCTCCCACAATCAAAAAACAAAAACCTTTTTTGCCAACCTGTATGCCAGCCTCAAATGTCATACCCAGCTCCTTGACAGCAGTATGCAGGTCCCTGGAACAGTTTTTGTTGGTTGCAGTGGACTTCAGGCAGGCGGACCCAGGCCCATCCCCCCTACCTGTTACACTTGTGGTGGTAAGTGTTGAGCCCTCCAAACCCCCCCCCCAAAACCCACTGTACCCACATGTAGGTGCCCCCCTTCACCCATAAGGGCTATGGTAGTGGTGTAGAGTTGTGGGGAGTGGGTTTTGAGGGGGATTTGGGGGGCTCAGCACCCAAGGTAAGGGAGCTATGCATCTGGGAGGTATTTCTATTTTTTTTTTAATTTTTAGACCTGCCCCCTAGGGCCCGGTTGGTGTCCTGGCATGTCAGGGGGACCATTGCACTACAAATCCTGGCTCCTCCCACGACCAAGTGCCTTGAATTTCGCCGGGTTTGAGATCACCGGCATTTTTTTCCATTATCGCTGAAAAACAAAACCGGCCATCTCAAACCCGGCGAACTCTGGCATTTGGCCGGGCCAAACCGTATTATCGAAAGAAAAGATGGCCGGCCATCTTTTTCGATAATATGGTTCGGCCAGCTGTTTGTGGTGCCGCCAAAAATAGATCGCCGGCAATCTATTTCGCTGGCGCCGTTCGATTATTCCCCTCCAAAGCTACCCAAATAGCAGGCCTAAAGTTAATTGCACAAGACCAGATGCCGCGGATTATTTTTGCTGCTCAGTGGTTGTTTGAACATGGACCTCTGTGGGGCTAATCTACAGCATTGAAAAGAGAGGCTGTGAATAGTGACATGAAAAGATTTCTAGGATAGGTAGGACACTTAAAGAGAAGGAAAAATTATTAGTCCTCTATGATAAAGGTACCTTTTATTTGTGGAAGAAAATCATAGTTTAAAATTTAACCAATTCTGACAGAAGAACATTGTGTACTGCCAAAATTATTATTTGATTTGATTTACAGATTAGTACTTAAAATTGGATTAAGCTAGTTTATTAAAAAAAAAAAATGCACCATCTGTTCTTTTAACCTAAATGAGATTTGATATGACCAAGCTAATTAATAAACTCCTAATAAAACAGTGATTCTTTCTCATCACTGCTGCTACTTTCAGTATTAATAAGTTATAGACACAGTTACAACGCATAGAATTTGTACAATACACATTAGCAGAGTACGCTATTACATCTGTGTGACTTCTTACCAGGTATTATTTCAAATATTGTGCAACATCCCCCGGATTCTATATATGGTGCTCAAACTTTTGCATGGAAATTTGGGCATGCATTCAATTTACATGTGCAATTGAATGGAGTAACAAGCCAAATAGCTCCAATAATTATTGGCATTAATCGGCAGCAATTTGGATTTACTTCTGTATCTTGCTATGCGTTATACTATAATGATGTATGCAACTGAACAGGGGGAGTGGCCATGGGAGGGGCATGTGCAGGTCATGGGTGTTCAGTATTATAGAATTTGAGGGATCCATGCCTAATTTAGGCGTGAGGATTTATACCAAAGTTGGGCCTACATCCTGGCGCTATGCTCTATTCTATAAACGGTTCCTAACTCAGAGCGCCATTTATAGAATAGTGCTCAGTGTTCACACTTTTGGTGCCCAAATTGGCCCACTTAAATCACCTTTCCCCACCTAACTGCTGATATTCAGTGGCACTAAACCAGACAGTGTCACTGAATATCACCTCTGACCGGCCCCCAAAAAAGAGGTACACACTGGGGGTGTGCACTGGGGCTGGGAGCTATTGCCGGGCTGCTGCGGCTTCCCGACAGTACTTCCTTTTTAGCAAGCGGGAAGCCCCTGCTTTGTAAAAGGTTTCCTAGATTTGGATCTAGCCACTTCAGTTTTCTGTGTATATAAAATCTGATAAACTCTTTTGTTCACATAAATTCCATTATATTGCAAAGGCTTGGCTGCAGTGGCATTCCCCACGGAAGAACCAGTAATTGCCGAGGTTGCTGCTGTGAATGAACAGCTTTGCTTTATTACATCAAACTTGACATCTCTCTTGTCCATATCTGACAGATAGTTTCCATATGTATCCCTTTTTATCAATACATGGAAAGCAGGCAGCATTCTGTATCGGGCATCAATTTACATAGGCTCAAAACAATTTCACCGATGTCTTATTTATGAAGAAAAAATCTACCCATGCTTGCTCCTAATTCCTTTCTTTGTGTATGTGTGTGGGTGAGGGGGGAGGGTATAATTTCATTTATTTTCATGTATTCATTTATTATCTGCTAATATAGCTAATAGCTGACCTAAGCAAAGACATAAAAACAAAATGATCGAGAATAGTACAGAAAGTGTAAAGTGGTTCTTATTCAATTCAAAGCTAAGTAAACTTGCCATTTTTGCTTCTGCTGATACTCAGACAACATGGGATACATTTCATTTTCAAAGGCTAGTCAGCACTTATGCATCTAAAAAAAGGAGGCATGGAGGTAGGTTGCTTAATCCATGTTAAAAAATATATACTGGCCGATATTCAAAACCATTTAACCAGCCAGAAACAGTACTTCGCCGGTTAAATGGTACTTAGCCGGCTGTTCACTGATATTGTTCTGTCTCCATATTGGAGAAGAGACGGCTGAGGGGAAACATGATAGAGGTATATAAAATAATGAGTGGAGTGGAACAGGTGGATGTGAAGCGTCTGTTCACGCTTTCCAAAAATACTAGGACTAGGGGGCATGCGATGAAACTACAGTGTAGTAAATTTAAAACAAATCGGAGAAACTTTTTCTTCACCCAACGCATAATTAAACTCTGGCATTTGTTGCCGGAGAACGTGGTGAAGGCAGTTAGCTTGGCAGGGTTTAAAAAGGGGTTAGACAGTTTCCTAAAGGACAAGTCTATAAACCACTACTAAATGGACTTGGGAAAAATCCACAATTCCAGGAATAACATGTATAGAATGTTTGTACGTTTGGGAAGCTTGCCAGGTGCCCTTGGCCTGGATTGGCCGCTGTCATGGACAGGATGCTTGGCTCGATGGACCCTTGGTCCTTGGTCTTTTCCCAGTGTGGCATTACTTATGTACTTATATGTACTTATGGAGGCATCGTATATTGTGATGTACATTTAGTATGTGTATTATATGTATTCAATTGCATTGTTTGTATATAGATAGTACTGTGTACCGGGGCATATTTCCCCTGCACCTCTATAGTTTGCAGTTTCCTGTTATTGACTCCTTGTGATATCTCCCTATTGGCTCTCAGATCTGAGTTAGAGCCTGCCCTCACTCTTTGCCCCTGCGGGCTGTGTGAGAGAGCCCAGTCTTGCTAGCATGCTTTTGTGAAGATAGCTGTTCTAGTGGCTGATCCTTCCTTAATGTACTGTAATTCCATCAAGATTTTTCACCATCTCCCCAAGTCATTCTCCATTTATTTTCCATAAGTTTCCCCCCTTATTCTCCTTTGAGTGTTACTGCTTTTCATCTCAGCTGGGCTGAAGTTCTGGCGATCACCCTCTGGGGTGGCTAGATACAGATTCTATGTGCAGAAGGCAACAATTCTCTTCTAAGCAACTGAACCATAAGTTGGATTTTCTTTGTTTATTTTGAATACTACAATAAAGAAGATTTGCTTCAGAGTCAACTGGTAAAGCTTCTACTTGGGGATGGTTTAAGCTGACTGTTTAGCTACACTATACTTTGCCTAGAACAGTAGAGATATGAATATTAACATAGCAGTTCTTGTATACTGTTGCAACACCTAGAAGCTTGGAACGGTTCACAGTAAAAAAATTAAAATACATATAATTTTAAAAAATTACATATAATAAAAAAAATCAGATACAACTTAAAATTATAAAGGTTACATAAAATTCAGGTGATGTACTATAATAATTCAAGAATAATATTTAGAAAAAAAACAGCTGTCTCCTGCTGAATATTTCTGGTTAGCATTTAGTGGATGGCTGGTTATATCGAGCGATATACCCAGCTATCCGCCGATTTTCATTGCATCGCCAGCTAAATTTGGCAGCCAAATCTGGCTGCATCAATAGCTGGAATATCTTTGGCTGCTGTGAACTTAGCCAGCCAACACTGAATATCGGCTTGGCTGGCTATGTTCTTAGTGGCCAAAAATAAAGCATATATTCAATGCCGGTCAAAGGAGATAGCCCGGCATTGAATATCCGGGCTCAACACTAACCAAGGGAGGCAGCCCGGCTACCTCTCGCAATCTGAATATCTAGCCTATTAGGATTTTCAATTTGATTACTCACAACGGATGTTTTAGAACTAACAGTAAAAAGTGGTAAACAAGACCATTTTCAGTTCATGCTTTAAATGATCCAAATGTCCTGAAATGAGCTTAATGTTGGCACTTGCATCGCATACGTTCCTGTCTCACACATGAACAAAGAATACTATGACAACCGTATAAAATGGGGAAATAATTTTGGCTGTAGCTTTATTAACTAATCAAAAATTCATAACCAACACAAATAAAAATGTTATTATCAATATTTCAATGCAACCTTTACTTTTCCTAGTACCTTTTATAAAGCTAGTCGGTGCCAACCTAGCTGCACATTATTCCATCAAATGTATTAATACTCCATGAACCACCTTGTAAAGTCAGACCTGCGGTGACATCAAGGCCTCACTTCTGCTCCTGGCGGTTTTGCACACAAGCAGATTACACTGTAAAATCCATATAGCCAGTAAATTCATTGTCTTTAAATGAAGGCTGCTTGAAAATTCTCTTTTAAAATTAACACCACTGCG
Organism: Microcaecilia unicolor; assembly: GCF_901765095.1. Lineage (NCBI taxonomy): Eukaryota > Metazoa > Chordata > Amphibia > Gymnophiona > Siphonopidae > Microcaecilia > Microcaecilia unicolor. Next base: position 41,577,883 of record NC_044033.1, read on the forward strand.
ACTTAAACCACCCCGTTTAACATCCCTAAACATTGCTATCCCAACTACAAAATTACCCAAGATCCCAATCCCAAACATCACTCTACTAAATTTTGGGAGGGATTGGGTGGGATGAAATCTCTTGCTTCAGTTCCTTCAACTAGCTTTCTTCCTTGCCGCCCATCAATTCTCCTCAGCCCGGATCCCGCCAGTTTTCCTGACTTTCTCGTGCTCTTTTGCTCTGCCCCAACCTTTAAAAAATAAAACAAAATTTGCATACCCTTTGCAGTCACTATTCTTTCTGTTGTAATTTGGATGTCATACTAAACCTCAACATCTCTTCTCAGTAATCCCTTCTTACTTTGTTTATCCCATTTTGCTAATTGTTAATTCAATTGCATCAAATTTCATTAATTTTCATTTTTAATTCCTAAGACTAATATTGCAAAATGATTAAATTATCTTCCTATCGAATATATATCTTTCTCTACCCATTTTTTTCTTTTATCCCTTCACCACAACAAAATATATATAAGCACTACTACAGCAATGCCAATATTATCCACCCATAATTGATCTTATGGGTTTTCTGAATTCTCATTTCATTTCAACGCAGTTTATAGGACTCGACACAGTGGAGCCAAATTAGAAGAAGGAGAAGGAAGAAGCATGATGCACTTCACCAATCGTGTTGAATTTTTCAAACTTTTTGACAGGCAGCCAGGCAAATCGGAAGATGGGCATCCTTCTCATAGGGTCGTCCAAATTGGTATAATCGAAAGCCGATTTTGGACGTCCCCAACTGCTTTCCGTCACAGGGATGGCCAAAGTTCAAAGGGGTGTGAGGGAGGCATAACGAAGGCGGGACTTGAGTGTGCCTAACACGTGGATGTCCTCGACCCATAATGGAAAAAAAGAAAGGATGTCCCTGACGAGCACTTGGATGACTTTATCTGGTTGAGTTTTTCTTACGACCAAGGCACAAAAAGGTGCCCAAAATGACCAGATGACCACCAGAGAGAATCGGGGATGACCTCCTGTTACTCCCCCAGTGGTTATTCAGCAGGAGATAGCTGGCTGTCTCCCACTGAATATTGTCGGTTAGTGTCTAGCAGATAGCCAGTTATATTAGGCAATATATCTGCTGATTTTTGGCACATCGCTGGCTAAGTTTAGCAGCCAATTTTGGCCGCATCAATAGCAAATCTGTCTTTGGCCAGTTCCAACTTAGCCGGCCAGTGTTGAATATCAGCTTGTCTGTTTAAGTTGGAATTGACCAAAAATAAACCATATATTCAATGTTGGTCACAGGAAGCAGTCCGGCATTGAATATCCAGGTTCAGCTCTGACTTCCCGTGGTTCGAATATCAGTCCTTTGTGTTTATCCCATGACTTTTTGAATTCCATCACTGTTTTCAACTCCACCACTTCCCATGGAAGAGCATGCCAGGAATCCACCAGCCTCTCCATGAAAATGTATTTCTTGATGTTACTTTTAAGTTTCCTTGCCTGGACTGGCCTCTGAAAGATTTTGATAGTAAATACAGGACCAGTGAATAATAACTACTTTCAGCAAACAGCTTGAGTGCACATATAAAGATATTGTGCAAATTGTGTTCTGAATAGAACAGTCAAGGTGGGAAGTCTTGAGGTCCTCTTAATAAAATTAAGAATTAAGAATTGTGATCAACAATCAGTTGTGGGTGTTTGGAGCAGAATATTTGAATACCACGTGGTAAATATTACAAGGATTAGAATGGTATACTACTTACAATGTCAACACAATACGTAATAGAACATTATAATTCATAGCGAAGGGTAAAGCAAAGATGTAACTTATAGAAGGGTAAGAAAGTAGGAACAGCTAGAAAGTAAGGTGATTGATTTAAAGAAAGTTGCATATGAGGTCTGAGAAATGGTTAAATATTATCTCAGCTAGGGTAGGAGTGGATAAACATGTCCTGCTGCAGTATATGCAGCCCGAGTCACCCCTTTTGTGTGTGAGTGAGACTAACAGTTGCTTCTTCCAGTAAAGGCCTGGTTGAAGAGCCAAGTTTTCACCTGCTTCCTGAAGTACAGATAATCTTGTGTTAAGTGGAGCCTTTCAGGCAGTGCATTCCAGAGTTTGGGGGCTACTCCAGAGAAGGCTCGCTTGCGGGTATCATATTGTGTAATGTCTTTTGGAGAGGGTGTGGTTAGTGAAAGTCCTTGGGAGGACCTTAGTGTCCTTGGCGGTGTGTGGAGGATCATCCTATTTTTCAGGTACTGAGGGCCATTTCCTTTCAGGGCCTTGAAGATCAGACATAGAGTTTTAAATTTAGCCCTGTATTGTACTGGTAGCCAATGAAGTTTTTGCAAAAATGGTGTGATATGGTCACATCGCTTGTAAACTTCTATGAATCTTGCTGCTGCATTCTGAATCAACTGAAGCTGGTGTAAGCTCTTTGTAGTCAGATCATTGTATAGTGCATTGCAGTAATCCAGTCTTGATGTTATCATGGCATGTACAACTGGGATAAGATTTACCTTCTCAATGTAAGGAGAGAGGCACAGTAGCTGTCACAAATAGTAGAATCAGCTCTTGAAGGTTGCTTGGATTTGGGGAATCAGAGTAAATGTTGAATCTAAATATATTCCAACGTTCCTGACTTGTGATTTGAGGGGGAGTTCACACTTCCCCAAAAGGATTTTGAAGTCAGGTATGTATCCACTTTGTTAGGGACCCAGAGAAACTTAGTTTTACTTGGGTTTGGGCAAAGTTTGTTGTGTTTAGCCCATTCTTGAATTGATGTTAGGCAGGTAATCAGGTTATTCAAGGCTGTAGGTAAGTCAAGTTCAATGGGCATGTGCTTACTTCATCAGTTACAGGATTGAATATCGTCAGTAACTGGCTAAATGCTAGCTCTGTCCAAGACAAGATCCACCCTTGGACCACCTCTAACCTAACTGGTGATAGTTAGCAGTGATATTCGGTGACAGTAATTGGTTGTGACACTGAATATCTGTCACTTAGTGGGGTTTAACTGGGCAAGAGCTTCTCCTGCCCAGTTAAACTCTTTTGAGTATCAGGTGGAGAGTTTTAAATTTAGCCTTGTAGGGTGCTGGTAGCCAGTGCACATTTTGTAGGAAGAGGGTGCTGTTGTCACCCCACTTGCAACATTTTTTTTCAGCCATGGTACAGCATTCTGAAGTAGCTGGAGCTGAGGCAAATGTTTTTTTTTTTTTTTTTTTACTTTGACTAATGCACACAGCATTGCAATAGTCTAGCCGTGTCATTATTACAACATGGACCACTGTAATGAGACTTCTCGTGGGACATATGCAAAGATATTTCAAAATTTAAGCAGGTGATAGAAGCACTTTTTAAAGGTTATTTGAATTTACAGGATCAAAGAAAGTGATGAGTATAGCGGCATTCCCAGATTTCTGACCTGTGATGTTTAGGGGGAGTTTATACTACCCAAATGGTATTTTGGCATTGGGTACTTGTCTGCTTGTGTTAGAAACCCACAGAATCTCAGGCATAGTTTGTCGTCTTTTTCCTATTCCTTATTTTCTGTTACATAGAATTTGTTAAATGTCATAGTGTCATTGGAAATGTCAGACTCTGAACATGTCTCTGCTGCTACTCTAATGGTGACTTCTTTTTCCTGAATTCTGATAAAGACTGGCTGCTTAAATTTGTTGTTTAAAAAAAGGATAAATTGATTCCAAATGTAACAAGGGGAACCCAGAGAAAGCAAAAGCATTTTCTTGTAAGGCACCAAGAAGTGCTACAGTTGGTAGCTACATGTTTGCTTAAATTCACTTGCAAATATAATATCATTTGCTATTCTGTGAAATATTTCCTTTTGATATTTGAGAGATGGATAAGTGGACTTTCCATTTCCTCCTGAGGTATAATTTGTGTAGATAACCTCAAGTATTAACTTAGCTCCCTAGAAAATTATTGGTTTCATGAGGAGCTGCAGCTCATTTTGTGTGGTGGATATTAATTTCTTTCCTCTTTTTCCTAATTTCTGCCAGTAGGCTTTGGATCTCACTTTATAAAAGGTGGATTTTTGCCATATTCTGGATACTATTTGATTTCCTATAGTTTTGTTTTGCATTAGAAAAGAGAAAGTAAAAAAAGACAACATCAGAGCAGTCCTATCGATACAATGTAAGAGAGAGGACGTGCAAGATATTGAAAAAATACTGAAAGAAGAAAAAGTATCAAAGAAAATAATAATAATAAAAAAGAGCATGAGACACTGTTTCATGTCATACTATCTCACGGAGGGTTGGAGGTAGTCAGTGATTATATATTGTCATGTCATATTGGCTCACCTTATTGGTGATTTGAAGAAGTTAGCCTAAGTGACTGTATGAGACTTCTCCAATACTAACTAAAAATCACTGGCACTGTGAGTCTTATGTTCTACCAATAGTGGGTTTTGTATGTATGAAAGGTGTACTGGTAGATATTTGCCATATTAATTTTGACAGTTATTCTGAGCAGAATGGCCAACAACTCGTGGAGAACAGGCTTCAGTTTTACCGCAGATGCGGCAACTGAACTCCTCCAGAACACATCGGAGTTTGCGTCTTTGGGTGGAGACTGTTTAGAGGCTAAATGGGACTCTCTGTTCTCCAATTTTAAGTCATCGCTACGATTGGAGATGAATAGCTCTGCTCTGATAGAGTATTGCAAGTTGGAACAGATTCCAAGAGGCCTGCGCATCTATAAGGCACCCCAAATCTTTAAAGGACAAGATGATTTCTTTACCAAGTGGAACATGATTCTTAACAAGTGCTCCCTGGACCTCATGCTCCTAATTATAGAAAAATCTAGGTCCGCCTTACAACAAGAAAAAGAATTATTGGATAAAGAGCTTAATCGTCTGAAGGAGGGTGTCTTGGAACAAGTTTTCCAACAGAAGCATTTACAAATGAAGGAGTCCCTTGAGCAGTTCAAAGACTATTTATGTAAGACCAAGATAAAGAAGTTGACAAGAGACAAGAACGATTATGCAAAACAGAACGTATACCCTCCCTGGATGAAGGATAAAATGACACGGGAGGTGTCTGGAGCAGAACAGACTGCAGTAGAAGGAATCCCTAGGAAAGTAACATTCAAGGCTTTTCAATTTTCTGACAGCTCTTCAGGTAGCAGTGACTCAGAAGATTTTTTAGACAATCGATAGGCACATGGTGCAAGAGGAAGGAGGGGATGGCGGGGCGGCAATCGGGGTCAACCCAGGTCATGGCCGCGAACACGGTCCCGGTCCCAATTTTGAATGAATGTAATGTGATCAACTTATTCAGCATGACGTTAACACCAGCACAAACATCCTTATTGTCAAAAGGATTATCTTACGTACCAACTAGGACATTTGATCCATTCCAGTTTAGAATTGACTTAGAAAAATTCATCTGCAGTTTGCAATTGAGGATATTTTTTGGAGGAACAGAAGGAGGAATAACAAGTTCCAGAGTGTATAAAAAATCACAGTGGATACCACCAATACCGTTGGACCCGATTGTTAGTGTTTTTAAACAACTCTTATTGCGGGATGTTCATAAATTTTATGACCAGGAGTGTTATGCGTCTCATCACAATCTCACTAAAATGGAACGACAAGCCCTAAATGAGCTTAAGAATGATGCCAGCATTGTAATCAAATGGGTTAGCAAGGGAGATGGTGTAGTGATACTAGATATGTCAAAATACATTGCAGAGGTGGAATCACAATTGGCTGATGTGTCCGCGTATGTAGAATTACAGTAAGACTGTACTTCTGTGTTACAACAAATCATAAAGGACGTCACACAAGATGGATTAGAACAAGGATTTCTTACAGGTAAAGAACATCAATATCTGAACAACAGAACACTGATAATTCATGTATTATATACTGTACATTACCAAAAGTACATAAAGATCCTGTGAATCCGCCGGGTAGACCCATTATGTCATCCAGAGGGTCACTCCTTGAACCACTTTCTGTATACATGGAAACATTTCTCAAAGATAGTGTTTTGAACAGCCAATCCTACATCAAGGACACCACACACTTCTTGACGATCCTACGTGATATCCAACTACCAGGGACGGATATGGTGATGGTGACGCTGGATATTAAATCATTGAACACGATGATCCCACAAAATGAATTGATAGAAGTGGTTAGTAACACTCTGGAAGATAGCCCCAGATCACATGAAGTTCCATTAGAGTTTATATTAACATTAACAAAATTAGCTTTATGTAAAAATGTTTTCAAATTTCGTGACAAACTGTTTATGCAGACTTCGGGTGTAGCCATGGGGGCGACGTTCGCCCCGACTTTGGCTAATTATTTATGGCAGCCTTTGAGAAGAAGTGGCTGTCAGATTCTCCTTTTTGTGGTAACATCTTTTTGTGGCGCCGATACATAGACGACGTCTTTTTGCTATGGAATGGGGATGTGACAAAGCTTGAGAATTTTCATGCTTGGTTGAACAGATGCCATATCAGAATACAATTTTCCTTGACTTTTTCAACAACATCTATTCATTTCTTGGATATAGAAGTGAGTTTATTACAATGCAGGTTTATGTCAAAAGTATACACCAAACCTACAGATAAAAACACTAACTTGGAATATGGCAGCTGTCACCCAAGGTCCTTACGGGACAGCTTACCATTTTCCCAATTCCTACGTTTTAGAAGAATTTGCACTACAGATGCAGATTTTAAACATCAGGCACAGATGCTTGGGTCAAACCTTTTACGAAGAAGCTATCCGAAGAGAGTTTTGAGACGATCATGTTTGAGGGCGAAATACAACAACAGAGATTTGCTTCTACAAAATAACAAGTGGGATGACCCGGAAGATCAGATCATTACATTCATTATGCGATACACTCCAGGTGGGGAGATGGCGTCAAAGATTATTAGGCAGCACTGGGACATTATGAAGGCACATCTATTGTTTAAAGAACATAGTATTAGGACAGCCTTCTCTAGAGCAAGAAATCTCAAGGAGATATTAAGTCCCGCGGAGTTGCCTACGAAAGAGATTGACATTACACCCATTCAGACAGGCCACTCCAAATGTAAGAAAACTGGTTTGTAAGACATGTGATCTCACCATTGAAACAGCCAGTTTTAGTCATAATGGACATACCTACTATTTAAGACATCAAACTACTTGTCACACCACACATATTGTGTATTACATCATCTGCCCCTGCAGTAAGGTGTACATAGTTAAATCTAGCAGGACCCTTAATGCCAGGATGGTGGAGCATAGGTCCAGGATTGCAGCGCAGAATTTAGGAGCACCACTGGTGCAGCATTGCATAAATAATAAGCATGCAACTGAATCCTTGCACTGCATGGTGATCGATCATGTAGCACCGAGTTCCAGAGGGGGTGATCGTAATAGAAGATTACTACAATGAGAAACCTTTTGGATATACCATCTGGATACTATTGAGCCTAATGGGCTAAATACGTATATTCATTGGGGTTGCTATATGTAATGATTATCAGCTGTTGTCTGGGAACATTCCGTATTGGGAGGGTCTTCCGGTTCTATTCAAAAAGAACAACGGCACCATTGTGGAGTTCCTTCGTAGGAGATCTATGCGAATGGAGAGAGACTGTAAGCCACGGGTTGGATTTTATTAGCAGGAGCGCAATGTGTATGACATTTCTGACATAATTTTGGTTTGCTTTCACAGGTATATGTTGGGTATTCCCTTGATAAAGCAGCAAATGCGAAACAGGCATCTGTCTGTTGGGACTACAGCTATACCTGAGAGCGCATACAGATAAGTAATATGAACTCATCTCCATGTCTCCAGTATGAAGTAGTGAAAACATTGCAGTCGTATCATCTGAATGTATGAGAGAGAGATATAGACTTGCAAGTTATAGAGGAGACCATAGCTATACTAAATTGCCTCCAGCACTAGAAAAGAGAAAGTAAAAAAAGACAACATCAGAGCAGTCCTATCGATACAATGTAAGAGAGAGGATGTGCAAGATATTGAAAAAATACTGAAAGAAGAAAAAGTATCAAAGAAAATAATAACAAAAGAGCACGAGATACTGTGAATTAAAGAAAATAATAATAATAATAATAATAATAAAAGAGCACGAGACACTGTTGCACGTCATACTATCTCACGGAAGGTTGGAGATAGTCAATGATTATATATTGTCATATAGGCTCACCTTATTGCTGATTTGAAGAAGTTAGCCTAAGTGACTGTATGAGACTTCTCCAATACTAACTAAAAATCACTGGCACTGTGAGTCTTATGTTCTACCAGTAGTGGGTTTTGTATATTTGTAGGATAAGCAGCATAAAATGTATTGTACTTTTTTGGGATCTTGCCAGGTACTTGTGACCTGGATTGGCCACTGCTGGAAACAGGATGCTGGGCTTGATGGACCTTGGATCTGTCCCAGTATGTTATGCCTTACTTTTTGCTATGTTAAGGACCAAACAGTGATCCATAAGCCGTTGCAAGACTGCAGCAAGACAATCCTGTAGGGAGCTAAGATCAAGGTTAGTTATAGAAGAGTAATACACCAACAGGATGTCATGTGTACAAACATATATACTCACAACAAATTCCCAAACCAGAGTAACTAATGATGCCAAAAAGTATATATATATAGATATAGATATCTATATATATATATATCTCCCACATGCCAACTGACGTTCCGAAGACCATATAACAGCATCATAAAAACATAAAAACATAAACATTGCATACTGGTACAGACTGAAGGCCCATCAAGCCCAATATCCTGTTTCCAACAGTGGCCAATCCAGGTCACAAATACCTGGCAAGATCCCAAATGAGTAAAACAGATGTTGTGCTGCTTATCCTAGAAATAAGCAGTGGATTTCCCCAAGTTCGTCTTATTAATGGCTTATGGACTTTTCTTTTAGGAAAGTATCCAAACCTTTTTAAACCCTGCTATACTAACTGCTTTTACCACATTCTCTGGCAACAAATTACACACTAAAAATTGAAGAAATATTTTATCCAGTTTGTTTTACATTTACTACTTAGTAGCTTCATTGGATGACCCTAGTCCTAGTATTTTTGGAAAGCATTAACAATCAATTCACATCTACCTGTTCCACTCCATTCAGTATTTTATAGACCTCTATCATATCTTCCCCTCAGCCTCCAAGCTGAAGAGCCCTTGTCACTTTATCCTTTCCTCATAGAGAAGTCATCCCATCCCCTTTATCATTTTTGTTGCCCTTCTCTGTACCCTTTCATTTTTTTGTAGTTTTACTTAAAATTCATATATAAAGTATCAAAATCACTTAGCTTAAATACGTAGATTGTTTTTGTTGTGGGACTGTTAGCCAAATGAGTTTTTTTGATAATAAATATTTTCAAGTGATATTTTAGACCTATGAAGAGGCAGACGAGTCAAGGATTGTGCTGCCCTCGTGAAATGTGTCACCGCTGAGGTCTTAAAATAAGCTTACATGAGCCTGCTTAATTTTGAGATAAATCAATGAGCTGAGTTTTGATGCTGGGTTTATTTCATGTTGAATATAAGAGAATTTTGACACTTACACACATATGTGAGTTACATGTGTAATCGATGCGTTACTATTAATGCATATCTTATAGAATTAATCTCCAGATTCACCCATTTAAATTATCTGTATTGACTTCTGAGACTGTTTCCAACCTCGGGAAACACAATGAATTTATGTATTTATTGCACTTGTATCCCACATTTTCCCACCTATTTGCAGGCTCAATGTGGCTTACAAAGTCCTGTTATGGCATCGCCATTCCAGGGTAAAAGATACAATTGGTGTTACAAAAAGATCAAGGATGACCGGAAAGATCTACGCAAACAGTTATAGAAATATGACATTCAGAGTGAGGGTGGAGTGATGAAGTGTTAAAATTAAGCTATGGGTTCTCGCGGTAGGCCTTGTTGAAGAGATTAGCACACATGATACAATATTCCAGCTAATCTGTTTCGGTCTGGTAGCAATTATTTTTTTTTTGCTTACAAATATCTCACAGGTCACAGACCTATATATAGTCACTGATGCACACATAATTTCTTTGAAACCACTGTATTTAAAAAATAAAATTAAAAATCCATTTAAACAACACATAACATAAAACATAAAAATTAATCCAAAATATTAAAGTTGCATCATTAAGGGGTCCTTTTACTAAGGAGCGCCAAAAAATGGCCCACGCTGGTGTAGATGAGTGTATTGGACATGCAAAAAAAACTTTTTTGGGCCAAAAATGGACGTGCGGCAAAATAAAAATTGGCGCGCATCCATTTTGGACCGGAGACCTTACTGCCACCCATTGACCTAGCGGGTAAAGTCTCACACGTTAACCGGGTGGTAATGGTCTACGCGCGTACCATGCCGATTATCTGCCCCGGTTAGCACCGCGTACCAGAAATGTTCTGGCACGCCTAGTGGACACGTGTAAAAAAATGAAATTACCGCCTGGGCCACACGGTAGCCAGGCGGTAGTTCAAAATTGACATGTGTAGGATACGTGTACACGCCTGTGCGGTTTAGTAAAAGGGCCTGTAAGGTTCAACAGGATGAGTAAATAAAAATGTTTTGATTTACTACAGTGCTCAGGACCCCGTTTACTAAGGTGTGCTAGCGTTTTTAGCACGTGCACAACATTAGCGTGCGCTGGGTAGGCGCACATAGGAATATTATGGGCGCCTACACAGCGTGCGCGCTAAAAGCACTAATGCACCTCTAGCTCAGCTTAGTAAACGGGGCCCTCTGTTTTTGGTGAGCCACTACTTCTAGATATACAATGTATATACAGTAGGGTCACATGCCTTTTCCTTTTCCTGCCAGTATTTTTCCATGAGTTGAACATACCAGGATGATGTGTTGAGGCTTATGGTTCAAAGGGGAGTAGCCAGACCTCACGGTGGGTGGGAGGGAACCAGAGCCCGAGGTTGGGGGCACATTTTGAGTGGCACCCCGTCGCTCCCCCACCGCCACACCTCACCTCGTCTTGCCTCCTCGCCCCCCCCCCCCACCGCCTTGCCCCCCTCACAAACAAATGCCTTTGCTGGCAGGGGTCCCCATCTCTCACCAGCCAAAGCCTTCTTCAGCGCGGTCTCCAGCAAGAAGAAAGAAGAGTAGGGGGCAGGCTGTGAATGCGGCTGCGCCGGAGACCGCACTGAAGAAGGTGGCTGGCATGGGTTGGGGACCCCCCCACCAGCCAAACCAGGGGCCCGGATGAAATTTGCAGGCCCCTGTGGCCCCCCGTAGCTACGCTCCTGGTTCAAATGATGTTGTCTCCTTTTTCCAATACTGTGTACTTGTAAGCTGAAGAACACTGGATGAAAAACAAGTGGTGTCTGAATGCTATATAACAGTTTAGAAAATGAAAAAATATTAATGTTGAAAATAATAAAATATTACTTAGAAAGGTAAATGGTGAAGGTGTCATTAATCATCAGTATTTAGTTTAATAAGGTTAACTGTGATTGATTATGGTCCGTGCCAATAGACATCTCTGGCTATGGTTGGCAGCAATGCCATTTATCATGGCACATAAATTCTCTGCAATAGAACAAGAGGTCAAAACTGCAGCTAAAAGATAACAGACCTTCCACTTGATTAGCCAGCTTCGAAGAATCATTTTTGGTTCACAGGCAGAATAATATTTTTGTCCCATAGGATCTTTCTGGACATATTCTTTCACAGTGGCCTTTCATAGATGTCCTCATGCCCATGAAACTCAGTGCATAGAACCTTATATAAGCCTGTCAAGCAAAATCCTTTGTGATGGGCACAGGACTGGTATAAATGTATAGAGCCAATGCTGTGCGTATAGCACCAATTCTATAATGGCATTTTGGCAAAAAGGTTCCATTATAGAATAGTAGCCTACGTCAGCATTGGCGTGTCCATGTTTAGGCACACCCTCTGAGCACTGTGTCCATGCCAGGCATATGTTGGCGTGCCCAAGTCCATCAAGTGATGTGCCTAATTTATAGTATTTTATAAACTATGCATGGGAGACACACCCATAGCCCACCCATGCTTCACCCATGTGTAAACCCCCCTTGCAGTTAGATGCTATGCACTTAGGTGATACCTTAGAGAATAGCTGCTGACAAAATGTTGCTAAGCATTCTTTCTTTTAAACAGATTAGTCTTGATTATATTAGGTCAATTTTTTTTTATATAGAAGGCACACGATTGTGGAATGGACTTCTTAATGAACTGCGAAAGAATAAGAGCCATCTTCAGGAAAATGCTCAAGGCATATTTTTTTCTCTCAGACTTTTTGTTAGATTATGATGTTAATTTTATGGACTAATTTTATTTTTGTTGTCTGTATAGTTTTGTGTTTTTATTTTTATGAATGCTTCTTTTTAAACCACTTAGGACTTAAGTTAGAGTGGTGTATAAATTCTGTTATAAATAAATACTAGTTTAATAGATTTGATATACCACCCTTCATAACAAAATGTCAGAGTTGTTTCCAATATACAACATTAAAACTACAGAAAAGAACTCCATAAAATGATAGAAAAGATAAAAACAATCCAAACATGACCAAAGAGCATTCTCACCATCTCTCTCTATACTCATTCTCACATATCTCATTATCTGTACAGGATCCTCTCGCTAGCCCGTCCAACTAGAGCAGTGACCCAAAAGCCTGCTAGAAAAAATAAGTTTTAATTTTCATCTTAAGCTGTACAAGGGATTCCTCTATTCGTAACTCCAACGGTAGTCGATTCCACAATAATGGTGCCTGCCAAAAGAAAGCGCCCTCTCTTGTGGACGTCAAACACACCTGAGTATACTTTGGAAGGGACAGTAAAAATCTGAGTGCAAGTCACTAACTGGCTTGTACCTACACACCTAAATAAATAAGTAAATATAAGCACCTATCAATTAATGTCAACTTAGATGCACATAAGTGGTGCATACTTCTAGGTGCCAGTTTGTAGAACTGCCCCAAAAGGGACTCAAAGGGAGTGTCTGAAATGTTTTCCAAGGGTGTTATAGTTGATGAAGGTGACATGCCAGTAATTGAGAAGCAAAACCAGTGCTGGGCAGACTTCTACGGACTGTGCCCTAATCACAGAAGGACAGATTCAGCTTCAGTAGCTGGAGAACAAGACCGGTACCAGGAAGACTTCTACGGTCTGTGCAATGATCGTGACTGGACAGATTTGGATGGGTTGGAGTGTAGCTTTGATGACAACTTCAGTAGTTGGAGAACTGGGCCAGTGCTGGGCAGACTTCTACGGTCTGTGTCCTGAAAATGGCAGGGACAGATCAGGATCAAGTACATATATAGTATCACATCATACCGTATGCTATGAGTTCATCTTGTTGGGCAGACTAGATGGACCATGCGGGTCTTTATCTGCCATCATCTACTATGGCATTTTGGCAAAAAGATTCCATTATAGAATAGTAGCCTACATCAGCATTGGCGTGTCCATGTTTAGGCACACCCTCTGAGCACTGTGTCCATGCCAGGCATATGTTGGCGTGCCCAAGTCCATCAAGTGATGTGCCTAATTTATAGTATTTTAAGGGGCATTTTCGATATGACGTCTAAGTCGGACTTTGGACATTTTGCGCTAAATGTCCCAAATCTGACTAGCAAATGTAATGCTTTTGGAAAAAGCAAACCGTCTGTTTTTTTTTTTTTTTTCAAAAATACCATTTGTAACAAGGTTTTGTGCTCTGAGCATTTATCTTTTCAGACCATTTTTGAAAAAAAAATGCACAAGTAAAAAACATAGTTAATCAAGCCATTGAGATGTAGGAGGGGCCAACATTTTTAGTAAACTGGTCCCCAAGACATCCCAGGAGAGCAATGGGGCACCCTAGGGGGCACTGCTGTTGACTTCATATAAACACATCTCACCATTGTTCCCTTATCTTGTCTGCTGAGCCCTTCAAAACCCACCCAAACCCTACGACCCTGTACTAGGGGCATAGCTGCTATGGGGCCACAGGGGCCTGGGCCCCCATAGATTTGGCCCTGGATCCCCCTGCCGGCGACCCTCTCAACCCCCCCTCCCGCCGCCAACCCGCCGCCTGCTACCTTTGCTGGCGGGGACCCCAACCCCCGCCAGCTGAAGTCTTCTTCCTTTGTTTGGTTTCTGACTGATGTCTGATGTCCTGCATGTACAACGTGCAGGACATCAGACTCACAGAAACAGAACGAAGCCCCGCAAGGCTTCGTTCTGTTTCTGTGAGTCTGATGTCCTGCACATTGTATGTGCAGGACGTCAGACTCAGTCAGAAACCAAACAAAGGAAGAAGACTTCGGCTGGCAGGGGTTGGGGTCCCCCACCAGCAAAGGTGGTAAGCGACGGCGGGCGGGGGGTCGAGAGGGTCATTGGGAGGGGGGTCAAAGTTGTTGGAGGTGTCAGCAATGGCGGGCAAATGGGCGGGGGGTCAGTGTCGGCAATGGGGGGGTCGGCGGTGCCAGAGGGGGGGCTAAAATGTGCCCCCTCACCTCGGCTCTGGACCCCCCTACCATTTAAGTCTGGCTACACCCCTGCGCTGTACACCACTACAATAGCCCTTATAGGTGAAGGGGGCACCTATATGTGGGTACAGTGGGTTTCTGGTGAATGTTGGAAGGTTCACAGTTTCCACTACAAGTGTAACAGGTAGGGGGAGATATGACCCTGGGTCCATCTGTCTACAGTGCATTGCAACTATCACTAGACTACTGTTGCTTAATTTGTACTGTATGCGTATTGGTTCTTTATTTCATTTTCTATGTCATCCTTCTTTGAACATAAGATGATTTACAGAAAGACAGAAACATATTAGGGTCTATTTTTGCCTGTATGTGACAGTTTTTAGTACTGACACCTTTGTTTTTCTCTAAATCAGCCCCTGGGAAATGACAGAAGGACGAGGCTGATTTAGAAAGCAAAGCAATTCTTTTCTATTTGCTCCAGCTTCTAAACTGTGCAGTTCTAGGCTGAAGATTTTGAGCAGTCCTGGATTTCTGACCACACCATCCTGATGCATTATGGGACTTACAGCACTGATTTCAATGGACAGGATCAGGCACTACAAGTCCCACACTGCTTTGGAATGTAAGTTCAAAATCAGTATTGTCCCAAAATCTCCAGCCTGGAACTTGGTAAATTGGCACCTCTGTGAAAGGAAGGGTGTTCTCTACAGGTCACTGGCAGCAAGAGGAAGAGAACAGTATTACTTTAAGTAAGTACTCTTTAAGAGGAAAAGGCCTTGAGAAACCCCTTGACATATGAAAAAAGTCAATCGGGGGTTGGACTTCCTCATCATCGGCCAAAAACCTCTATGTGATATCTTTAAATTGGCTAAACAATATTCAAACAAATCCGCCATTGAGATTGAGCGGATATTTGTCCAGTGATCCTGAAGCAGAATGCGAATTCGAAACACTGGCCGCCGTTGATCACGGTTAAAATCAACAAAGAAGCACAGAGACCGACTTTTCATTGAGCTAAGTTTGTTTGACTATTGTTTAGCCAATTTAAAGATACAGAGTTTTTTGGCCGATGATGAGGAAGTCCAATCCCCGATTGACTTTTTTCATATGTCAAGGGGTTTCTTGAGGCCTTTTCCTCTTAAAGAGTACTTACTTAAAGTAATACTGTTTTGAGTACCTAAACAACAATTTTTGACTTTCATCCGACTGATCTAGGTATCTCACCCCCATTTGTATTGTTTAGCAAGAGGAAGAGTACAGCCACTATGCTGTGACTGAAGAAATGACAGAACAGCACTAGAACCTGGAAATTGTCCATGCAATTAACTATTCTTTACCCAATTTGTAATTTGAAGCTATTTTATTCCAGTGGTTCCTAAATCTGGCTCTGGGGGCACCCAGACAGGTTTTCAGGATATCCCCCAATGAATATTCATACCAATATCTGTGTAGCTTAATTTCAATATGGTTACAGTCTATCTATACCAATCCAAAGTAACTACCATAATGACTTCTATAAATATTTTTCTTTATTATAGAAAACACATCAATAACACTAAAATGTTTTTATATAATCCAACATATATGTCACTAACACCTCACCCATACATACTCACACACACACTAACCTAGAGGAACTGTTTACTTTTGTAATACAAATATAGAAATTTAACTTATAGGTTCACTCACGATGTTCCATCACATGCATCAAATACAAATAATCATTTTTTTTCTAAAAAAAACCCCATTGGTCTTGTATTTTAATGAGAACATTCTAACATTGAAACTCAATGAGTGTCCAAGATTCAACAATAGATGACTTCACCATACATTTTTCTGGAACACATGTGTTTTTTTCCTTTTCAATGTAATGTCTATGTCTGATTCCAGCAGTATTCAGTCCCCCATGTATCTCCATATATAATATTCAGTAGTTTGGATAGAATAAGCAAATGAAGAAGTTCTTATCTCAATATTTCATGAGTTCCTTTTCCTCAATGTTTGCTCGCCAACAGGCAGTATCTTCCACTATTCCAAAATGCCGTCAAACTCTACACACATTTGTGTTTCGCTGTCCTCGTCATCAGAGGTTTTGACTATAAAATAACAGTGAGGCTGTCAGATATACCCATATAACGCATCCACTTCTCACCAATGTCTCTACATTTCACCTACTATTCATACCTTGCAAAACTGAGTTCTCAACTTGATCCCCAGACCCAAGTGAAATTCCAACCGGCACTGCCTCTACTGCATGCAAATCTCTCTCATGAATATTCATTGTGGATATCCTGAAAACATGACTGGCTGGGGTGCCTCCAGGACCAGGTTTGGGAACCACTGCTCTATTCTCTTGTTTTCTATTTTCTCCTTTTAACTGTTTTACGAGTTTACTTTAGTAGCATGTACCAAAATTATGTCATGCTAATACAGTTTTTTGAATATGAATCAGAGGAGGCACCAGCAGCTGAGGGTACTGCTCTTATGTCTCCTATTGATAGGAGGGAAGATGGATTGGGGAGAATTATAACATGTGCGAGTTTCGCAGTTGCTTGCAGGGGGTATAGCTACTATAGAAATATAGAGAGAGTGGTGGATGCTTGGAATGCCCTCCCGCGGGAGGTGGTGGAGAGGAAAACGGTAACGGAATTCAAACATGCGTGGGATAAACATAAAGGAATCCTCCTCAGAAGGAAGGGATCCCCAGAAGCTTAGCCAGTGGTGGGAGGCAGGACTGGTGGTTGGGAGGTGGGGATAGTGCTGGGCAGACTTATACGGTCTGTGCCAGAGCCAGCGGTGGGAGGCGGGGCTGGTGGTTGGGAGGCGGGGATAGTGCTGGGCAGACATATACAGTCTGTGCCCTGAAAAAGACAGGTACAAATCAAGGTAAGGTATACACAAAAAAAGGCACATGTGAGTTTATCTTGTTGGGCAGACTGGGTGGACCGTGCAGGTCTTTTTCTGCCGTCATCTACTATGTTACTATAGAAAACAGAAAAATGTAGGCAGATAAAGATCATCTGGCCTATCCTGTCTGCCCATCCATGTCATCTACTCTCCCTATCACCCCCTTTGAGATCCTATGGGGGTGCAATTTACTGGGCTGTTAATCCAAATCCTCCAAAATCAGTCTTGTATCTGAGTATATCATTTTTATTCTCTGATTAAATTGTGTGGCTCTCTACATTCCCGGATTTGCTATGGACATCATTTTTGTTATTCTTTTAAATCAACTAGTCTTTCTGTAAAACTGGGTGTTTCTAGTTTTCCAGTGATGTCACATTTCTCTTATGTCCAGACCATTATCATGTTTGCCAGGACAGAATATATATACATGCGATTCCTTTGCGATTTGGCCTTTACTAACAAGAAGCTGGAATTGTACGGTACTGTCAATGTGATAGTACAGTCTCTGGTGGCAGCACTTTCCAGTGTGGAGCTCTACTGAAAAAAAAAATGTGCATTTATCTGAACCAATTATAGCCTGCACTTTTGTTTACTGTCATTTGGTTTACAATACACAGAAGAATTCTGCAGAGCTTAATAACAACAGCAATTAAGAACACTGATGCACTGTGATAATGAATAGCTCTGCCTTAATCAGCTTGCAGTGCTATCTTTCAGTCTCACTGTCAGTCAACCAGGTAATCAGTTATTTTTAGGGGTGGATTTTCTGTGTGGGACATTCTGTGTTTGCTCAATAAGAAAATGTTTTCTCCTGTGTATTAAGTTGGTGTATATATTGCTGAATCAGGTGTTTATTTTTGAGACTTTACCAATAAACCAACGGCTTGAGAATATGGGGCTCATTTTAGAAAGAGAAAAACATCCAAAAAGTGGCACAAAGCGGCATTTGGACATGTTTATTTGCCTGAACGTCCAACTCTCTAGTTTCGAAACACATATTTCAGACATTTTTCTATGCAGTTCACCTTCAGTGCATCAAAATCACAAGGAGGCATGTTGGAAGTGTGTTGAGGTGGTACTTGGGCTTTCCCAAAACTTGGATGTTTTTCTGCTATAATGGAACAAAACAAAAACATCCAGGGCTACAATTTAAACATTTTGGTCTAGACCTGTTTTTATCATGACTAAGTCAGAAAAAGGTACCCTAAATGATGAGATGACCACTGAAGGGATTAAGGCATGACCCCCCCCCCCCCCCCCACTTATTCCCCCAGTGGTCACTTACCACCTTGCACCCCCAAAGATGTGAAAGAATAGTACATACCAGGCTCTATGACAGCACCTGATGTTATGACCAGTCCTATTAGAGCAGCAAGCAGGTCCCTGGAGTAGCCTAGTGGTTGGTGCAGTGCACTGTGGAGAAGGGGACCCAGGCCCATATCCCACACTAACTGGTACACTTGTACTGGAAAGTATGAGCCCTCCAAAACCCATCAAAACCACACTTTACCCATATGCAGGTGACACCTGCAGCCATAAGGGCTATTGTAGTGGTGTACAGTTGGGTACAGTGGGTTTTTTGGTGGGTTTTAGAGGGCTCCTCATATAATATAAGGGGATAAAGGCTAGATATGTACCTGGGACCTTTTATGTGAAGTCCACTGCAATGCCCCCTAGGGTTCCCTTCTGTTCTGATGGGATGACTATGTGGCCAGTCTACTAAGAATGCTGGCTCCTCCTATAACCCAATGGCTTGATTTTGTGTGTTTTAAACTTGAACTTTATTTTTTTAGAAAAATGGTCCAAAAAGAACACTGAGCACAACAACATTTTGCAAACGGCCAGTTTTGAAACAAAAATATTTTTTCTGTTTTGAAAATGGCCATTGTTCGCTACTGGATTTTTGGACGTTTTCCGCAAAACATCCAAACTCATATTTAGACATTATATCGAAAATGCCCCTCCACATCACTTTCTGTATGTTAGTGTCATTGTATTCCATTCCTGCTTGCAGAAAAATGATTTAACATTAGTGTAGTAGTAGATACAGGGTCCTGTTTACTAAGCTGCGTTATAGGCGCATTAACGTTTTTAACACGCATTAACCAGGTACGCGCATTAACAGTGTACATGCCTACAATATCCCTATAGGCGCCTACATGGTTAGCATGTGTGCTGATTGTAGGCACGTCAAAAACCCTAACGTACCTTTGTAAACAGGGCCCTATATTTCAATGCGCGTCTTAAAATTATAGCCGATTGCTCTTTTCTATGTCTGAATATGTGCATACAGTATATTGTACCTTCAGACTGCCAAGTTACCCTGTTCCAGGAAGGTGACTTTTTGGCCAGTCCTGCTTTTGAACTTACATCCCAAAGCTGTGAGGGATTTGTAGTCCCTAATTCTACTTATTGAAATCAGTTCTGCAGGTCCCATAACGTACCAGAACAAAGTTGTCAGAAATCCAAGAGTTGGCCCAAATCTCCCTCCTGTAACTAGGAAGCTTGGCAGCTGTACATCTTATGTTTCAAACATGAGATCAGCCATAAAGGAACAGTACAAGGAATGTCTTTTAATCCAATGAAAGGAGAAAGAGTAAAGGAAACTCTACTGAACTTTAAGACATATAAAATATTCAGAAAGGATAAAGAGCCCTGTGGTTGATTTTGGCACTGGAATAAGGACCGAACTGGATTCCCTCAGTGGTTTCCTGCTCCTAGTCTCACCTTTCCCCTTAACCCCTTTTTTCTTCTCACTTGTACCCATAACCTTTTCTTGCCTATCTTTTTCCTTAATGCTCTTTAAAAACAGGGCTAGTAGGGTGATGTGATGAGCTGAGCTGAGCAGGAGAAGCAGCAGAATCCAAGTACTCCGAAGTCACCTAAAAGATCTCACCCCATCCCATTGATTAAGTTCCTTCTCCAGTATTGGAAACCAAGGACTTAATAGTCGAATGGCGAATGAACAGATATTTGCAGAAAGTGCAATTGGATACGTCCTCTAAATGCAGAAGAAAGATAGAGATAGCTTTAATAGCCGTTGCCAAAGATGGCGGACAATATCGGGGAGGTAAATGCTTTAACTGAAGTTATGATAGCACAGTTTACAAAGGCAGTGGTGCAGGTGTTGGACCATAAGTTTAAAAAGCTCTGAGGGCAGCTCTCTTTTGTGTGTCAGACCTTTAGCGAATATGTGGTTTGCAGGACTGAAGTCAAGCAATGAATGTCTGACACTGAGAATAATGTGGCAGAAGCACAAGTGCAGCTTCAGCATTTAGCAAAGAGAGTGGTGCTGTATGAGGCAAAGGTTGATGATACTGAAAACTGCACCTGCTGAAAAAAATATAAGGCTTGTGGGACTCCTAGATACTATGCATGAGAATGAACCAGTGGAATTTCCCATGATGCTGCAGATTCACTTGCCAGCTGGAAAACCCCATATGGAGCATGCTCATTGCCTAGGCCTGAGGAAGGAGGATGAAACAAGGCCCAGAGTTCTCAATGCCAAAATCTTGAACTATTCCCACAAGGACATGCTATTGAAAGCTTCTCAGATCAAAGAAGATTTAATACACCATGAGCAGAAAGTATGAATCCTACAGGACTATTCAACAAAAGTAGTACTATTACTACTACTACTACTCATAGAGGGCTCACAATCTAAGTTGGGGCAACAAAAGGTTGAGGGCCTATTTTACTAAGCTACATAAGAGTCTTCGCGCCCCCAATGTGCGCCAAAATGGACTTACCACCCGACTACCACATGGCTCTTGTGGTAATTTCATTTTTGGCGTGTATCAACTACGCGCGTCTGAAAAATATTTTTTATTCTGGCGTGCATTGCGGACGTGTGCAGGTCATTACCACACAAACTCTCTACCACTAGGTCTATGGCTGTCAGTAAGGTCTGAGATCCAAAATGGACATGCGGCAATTTTGATTTTGCCGCACGTCCATTTTTTGGGAAAAAAAGAGGCCTTTTTTACAGGTGCCCTGAAAAATAATTCTACGCACGCCCATAACCCGTACCTATATTACCGCAGGCCACCTTTTAACACAACTTAGTAAAAAGACCCCTAAGTGACTTGCCCAAGGTCACAAGGAACTGCAGTGGGAATCAAACCCAGGTTACCAGGATCCAAGCCCACTGCACTAACCATGGCTATTCCTCCACTCCTACATGCAGAGAGGTTTTGTGGAAGTGTGCTTCCCTCTTATCCAGGAGAAACATCACTTCCTGATGCTTTATCCATTGTGACTAAAGATATGCTGTAAAGACACATCCTAATTTTTGTGACACCAGTGGAGATGAAAAGTGACAGCAGCAGTGATGGAATAGCATGGGTGCTGAGTCAGAGTAAATGCACAATTTATAGCTGTCGGGAGAAGGCCAAGAATGGAGAGCTAGGGAGAGTAATAATGGAGTACCGCTCAAGAGTTCAAAAAATTGTTGATGTGTTATACGATATTTATTTATTTATTTATTGCATTTGTATCCCACATTTTCCCACCTTTTTGCGGGTTCAGTGTGGCTTACAATATGAGTTGAATGTTGGAAATACAATTTGTTACAGATAGTTAGGGATTATATTATGCAGGGTTAAGCGAAACAATTGAGGTGTCGTTAAGGGATGTAATAATGGAACATAGGCATTGCAACTTTGGAAGGAAACAAGGGTGGCTTAGGGGCGATAAAAAGACATGAAGTCATATGGTATATAACTTTCTGTGAGTAAAGGTATGAGTGATGTGATAATACGGGAGTGGGAGTTCTGAGATGAATGTACGATGCATTAGTGAACAGTAAGTATGGACTTTATGTGTTTTGTTTTTTTCCGTAGACTTGTTCGAAAAGATGGGTCTTCAATAATCTGCGGAAGGAAGCTTGCTCGTTGGTTGTTCTTAGGTTGCGCGGCAGTGTATTCCAAAACTGCGTGCTCTTATGAGAAAAGGTTGACGCGTGTAACGTTTTGTATTTCACGCCTTTGCTATTGGGGAAGTGGAGGTTTAGGAAGGTTCAAGATGATCCTTTGGCATTTCTGGGTGGTAAGTCTATCAACTCTGACATGTAGGCTGGGGCTTCACCGTGGACGATTTTGTATATTCATTATATACCTTATCTTCTCCTCCTAATCAATTTTAGTTATGCCTGGATTAGAGCCTGTGGGAGTATTCATAATAATTTATAGTTGGAAGTCTTTAAGTGAAACCATAGAGAGGCATAATAAGAGATCCTTCATCAGAGATAAGACCAGAAAGGAACGTGTCCATGTGATGCCTTCAGATAGTACATTGCTGCTTATAGAAGTATCAGACTAGAGTAATGCACAATACTGATCTGATTTTGCATATTCACTGTGGATAACAGAGTACACCTGCAGATGGTTTGTGAAAGTATGGGGGGTCTGTTGAAGATGTTTCATGTATAATTGTTTCTGAGATGTTGGGGTGGAGGTGTGGAGATAATGTTGAATGGATGAATGGGAGATTGTGGACATTGAAACGATGATGATAGATTGTATGATAACACCTAAAAATGAGAGTGTTTAAAGGGAGGTGGGTTGGGGAGGGTAAGAGGGATGACCAACTCAAAGGTGCATCCCACAAAATAAGCGCCAACCAGCTCTTCAAGTAAGAAGGAGGCAGAAAATCCACATTAGCATCAAGCCTATCTCCTATATATATATCTTAGCTGTTCACTTTATAAATTCAGTTACTGTTGGATCTATCAGATATGCATGCTTCAACCATTAGGCTATATTATTTCAGCCAGACATATCAAACATATAAATGACAAGTGACCAACTCACCCGCAAATGCACAGTAGAGACTTCCCTCTCTGTCCCGTCCTCGCGTCAAAACGTGATGACATCAGAGGGCGGAACAGAGAGGGAAATGGACGCTGCCGCTGAAGCCTGGAGACGAAGCAACATCGCCGGTGCACCAACCTCCACCCCCCCATCCCCGACATCGCCGCCGCTCCCTCCCCCTCCGTATCGGGCCCCCTGCACTGACATGATAGCACCTCTCACTTCCATTTGGAAGCGCTGCAGGCAGCAGCAGAGCGATCTGCTGCTGCCTGCAGCGCTTTCACATGGAGGTGAGAGGCGCTATCATGTCAGTGCAGGGGGCCTGGCACAGAGGGGGAGGGAGCGGCGGCGAGGAGGGTAGCTGGGCATGGGGAGAGGGCAGGGGGGAGAGAGGAGGGTTGCTGGATATGGGGAGAGAGCAGGGCAGAGAGGAGGGTTGCTGGACATGGGGGGAGGCCAAGGGAAAGAGGAGGGTTGCTGGATATGGGGGGAGGGCAGGGGAGAGAGGAGAGTCGGTGGACATGGGGGGAGGGCAGGGGAGAGAGGATGGTAGGTGGACGGGGAAGGCCAGGGGATACAGGAGGGCTGCTGGACATGGGGGGGAGGGCAGGGAAGAGAGCAGGGTTGCTGGACATGGATTGGGGGAGGGGAGGGCAGGGGAGAGAGGAGGTTTGCTGGACATGGATGGAAGGAGGTAAGAATTATTTAACGGGCTTAACGGTTAGTATATATATATATAGGATGAGCATGTAATCTTCATCGATCCTTTAGCTATATATATTTTTAATTTTCTTCTCAGAGGTAATTTGAACAGAGTACTTATCTTTATTTCTTCTTTTTGTAGTATAGGTAAATTCATAATAGGAGACGCATCAAAACTGACATGAATTTACGTTTCACCAATGGCTGTCTCAAGGTTTGTCCCCATGTAAGTTCTCATTCACTGTGTTTTACTCAAAGGTGTGTCATATGCAGCAGGAACTATCTAGTGGGATATACAGGGTGGGATGAAGGCTGGACATCCTGGACCCCAGAGCAATATCAGCAAACTATACATAGTAACATAATAGATGACGGCAGAAAAAGACCTGCATGGTCCATTCAGTCTGCCCAAGACAAACTCATATGTGTATACCTTACCTTGAATTTGTACCTGTCCTTTTCAGGACACAGACCATATAAGTCTGCCCAGCAGTATTTCCCGCCTCCCAACCACCAGTCCCGCCGCCCATCACCGGCTCTGGTACAGATCGTATAAGTCTGCCCTCCCCTATCCTCGCCTCCCAACCACCACCCCCTCTTCCCCCCCAACTGCTCCGCCACCCAATTTCAGCTAGTTGAATGAATGGAATGATTGTGGCATAAAATGAGTGTGAGACTGTCTAACCTGTGCATTGCTTCATAAAAATGTATCAGGGATAGGATTCCCAATTAAACATGCTGAACGTTTGAAAGCATTGCACAGGAGGAATGTGCACATTGCTTGCTTGCAGGTTGAGTGCGGATTAGCATAAAAAACTGCAGAGATTGGGTGTGGAGGGGGATTGTCAGCAGCACTGTGAGGTCAATGGGTGGGAGTAGCAGTACTAATTGGTAAGGCAGTGCATTGTGAAGTGAACCAGAATGTGACTTTTTAAAAGAACTTATCACTTCTCATCATTTTGATTTATAGACTAAAAAATTGAGACTTATCTGGCTCATTGGTGCTGCTCAACAGACTGTCTCTGTTTCGTTCAGGCTTCGTCGGGAGCTATGCCAATGTATCTGCCATAAAGTTCTTTTTGGTGTCATTCCCTCAGACCGCAAGCCTGCTAGCATATTGATTTCAAGATATAGATAAGTCTTGATCTTGATAGTTGAGCTACTGAGGTCTTTTCTTCCTATCTTGTATGAAAGACATGTCAGATCCTTTATTAACACTTGCATAGACTTTGATTGGCATTTACTTAAGACATTTTCCTGATGCTCACTTCCTCAGAAGAGTTGTTACTATTGGTGTTGGAGGCCTTTTGGCAATATGAACAATTTTCAGGATTGAAATTAAATTTTCAAAGTCCGTAGTGATACATGTAAGGATTGATCCAGGGAGGTAGGAGGAGATCATATGCCACTTTGCTGGATGGAGGTTGTGGTAAAATATTTGGGTATCAATTTACCCGTTTATCTGAGCATTTATATATGATAAATATGACTCCATGATTGTGAAATATTCAGCAGTTGCTGAGTAGTTGTAAACAGTTGTTTCTGTCCTTTTTGAATAAAAGTTGTCTTTATAAAATGAGTATACTACCGTGTTTCCCCCAAAATAAGACACTGTCTTATATTAATTTTTTCCCCCAAAAATGCTCTAGGTCTTATTTTCAGGGGCTGTCTTATTTTTCGGGGAAACATCGGGGTTGGCCCGCCCGCCCTCCATCGCTCCCGGAACTAACCTTAAACGCCTCCTTTCACCTTTGCAGCAAGCAGCAGCAGGGCAGGCCACTCCTTCCTTCCGTGTCCCGCTCTCGCCTGACGTAACGTCCATGAGGGCGGGACACAGAAGGAAGGAGAGGTCTGCCCTGCTGCTGCTTGCTGCGAAGGTGAAAGGAGGCGTTTAAGGTTAGTTCCGGGAGCGACAGAGGGTGGGTGGAGGGGGGCCCGGCGACCTCGGGTGGGGGGGCGGCCTTGTCCGGCTCTCGGGGGCCCTGCTTTCAAACAAAAATTTGCTAGGTCTTACTTTCGGGGGAGGCCTTATATCTACCAATTCAGGAAAACCTCTACTAGGTCTTATTTTCGGGGGATGTCTTACTTTCGGGGAAACAGGGTACCCAGGCAGCTCTACCTAGTACAAACTGTATCAGTATTTATTTATTTAAGAAATTTATACCCGCTTACACCCAAGCAGTTCACAATATGTTTTAATAGACAGGATGCATAATGCCTGAGAGCCCACTTGCGAGAACTTTTGTGGAAGGTAGCATGGCCGGAGTAGGATTTGTAATATTCTCAGAAAGCAGGCCTAGTGATCCCAGATGTCAAGCTACGTGGTAGAGCTCATTTGCTAAGGTACACCAAAAACTACATATTGAACCAGAGTCGACTAGAGCTCTTGATCCAACGTATGTAGTCCATGTAACCTTAAACAGCTTCAAGAGCAGTTAAAAAGAATAATGCTTTGATAAGGCCCTTAAGACAGAATGGAAGTGGTTTTGTAAATGAGAGAGTTTTATCTTGGGTATAACTCCTTGGTTGTCATTGGTTGGGAATGCTGATGATTTCAAGGAGAGCACCAAGGCCAATTTTTACCACAGCTTAGTAGAAGGACCCCTACGTCTCTGCAAAAAAAACTCTTAACAGGAATTTAAAAAAAAAACCAAAACCTTCTAACTAGGAATAGTAACAGTAAAATGAACACATTAAGGAGAAGATTTTATATATGGCACCTAAAAAATTGGCACTGAAATCAGTGCTAAGCATATTCTATAATCAGCGCCTAAATTTAAGCGCCGATTATAGAATAAGCTTAGTTAATATGTCGGCGTCTTAACTATGTGCATCCATTTACACCAACAAAAACATGGCATAAATCCTGGCAAGTGGATTTACATGGACTAGGCCATATTCCATAATTATGCGCACAGATTTCGGAACGCCACAAAATATCTATTTCCCTACCCATAACCATGCCCCTTTTTGCCTGCGCACTTTAGAAGTTTGGCATACTTTGTTACAGAATACATTTAGCGAGTTCTGTGTGTAAATTCAAATCAGTATCAATTGGTGCTCATTATTGCTTGTTAAGTGCTGTTATCAGCGCTCATTAGCTCGTTAAGTTACACGCGTTGTTATAGAATCCGTGCTGATTTTGGCACAGATCTCTAGGTGTGCTTTATAGAATTGGGGGGTAAATTGATTAGAAGGAATACAGTACAGTCTCGTTTATCCGACCTTCACTGATCTGACCATCCGGCATATCCAACAGACTCCTGGAGACGTCATGCGGCATCTCATTCTATTTTCCGAACCTGGGACCCTACTTTTACCACCATTGTGAGTCGGAACCCTGCTTTTTCTACATTGTTTGAGGGGTTACCATGGCTTTCCGTATTATCCAACTTTTCATTTATCCGACAATGGGTCGGTCCCGTTTAGGTCGGATAATCAAGACTTTACTGTATTATAGTTTCTGTTGTGGGTAGGTTTGGGAAACAAACCTACTAGTGGACAAACCATGAATCCATTCCATTTCTGTTTTGGCATTTACAGTGGAACCACCATTAGGTACTGCTAACCCACAATTGTAGTGGACCCAAGAAGTAGTAAGATTGTAAGCTCCTTCGAGCAGGGACTGTCCTTCTTTGTTAAACTGTACAGCGCTGTGTAACCCTAGTAGCGCTCTAGAAATGTTAAGAAGTAGTAGTAAGAATTACATAGCTCAGAAGCAGATAAAAGAACTGTACAGACTAAAATGTAAGAAAAAAAACTGATTTTGGATAAAATTCAGCTTAGGATGCTACAGAAAATCACTGAGGAGATGGTATCACTACATAAGTACATAAGTATAGCCATACTGGGAAAGACCAAAGGTCCATCAAGCCCAGCATCCTGTTTCCAACAGTGGCCAATCCAGATCACAAATACCTGGCAAGATCCCAAAAAGTACAAAACATTTTATACTGCTTATCCCAGAAATAGTGGATTTTCCCAAGTCCATTTAATAACGGTCTATTGTTTTTAATTCTAATTAGTTTGTGTTTATGTCTCTCACTGGTGCTAACTGGTTTGTCATTTGTATTCTTGCAGATTAATTTGTTTCTTGAGTTTGGGGCAGTTCTTGCCCCCAGTAATTATGTGTTGGAGTGTGTTTTCCTTTTAATTTTACAGCTTTTTATTATTTTTTTTCTTTTTCTAGTAATTGTGTACAAGATAATTAATTGTGATGATTATTTTGTGAAATATAAACAGGAGAAAGATTAAATAACCCCATGAATCTACCAATTAACCTTAACCAGATGTACCACTTTCCCCTTGCTGCTGAGGAATTTTATTGCAATGATTTTGTTAAAAGAACTGCAGAGGTTCTGGAAAACTAGCAACGCATATATCATCCCTGTAAGATAAGAAAACCAAAATCAGGTCCAATCAGTATCCAACATACCGAAAACTCTGAAGACCTTTATAAAAGAAAAGGTGCTCTGGACACTTGCTAATATTCGACCTTTACCACTGAGCAGGTGTCTTTATTTAGCAACCCCCACCCCCCCTTTACTAAATGTAGCACTTGCCAAATATGAGGGTCATGAGAGCTACTGAGCTTATTATCATCCCATCTGAACATTTTGCTTAGGTATGCATGTTAATTTTTAGTGAACATGCAAATGTACAATTCATTGCAGGTGTCTACCCAAGCAAATTTGGCAGTGAATTGGTTGCTATTTAGTCTGATAGAAGCTTTTAGGGAAATCAACGAATCATAAAAGCACATTACCATTCACCTGCATTTTTTTTTCACTAGAGTTTGCTGTTAGGAAGATTTGACATGGGAAAAGAACACACCTTCTTCAGTTGCAGCTCAAGGTGAGTTACTGTCACGTCTGTGGCCGTGACCACCCTCAACCTTACCTTCTTTCTGGGGGTCAGCAGCTCTGCTGGCTTCTGGCTGTGTTTGTGTTAGTCTTGTCTCTAGTCTCTGCGCTGATTATCTCACTAGACCTCACCTGTGTGGGCTATGCCCTCCTGCCTGACCAGTTTCCAAGATGGCTTCCATCTCTTCTGTTCTAGCTTCCAAGATGGCTCCTGCTTGTCTTTCCAGTGGGCTCACTTCCTATGTGTGTCAAGCCTCTCTTTGGGGTCAGTGTACTTCCTGCTTCTGTCCTGCTGCTGGTGACTCATCAGTGAGAGCCTTCATAAGGAAGTGTTGTGCTTGCAGTCGGGGCTTTTGCATTGGTGTTTTGCTCTTAGGCCAGGTCAGGTTAGTAAGTGTCTGCTGCACTACTGCTTAGCCTTTCTCTGGGTTCCAGCCCAGCTTCACTCTGTGTCTGTTGTCTTCCTGTGGGGGGTTCTTCTCTGCCACTGTGTGTCTGTGGACTGCGGGTCCTTCCTGGCTTACCCTGTGTTTGGGGTGAAGCCTCTGTTCCGGGCTTACCCAGTGTTTGGGATGAAGCCTCTGTTCCTGGCTTACCCTGTGTTTGGGGTGAAGCTTCTGTTCCTGGCTTACCCTGTGTTTGGGGTGAAGCCTCTATTCCGGCTTACCCTGTGTTTGGGGTGAAGCCTCTGTCCGTGTTTGTTCTCTGTCTGCACTTGAAGCCTCAGCCTTTGTGAGTTCCCAGTCGGTGGGTGGAACGGCTGTGGCTTCAGACCCTTGGCTTGATATTCCTGGTTTACTCTGTTTGCTCTGCTGCCTGCCCAAGACCCTTGGCCTGTTCTTCCTGGTTTACTCTGTGCGCTCTGTTGCCTGCCAAGACCCTTGGCCGCTATTCCTGGTTTGCTGTCCCTACTCGCTGCCTGCCTTGACCCCTGCTATTCCTGAACCCTGCTTGTATATCCTGAGTGTATATCCTGAACCCTGGTTCTGGCTAGCTAGTGTTATCCGGTTTTCCGCTCTGCCTAGCTAACATATATCCTGAGTGTCTATCCTGAACCCTGCTTGTATATCCTGTGTGCATATCCTGAACCCTTCTTGTATATCCTGAGTGTATATCCTGAATCCTGTATCTGTCTACCTAGTGTGTATTTCCTGGGTGATTATTCCTGTATCCTGTCTCCACCTAGCTAGAGGGTTTACACTGTGGGTATTCCCGGATCCCCGTTCTGCCTAGTGTGTATGCTGCCCTAGTCCTTGCTCCTGCTAAGCTTCTGTACGCCTTGTGTTCCTTGGTCTGTCTTCTGGGTCTTGCTAGTGGCTGTGCAGCAGCACACTGTCTGTATTTAGTTCCTAGTCTAGTCACCCTTGTGCTTCCTAGACCCAGGGGGGGCCCTCTGGGTCTCCAGTTCCGGCCTTATCCTGCAAGTCCTGCCGGCCACCTGCACGCTGGAGCTCAACTCTAGCGAAACGGTGGCTAAGCGCAGGTGAAGCAGTTCCTGTCCTGCCGGTGCCAGTTGCCTACTTCCAATCCCGAGTTCCAGTCCTGTTCTTCCGTATGTCCGGTTCCAAGATGGTCTTGCCTGCCTCTGCCGCTCCTCGGCAGGGGCCCAAGGGCTCACGATTCCCAGTGCTGCCCCGAGGACCTGACAGCATACCAAGGCCCTCGAGAACGCGACAGTTACATTCAGGTATAGTAGGCATTTTTCTGTGCCTGGAGAGTTTATAATCTGAGTTTGTACCTGATGCAATAGAGGATTATGGGGATCTTTTACTAAGGCACACTGACATTTTTAGCGCACATTAAAAATAGGCGCGCACAGAACGCTAAAGACGCCAATGTAGTTCATTGGGCGTCTTTAGCGTTTAGCGTGTGCCTATTTTTAACGTGTGCTAAAAATTCCAGAGCGCCTTAGTAAAAGACTGCTTTAACCATTAGGCTACTCCTCTACTCTGAAAATGGCAAAACTTTCTAGAAAAATGGTACTTTATATCATATTTTTATATATGCTCTGTGAAGTAAAGTATTTTACTTCCCTAACTGCAAAGGTCTAAAATACAAATTAATGTACGCGTCAAACTTTACCTACTTGAGCAAACAGTTATGGAACACACTGCCGCGCAACTTAAAAATGATCTACGAACTAACGAACTTTCACAAACTACTGAAGACCCATCTCTTTAACAAGGCATACTACAAAGACCAACCAATGTGAATATACACAACCCCCCCCCCCCTCACACACACACACACATGTATTCAGAACTATCTAACAATATCTGCTTGTTTATTCAAATATTATGTTTTATCATTATCTTGTTGCCCAAGATCTTTCTGTAAAACTAAATGTCTATTTTCTAATATATTTCCATCACTCATGATGTATTGTAAGCCACATTGAGCCTGCAAAGAGGTGGGAAAATGTGGGATACAAATGCAATAAATAAATAAAATAAAATAAATAAATTAACACAATGTTATGAGGGAAAATAAGATGGGTGGACAAAACAAAGCAATTATGCCATAGGGAAAGGATCTGAGTCAGAGAATTGTACCTATTCCTACATATGGGTTTGGAGACTGATTTTCTTTCTTTTGGATTAGATACAGAATAACAATATTTTGTTTTCCCTTTCCAATATTACCACATATACATACCAAAAAAAGCAATCAAAATTTGGCGGAAAACAAGGGGCATCATGTCTTCTTTCAACATACTCAACAAGATTCTCATTTATCAATAACGAATTCCCTTGGAATGGCATTTCAGTTTACCATTAAAAAATGAGATCCTCTGTGTATTTTTCATTTTTTTTTTTTCTATTGTAGTCTTGCCAAAAGCATTCATTTCTCCAGAATTAATTAGAATGAACTATAAACAGATTCAGATCCATGAAAGAAGGGTCAGGACCACATGAAGTTCTTTCACCCCATTATTGCAGTACTACCCTAGGGGTGATAATGTCAATGCTGATTACAACACGTGAATATACTATCAATTACATTATACTACTAGACACAAACATGCCATAAACCACTAATGTCTGCTTTGCCATTATTGAAGCTAGGTCCTATTGAATAAAATGGGACCTGCAGTAATATATCATGTATTAACGGCATCGACTCCAGTGATGTCATCAAGGCATATGGATTTTTAGCCTGGGGGGTGACCCCCAGAGATATTCTGCTCCTGTGTGGCTGAACTGCTCTTTTTGCATCTATCTGCTTCCCTTCTGCTCTAGCTTCCTGGTCCTCCCCCTAGTGAACTACTGCTGACTCTGCCTCTGGTGATGTCATCAAGATCTGCGGGTTTTTAGCACAGGAGACATGCCGGAGATATCCCACTCCTGTTTTGCTGAACTGCTGTCTGTCTGTACATCCATATGTGGATTAAAAACTGGTTGAAGGATAGGAAACAGAGAGTGGGGTTAAATGGGCAGTATTCACAATAGAGAAGGGTAGTTAGTGGGGTTCTTCAGGGGTCAGTGTTAGGCCCGCTGTGCTTTAATATATTTATAAATGATTTAGAGATGGGAGTAACTAGCGAGGTAATTAAATTTGCTGATGACACAAAATTATTCAAAGTCAATTCGCGACAGGATTGTGAAAAATTACAGAAGGGCCTTACGAGAGTGGGAGACTGGGCGGCTAAATGGCAGATGACATTTAATGTGAGCAAGTGTAAGGTGATGCATGTGGGAAAAAAAGAACCTGAATTATAGCTACGTCATGCAAGGTTCCTCGTTAGGAGTTACAGACCAAGAAAGGGATCTGGGTGTCGTCGTTGATAATACACTGAAACCTTCTGCTCATTGTGCTGCTGCGGCTAGGAAAGCAAATAGAATGTTGGGTATTATTAGGAAAGGTATAGAAAACAGGTGTGAGGATGTTATAATGCCGTTGTATCGTTCCATGGTGCGACCGCACCTTGAGTATTGTGTCCAATTCTGGTCGCTGCATCTCAAGAAAGATATAGTGGAATTGGAAAAGGTGCAGCGAAGGGCGACGAAAATGATAACGGGGATGGGACGACTTCCCTATGAAGAAAGACTAAGGAGGCTAGGGCTTTTCAGCTTGGAGAAGAGATGGCTGAGGGGAGACATGATAGAGGTATATAAAATAATGAGTGGAGTGGAACAGGTGGATGTGAAGCGTCTGTTCACGCTTTCCAAAAATAGTAGGACTAGGGGGCATGTGATGAAACTACAGTGTAGTACATTTAAAACAAATAGGAGAAAATGTTTCTTCACCCAACGCGTAATTAAACTCTGGAATTCATTGTCAGAGAATGTGGTGAAGGCGGTTAGCTTGGCAGAGTTTAAAAAGGGTTTGGATAGTTTCCTAAAGGACAAGTCCATAGACCGCTACTAAATGGACTTGAAAAAATCCACAATTTCAGGAATAACATGTATAGTTTGTACATTTGGGAAGCTGCCAGGTGCCCTTGGCCTGGATTGGCCGCTGTCGGGGACAGGATGCTGGGCTTGATGGGCCTTTGGTCTTTTCCCAGTGTGGCATTACTTATGTACTTATGTATGAGTTATCATGTTTTGCCTCCTGTTCCAGCTTTGTGCCCCCCACCCAGTGAAGGTTGGCCCAGCCTCCAGTGGCATCATCAGGTCACTTGGGTTTTTAGCACTGGAGATCATGCCAGAGTTGCTTTGACAAATCAGCATGACTAAGGAACTCCTTAGGGTGCTCCTTTGGGCAGACTTGGGGTGGACATCTCTGTCTTCTGCTGCTAGAAATCAATGTTGTGGACACTTGATTCCTTGAGTTTTGTGTTTCTGGACTTGTTGTTAGTTTTTGGTTAGGGCTTAAGGTTTGGTTATTGAGGCTTTCTGGGCATCTGGAAGATTATGATGACTTCTGAATTAGCTATCTTCCAGATGCTAATTCATGCTGGTTGGTCAATCAACTTTGATGCCTAAGATTTGTGGTACTAGATCCAAGCATTGTCTTATTCATGTACAGCTGAACTCTTTGGCTCGGGATATTATAGATAGTAAGCAGGTTCTAAATATAGGACTTTTGAATGTGAGTTCTATGAGAAGCAAAGTTATGTATATTTATGGTCTTATTTTGCCTGCATCTTTAGATGTATTATGCATTACTGAATTAATCTTACCATGTGTTCATTTGTACATTACACCTATTTGCCAAAAGTTCCATGATATGCTTATAACAGTCAATTCTATCTTACGTTACATGGTTTCTTTCTCTCTTACCTTTGACAAACTTCAACAGTGTACATGTCATCTTTGTACTCATGAATGTATTTATTTAGGGGTCCTTTTATTAAGGTGCACTGAAAAATGGCCCACAGTAGTGTAGGCGCAAGTTTTGGGCGCGCACAGAATCATTATTCAGAGCACCTGTAAAAAAGGCCTTTTTTTATTTTTGCCAAAAATGGACATTAAGAAAAATGAAACTTGCCACGCGTCCATTTTGGGTCTGAGACCTTACCACCAGCCATTGGCCTAGTGGTAAAGTCTCATGCGGTAACCGGGCAGTAATGACCTATATACGCCAAATGCCACTTGGCGTGCATCCAATACGCGCGGCACAAAATAAAAATGCATGACAAAAATAAAATTACCAGAAGAACCACTTGGTAGTCGAGCAGTAACTCCATTTTGGCGCATGTTGAGCATGCATAGATGCTTGCAAGGCTTAGTAAAAGGGCCCCTTAATGCATTTGTATTCTGCCTAATTCCAAAACTTATCTGTATATACCTTGGATATGCAGAAGTATCTTCAACCTGAGTACATGCTTTCCCAGAAAAATGATTTAACATTAGCTTAGCAGGGTTTGGACTTCCCAGTTAAATTTCTTGTGGCCATCTAACCGCTAATATTCAGCAGTACTTAACTAGACAGTGCCACTGAATATCACCATTAACTTTCCCTGTTCTGTTCAGTTAGAGTCAGGGTGGTCTGTTGGCAGAGCTTGGGAGGAAATCATACACAGATCAGATTCACTCCACAAATATCAAGGATAACCCAAAACAGTGAATTGTAGTACTAACATTCCCACTTTTTTTTTTGAAAAAATAAAGGAGGAAAAAGACCTCACACAATTGTGTCAAACAACACAAGGAACGGGACCTCTGAATCAGCGAATCCACATGCACACAGTTAAAAATGTTAATCATAGGTCAAAAAACCTCCACTTTAAAGAAATTTGCACATTAGATCAGAGAGATGGTTAACTATTATCTCAGGGAGTGGATAAACATGTCCTGCTGCAGCCCATGTCACTCCTTGTGTGAGTGAGACTAACGAGTTAGTTACTTCTTACATTAAAGGCCTGGTTGAAGAGCCAAGCTTTCACCTGCTTCCTGAAGTAGAGATAGTCTTGTGTTAAGCGCAGCCTGTCAGGCAGTGCATTCCAGAGTGTGGGGGCTACTCCGAAGAAGGCTCTCTTGCTGGTATCACATCGTGTAATCTCTTTTGGAGAGCGTGTGGTTAGTGATAGTCCTTGAGAGGACCTTAATGCCCTTGGCGGTGTGTAGAGGATCATCCTATTCTTTAGGTACTGAGGGCCATTTCCTTTCAGGGCCTTGAAGATCAGACATAGAGTTTAAATTTAGCCCTGTATTGTACTGGTAGCCAATGAAGTTTTTGCAAAAATGGTGTGATATGGTCATGTCTCTTGCAACCTTCTATGAGTCTTGCTGCAGCATTCTGAATCAATTGGAGCTGGTGCAGGACCTTTGTAGTTGGACCGTTGTATAGTGCATTGCAGTAATCCAGTCTTGATGTTATCATGGCATGCACAACTGGGATAAGATTTACCTTCTCGATGTAAGGAGGGAAAATAAGTGTGTTTGTGCATAAAATAAACCCAAAAATTTGTGCTTGCTTCAAAGCAAGTATAAATGTGTCTGTTTGTGTTCCATTGGTAACTTTTAAAGGAGAAATGTACACATATTCCCGCGGATTCTATATAGAACAACTTATTTTACACATGCAAATACGGTCATATTCTGGATTTGTGTGCGCAACTTAATTTGGTAATTAGCTAATGAGCCAATCAGTGCTGCTAATTGCCAATGAACGAGCAATTATTTACACTAAAATCTACGTGCACAACTGTCTAATCATTTTCTGTAAAGTAACGTACGTAAATTCTAAGGCACATAGCTGAAAAGGTGGCATGGCTGGCGGTAGTCTCATTTTGGCGCCCACTGCAGGCGTGTAGAGCCTACCACGGCTTAGTAAAAGGGCCCCATAATTTGTCACCTTATTTTATTTAGTTTTATTGACTGTGACCTGCTTCAGACTGTTTATTAAATGGGCGTGGAATGGCAGGTCATGGGTGTTTCTAAAAACTATGCGCATGGTTATAGAATATATCCAGTTTGTGCCTAATTTAGGCATCAGCATTTACACCAAGTTTTATTTGATGCAACTGCCTATGATTAAATTTAGTGACGTAGACAGGCGCTAGGCATATTATATAAACTGTGCCTAAATGTAGGTGTAATTTATAGACTATGCCTAGGTGTATTTTTTTCCGCACTAATTTTTTAGGCATGATATATAGAATCTAGCCCATTGTCCCTTTATGAAACTAGTGTAACTTGTGTGCAATTTTTCCATACATGTTAGGTGGCTTGTATTAAAATCACCCTCAGTGGAACTTTGCTGTTAGAAAAGGATTATACTGTAGATACAGTACATGGGGGTCCTTATTCAACAAGGCATACCAAAATGATCCATCCTAATACCAGACAACGAAACTCAAGCCAGAACTGGACAAGGCCTAACTCTGTATACTCGACTATCAAGGTCTACTCTACCACAAATGAACTCTAACGCAATACCACTTTATTCCTCATTACAAATCTGAACTCTTTATACTTAACTGCTTAATCTACTATCCAGCTTATTTTCGAAAGAGAAAGAAGCCCATATTTCGACCCAAATCGGGAGATGGGCGTCTTTCTCTCGTGGGCGTCCAAATCGGTATAATCGAATGCCGATTTTGGGTGTCTTCAACTGCAATCTGTCACGGAAATGGCCAAAGTTGACGGGGGGGGGGGGGGTGTCGGAGGCATGGTGAAGGCGGGACTGGGGCGTGTTTATCGACCGAGGAGAGATGGGCGTCCTCGGCCAATAATTGTAAAAAGAAAGGCGTTTTTAATGCGAATTTGGGTCACTTTTTTGGACCCTTTTTTTCACGAACAAGTCCCAAAAAAGTGCCCTAAATGACCAGATGACCACCGGAGGGAATCAGGGATGACCACCCCTGACTCCCCCAGTGGTCACTAACCCCCTCCCACCAAAAAAAACCAACTTTAACAACTTTTTTTTCCAGCCTGTATGCCAGCCTCAAATGTCATACCTAGCTCCATCACAGCAGTATGCAGGTCCCTGGAGCAGTTGTTAGTGGGTGGAGTGGACTTCAGCCAGGTGGACCCAGGCCCATCCCCCCACCTGTCACACTTGTGGTGGTAAATGGGAGCCCTCCAAAACGCCCCCAAAACCCACTGTACCCACATCTAGGTGCCCCCCTTCAGCCATAAGGGCTATGGTAATGGTGTAGAGTTGTGGGCAGTGGGTTTTGGGGGGGATTTGGGGGTCTCAGCACCCAAAGGAAGGGAGCTATGGACTTCAGAGGTTTTTAACTGTTTATTTTAAATTGTTACAAGTGCCCCCTAGGGTGCCCGGTTGGTGTCCTGGCATGTGAGGGGGACCAGTGCACTATGAATCCTGGCCCCTCCCACAAACCAATGCCTTGGATTTGGTCGTTTTTGAGCTGAGTGCCTTCGGTTTCCATTATCGCTGAAAAATGAAACCGTCCAGCTCAAATCCGCACAAATCCGATGCATTTGCCGGGCACAAACCGTATTATCGGAAAAAAGTTGGACGCCTATTTTTTTCGAAAATACGGTTTGTCCCGCCCCTTCACATACCCGTTCTCGGAGATAGACGCCCATGGAGATGGGCGTTCACGTTCGATTATGCCCCTCCACGTCAATCATGATCCTTAATGCAATACCACTTGTATCTCTCACTCCGGAAATGGCGATCACCATGACAGAACAATGTAAGCCACAATGAGCCTGCAAATAGGTGGGAAAATGTGGGATACAAATGCAACAATTAAATAAATAAAGTGGCCTACGGTAGTGTAGGTGCGTGTATTGAGCATGCGCCAGGCCAGTTTTTACCGCATCTACATAAAATGTTTTTTTTAATGGGATGGGGAAAGGGCCTACAGTAAAAATGAAACCAGTGCAAGCCCAAAACCAGCCTCAGCCCTTAATGCCACCCATTGATCTAGCAGTAAAGGTTTGTGCGCAACACACATCTTTCCGGTGCGCGTAGGAAGAAATAAATCATCCAGGCATCATGGGTGTGCACCAAATCTGAAATTACCACCAAGAGGGCACGCTGGCCTGGCGGTAGTCTCATTTTGGAGCCCACTGCAGGCGTGTAGAGCCTACCGCGGCTTAGTAAAAGGGCCCCATAATTGGTCACATCATTTTATTTAGTTTTATTGACTTTGTACTGCTTCAGACTGTTCATTAAATTGGGGAGGGGGGTGTCTATGCATTTCAAAATAAAATTTTATGCATAAGTAAAATTAAACAAGGAGAAACATCAAACTCTACAGCAAGGCCTTTGCCTTAACATACATTTTCAGACACTATCTCAAAAATTACTGAGGTGAACCAGAAAAGAGATTTTTCTTCAGTCTTTGGCATCTCTTCTCTTATTAAGAGTAGAAATAAATATTTAGCTGTATTCCTGTGACAGTGCCCTTTCAGTGAATAATACATATTACTGCAAAGCCACCAAGCCTCCCATTGAACAGGAGTACATGATGTGCTATATTTAAGAGCAAGTCTATTTCCTGAGGAAAAATTGTCCAATGGTTTACTTTCTATCGTCAGATGAGAAATCCTCTAATTATGTGCTTCTTACAATAAAAACTGACTTTCAGAAACACATTTTTCTGTTCAGTTATAGATTATCAAATATACTTATTCTTTAAAACTTGCTTTTATAGCACGGTCATTGTGAAAGAAATTGGAAAAGAATGACACTGGCCCAATTACTTGCTGTAATATTACCAAGTGCAAGAACATGCTCACTTGTTCTATAAAAACTGCAGTGCCATTTCACTGTTATTGTTCCTGTAGCTTCGCAGAAATATTGGTAACAGAAAAACACTCCTTACTGGCTCCTCTGTCAATATCAAGACTTTATATACTCTTTGTCTCAGAACTTCTGCTTTCTGCTGGTTAAACATCTATCTTTTACCATTCAGTCTCTGTTACTTATGCTACCATTCATTTAATCTATTAATTTCTATATTCTTCTAATATAATCTTGTACCTTAGCTGAAACAATTCACTTTAAAGGTTTTGTTTCATACATTTTTGTCAATTATACAGTGGGGGTGGTGGAAGGGTCAATCTTGTAGGATTTCAATCAATATAATGATCTAACTGGAGCAACAACCTATATATGAAGACTTCAGACAGGGATGAGGGTTAAAAATGAACATCACTGAAACTCCTAACGATGAAGGAAAGAGCTTTCTCTCACTCCTGATGTCAGAACAAAAACAGCTTCGACTGGCTTTGAACTACAATCTACTTTGCTTCAGAACCTGATCTCTACCTCTAAGTCACTGTGAGAAGGGTTCTCAATCCAGTCCTCCAGGCAGACCCAACAGTCTGGTTTTCAAGATACCCACAATGAATACGCATGAGATAAATTTGCATGTGCTACCTCTATTGTATGGAAATCTATCTCATGCATATTCACTGTGGGTTTTCAGGAGACTGGCTGGGTTTATCTGAGAACTGAATTGAGAACCCCTGATTTAGATAAGCTTGACTACTAGAAGTAGTACCAGAAGACTATTGCTTTAAGCACCATTTTGAACTCCAATGCCAACAGGACAGGATTGACCGAGGACTGTTCTTGTCACACTTTCCCCCACTAGCTACTAGGAAGACCACTGGTAGATTCCAGAAGTCTTGGGGATTAGGAGGGATTTGTGAGCAGTGGATTTCAGAGATCGGGTATTTCTGAAAGGGATTTTTAGGGACTAGGCTTGGTTGTGATCAGGGAGCTTGGGGGGGATTATAGCAGCGGGAACAAAGGGGAAGAGGGAGTTATTTGATTCTAGACATGAAGATAGCCAATAGAGTGGATACCCTGGAGGGAGTAGAAATGATGAGAATGGATCTCCGAAAGTTAGAAGAATGGTCGAGGGTCTGGCAGTTAAAATTTAATATACTACTCAAAAATCTGGGTGACCTATAAAAATCAGTTTCTAATTTAATGCCAAGAAGTGCAGAGTGATGCATTTGGGGTGTAGAAACCCAAAAGAGAGATACCGAATAGGAGGGAAGAGATTAGCAAGCTCGACTCAGGAGAGAGACCTTGGGGGTGTTGGTGTCGCAGGATATGAAGGTGAAGAAAAAATGTGATAAGGCGACGGCCGTGGCTAGAAGGATGCTAGGCTGCATAAAGAGGGGTATAACCAGCAGAAGAAAGGTGGTGAGGCCCCACTTGGAGTATTGTGTTCAGTTTTGGAGGCCGTATCTTGCTAAGGATGTAAAAAGAATTGAGGCGGTGCAAAGAAAAGCTACAAAAATGGTATGGGATTTGCATTACAAGACATATAAAGAGAGACTTGCTGACCTGAACATGTATACCCTGGAAGAAAGGAGAAACAGGGGTGATATGATACAGACATTCAAATATTTGGGAAGCTTGCCAGGTGCCCTTGGCCTGGATTGGCCGCTGCCGTGGACAGGATGCTGGGCTCGATGGACCCTTGGTCTTTTCCCAGTGTGGCATTACTTATGTACTTATGTAATCCACATACGAACCTTCTCCGGAGACGGGAAGGTGGTAGAACTAGAGGACATGAATTGAGGTTGCAGGCTCAGGAGTAATGTCAGGAAGTATTTTTTCACGGAGAGGGTGATGGATACGTGGAATGCCCTCCTGCGGGAGGTGGTGGAGAAGAAAACGGTAATGGAATTCAAACATGCGTGGGATAAACATAAAGGAATCCTGTTTAGAAGGAATGGATCCATGGAATCTTAGCGGACATTGGGTGGCGACACCGGTATTTGGAGAATAAAACCGGTGCAGAGCGGACTTCTATGGTCTGTGCCCTGAGAAAGGCAGGGACAAATCAAACTCAGATATACATATAAAGTATTACATACCATGTAAAATGAGATTATCTTCTTGGGCAGACTGGATGGACCGTTCAGTTCTTTATCTGCCGTCATTTACTATGTTACTAGGTAAGAGAAAGTGGGCCTGACTTGAGGCCCACTATCATTGCTTTGCTGTGGCCAGGATCAGACAATGTTCCCAGCTGCAGCTAAACAAAATGAAGTTTACTATATAAATCACTAACCTGCAGCATTGAGGTAACTACCCCCCTTAGGAGGCAAGTTATCTATATGGGCTGCTATTAAGGAGGGTTATTTTACTACGTCATGCTATTTTAGCACAGGGGTTCATTGCATAAATAGCATGACTTGCGGTAAAATAACCCATCTCAATGGTAGCCAACATTGATTTACTTATTTATTAGGATTTATTTACCACTTTTTTGAATGAATTCACTGAAGGCGGTGTACAGTAAGAATAGATCAAACATGAGCAATAGACAATTACAGCAGTAAAAATATTCAAAAACAATACAAAGTATGGCATGGTATACTATTTACAATTAGCAAACTATAACAGAAACCCTAATTGAAACTTTAAAGTATTAAAAATGTTCTCATTTGCTCATATTGTATACATAATTACTTTTTGTAGAAAGCTCAATAAAATTGTATAAATATTTATTTGTTGTGCTCAGTTTTTTTTTTTTTTGGTGTATTGCTGTGGACTAAAAGTCCAAGCTTTGCAGGGACACCACATTTACATCACAGCACATCCTACCTCCATCCTGATCATAATGTTTAATTAATGGACAATATCCAAAAAAAGATGTTAAAAAACTGATGTTCAAAAAAAATTATTGGATAACAGTTACTTAGCTTAGGTAGAGATTGTGCAGAACCAAAGATCTTCTTCCTGCAAAGTTCTTGTCCACTGCAATACTTTTTTCAAAAAAATCACTCCGTGCAAGACATAAGAACAAAAAAAATCACTGTTCATCGATGGGAACTAAAATCGATGAACAGTGATTTTTTTTTGTTCTTATGTCTTGCACGGAGTGATTTTTTTGAAAAAAGTATGGCAGTGGACAAGAGCTTTGCAGGAAGAAGATCTTTGGTGCATGCTGGACCTGTGAAAAAGATGTTGGAAATCTTAAACATATCATCTATTCTTGCCCATATATTTAAGAATATTGGAATTCTGTATGGGACACAATATCTTCCACCTTGAATATTCAAGATGTTTTATCATATAATATAGTTATATGTGGATCACTAATGTTACAATCATCAATAGACAAATATCAAGCACAATTACTGGATTTAATGTTACATCAAGCCCTTAGAACACTTTTCTTTTGTTGGAAATGAGAACATTTTTAATACTTTAAAGTTTCAATTAGGGTTTCTGTTATAGTTTGCTAATTTTGAAATTTGAAACCGATTTTTGCTGGATACCCAGAATTGCGTTTGATACTATTTACAATGTCAACACAATACGTAATAGAACATTATAAGTGATAGCGAAGGGTAAAGCAAAGATGTAACATATAGAAGAGTAAAAAAGTAGGAACAGCTAGAAAGTAGGGTGATTGATTTAAAGAAAGTTGCACATGAGGTCTGAGAAATGGTTAAATATTATCTCAGCTAGGGTAGGAGTGGATAAACATGTCCTGCAGCAGTGTATGCAGCCTGAGTCACTCTTTGTGGGTGTGAGTGAGACTAACGAGTTAGTTACTTCTTCCAGTAAAGGCCTGGTTGAAGAGCCAAGTTTTCACCTGCTTTCTGAAGTACAGATAATCTTGTGGTAAGCGCAGCCTCTCAGGCAGTGCATTCCAGAGTGTGGGTGCAACTCCAGAGAAGGCTCGCTTGCGGGTATCACATCGTGTAATGTCTTTTGGAGAGGGTGTGGTTAGTGAAAGTCCTTGGGAGGACCTTAGTGTCCTTGGCGGTGTGTGGAGGATCATCCTATTTTTCAGGTACTCATGGCCATTTCCTTTCAGGGCCTTGAAGATCAGACATAGAGTTTTAAATTTAGCCCTGTATTGTACTGGTAGCCAATGAAGTTTTTGCAAAAATGGTGTGATATGGTCATGTGGCTTCCAACCTTCTGTGAGTCTTGCTGCTGCATTCTGAATCAACTG